>NC_090301.1:97196856-97496856 GCF_039906515.1 Pseudorca crassidens | reverse complement strand
GTGTGACTTATTTCAGTTAGAATCATCGTACCTGAATCCACTCATTATGCTGCTACGGGCCTGGTGACAGAGATTTCATTGCTGAGTGATACTGCATTGTACGTAAGTTCCACAAGTTCTTTATCCATTTTTCACTTTCTGTGATGTTAAACTTGTAAGGTAAACGAGGTTCTTGTTAACAGAGGCGTCCCAAACTTTGGGGTGGCTGTGTCTTTTTGATTTTAATTTCCCTAAGCTATAGGACCATAAGTGGAAGTGCCCTAGGCTCTGTTGCTTTGTTTTTTAGATGTTTCAGGAAACACCATACACTTCTCCCGAGTGTCTGTTGGCAATTTACATCCCGCCCATCAGCATAACAAGGCTCCCAGTTCTCCATGGCCTGTCCTGCCTTTCTGGATTTTACACTTTTTTCAGATGGCCCTTTTGACCGGGGGGAAGTGAGACTTCATTGTAGTGCAGATTTCCTTTGCAAGCTTGCTTGGTTGGCCAAAAAGGGCGTATGCGTTTTTTCCCGAATATATTCAGGAAAAAACGCATACGCCCTTTTTGGCCAAGTGCATCATTGTGGACGTTCTGCCTCTTTTCCTATGCTTTCAATGCAATTCCAGTCTACCTCCTGAAATCGGTTTCCTGCAATTCTGCCCCGCTTTCAAGTCCTCTTGGCAGCCTAACTTCAGTATATTTTTGGACGATAGCTGTCATTTATAACTCTGCAGGTTTGTGAATTATAGTGCCCCTGAGCGCCTTTCTTCAACTCACTTTCTTGTGAGCTGGCCGCAACACCGCAGGATGGCTTCAGGCCCTAATCTGGTTCCCGCACGGCACGCTGAGCCTTTGGTTATTTCCTCTTCCTGGTGGGAAATGAGAGTTAAATTTGCCCGTCCAGACACCTCCAGCTAGTCTCTCATTGGTTCTCGCTATTCCTGTTCATCTTCCGCAGAAATTGCAAACTGGGCCAAACAGGAGGTTAAAGGGACTGACTCTCCAAGTCGGGAGAGTGTTAGTAAAGCATCTGGAATGTTGCACCCGAGTACCAGGGTACGAAAACTGAGACATATTTGAACACGTCTCCCGATCACATGGTTGATCATACTCTGGGTTCCACATGCATGTTTTAGCTGAAGGAAGAATACCTTAAACCTGGGTAGTTGAAACCCTTGGAATGGGTACCATGCAATATGACTTCAAAGGGTCTTCATTTGCTCACTGAACCTCTCCAATCCTATCACTGCTGCGTTTATGCCCCTGTACACATGCTTGATTCTCTTTCGGAGACATAGCAATCCATAGGTTTTAAGATACTTACTAGTCAGGTACATTCTTAGGCGTTTAATATGCGGTGTTGAGTCCATTTCGTTGAGCAAGGAGTAGCTCTTGTCTATTCCATATTTGGCTGAAGGAACTTTATCTGTGCTCATTTCAATCTCTGGTTTTATGCAGCACCCCAACTCACCTTTCCCCTTAAGCAAGCATAAGTTGGTTTTCTAAATTTGAGACCCTGTTCTGTTCTGTAATTCAGTTCCTGTGTAGCCAAGTTTACATTCCGTGTATTAGTGATATCTTATGATGTTTCTTTTTCTGTGTGACTTATTTCAGTTAGAATCATCGTACCTGAATCCACTCATTGTGCTGCTAAGGGCCTGATGACATAGATTTCATTGCTGAGTGATATTGCTTTGTAAGTAAATACTACAACTTCTTTATCCATTTTTCACTTTCTGCGATGTTGAACTTGTACTATAAACGAGGTTCTTGTAAACAGAGCCGTCCCAAACTTTGGGGTGGCTGTGTCTTTTTGATTTTAATTTCCCTAAGCTATAGGACCATAAGTGGAAGTGCCCTAGGCTCTGTTGCTGTGTTTTTTAGATGTTTCAGGAAACACCAAACACTTCTCCCGAGTGTCTGTTGGCAATTTACATCCCGCCCATCAGCATAACAAGGCTCCCAGTTCTCCATGGCCTGTCCTGCCTTTCTGGATTTTACACTTTTTTCAGATGGCCCTTTTGACTGGGGGGAAGTGAGACTTCATTGTAGTGCAGATTTCCTTTGCAAGCTTGCTTGGTTGGCCAAAAAGGGCGTATGCGTTTTTTCCCGAATATATTCAGGAAAAAACGCATACGCCCTTTTTGGCCAAGTGCATCATTGTGGACGTTCTGCCTCTTTTCCTATGCTTTCAATGCAATTCCAGTCTACCTCCTGAAATCGGTTTCCTGCAATTCTGCCCCGCTTTCAAGTCCTCTTGGCAGCCTTACTTCGGTATATTTTTGGACGATAGCTGTCATTTATAACTCTGCAGGTTTGTGAATTACAGTGCCCCTGAGCTCTTTTCTTCAACTCGCTTTCTTGTGAGCTGGCCGCAACACTGCAGGATGGCTTCAGGCCCTAATCTGGTTCCGGCACGGCACGCTGAGCCTTTGGTTATTTCCTCTTCCTGGTGGGAAATGAGAGTTAAATTTGCCCGTTCAGACACCTCCAGCTAGTCTCTCATTGGTTCTCCCTATTCCTGTTCATCTTCCGCAGAAATTGCAAACTGGGCCAAACAGGAGGTTAAAGGGACTGACTCTCCAAGTTCGGAGAGTGTTAGTAAAGCGTCTGGAATGTTGCACCCGAGTACCAGGGTACGAAAACTGAGACATATTTGAACACGTCTCCCGTTCACACGGTTGATCATACTCTGGGTTCCACATGCATGTTTTAGCTGAAGGAAGAATACCTTAAACCTGGGTAGTTGAAACCCGTGGAATGGGTACCATGCAATATGACTTCAAAGGGTCTTCATTTACTCACCGAACCTCTCCAATCCTATCACTGCTGCGTTTATGCCCCTGTACACACACTTGATTCTCTTTTGGAGACATAGCAATCCATAGGTTTTAAGATACTTACTAGTCAGGTACATTCTTAGGCGTTTAATATGGGGTGTTGAGCTCATTTCGTTGAGCAAGGAGTAGCTCTTGTCTATTCCATATTTGGCTTAAGGAACTTTATCTGTGCTCATTTCAATCTCTGGTTTTATGCAGCACCCCAACTCACCTTTTCTCTTAAGCAAACATAAGTTGGTTTTCTAAATTTGAGACCCTGTTCTGTTTTGGAATTCAGTTCCTGTGTAGCCAAGTTTAAATTCCGTGTATTAGTGATATCTTATGATGTTTCTTTTTCTGTGTGACTTATTTCAGTTAGAATCATCGTACCTGAATCCACTCATTATGCTTCTACGGGCCTGATGACATAGATTTCATTGTTGAGTGATACTGCATTGTACGTAAGTACCACAAGTTCTTTATCCATTTTTCACTTTCTGTGATACTGAACTTGTACGGTAAACGAGGTTCTTGTAAACAGAGGCGTCCCAAACTTTGGGGTGGCTGTGTCTTTTTGATTTTAATTTCCCTAAGCTATAGGACCATAAGTGGAAGTGCCCTAGGCTCTGTTGCTTTGTTTTTTAGATGTTTCAGGAAACACCATACACTTCTCCCGAGTGTCTGTTGGCAATTTACATCCCGCCCATCAGCATAACAAGGCTCCCAGTTCTCCATGGCCTGTCCTGCCTTTCTGGATTTTACACTTTTTTCAGATGGCCCTTTTGACCAGGGGGAAGTGAGACTTCATTGTAGTGCAGATTTCCTTTGCAAGTTTGCTTGGTTGGCCAAAAAGGGCGTATGCGTTTTTTCCTGAATATATTCAGGAAAAAACGCATACACCCTTTTTGGCCAAGTGCATCATTGAGGACGTTCTGCCTCTTTTCCTATGCTTTCAATGCAATTCCAGTCTACCTCCTGAAATCGGTTTCCTGCAATTCTGCTCCGCTTTCAAGTCCTCTTGGCAGCCTTACTTCAGTATATTTTTGGACGATAGCTGTCATTTATAACTCTGCAGGTTTGTGAATTACAGTGCCCCTGAGCTCCTTTCTTCAACTCGCTTTCTTGTGAGATGGCCGCAACACCGCAGGATTGCTTCAGGCCCTAATCTGTTTCCGGCATGGCACGCTGAGCCTTTGGATAATTCCTCTTCCTGGTGGGAAATGAGAGTTAAATTTGCCCGTCCAGACACCTCCAGCTAGTCTCTCATTGGTTCTCCCTATTCCTATTCATCTTCCGCAGAAATTGCAAACTGGGCCAAACAGGAGTTTAAAGGCACTGACTCTCCAAGTGGGGAGAGTGTTAGTAAAGCGTCTGGAATGTTGCACCCGAGTACCAGGGGAGGAAAACTGAGACATATTTGAACACGTCTCCCGATCACACGGTTGATCATACTCTGGGTTCCACATGCATGTTTTAGCTGAAGGAAGAATACCTTAAACCTGGATAGTTGAAACCCGTGGAATGGGTACCATGCAATATGACTTCAAAGGGTCTTCATTTGCTCACCGAACCTCTCCAATCCTATCACTGCTGCGTTTATGCCCCTGTACACATGCTTGATTCTCTTTCGGAGACATAGCAATCCATAGGTTTTAAGATGCTTACTAGTCAGGTACATTCTTAGGCGTTTAATATGGGGTGTTGAGTCCATTTCGTTGAGCAAGGAGTAGCTCTTGTCTATTCCATATTTGGCTTAAGGAACTTTATCTGTGCTCATTTCAATCTCTGGTTTTATGCAGCACCCCAACTCACCTTTCCCCTTAAGCAAGCATAAGTTGGTTTTCTAAATTTGAGACCCTGTTCTGTTCTGTAATTCAGTTCCTGTGTAGCCAAGTTTACATTCCGTGTATTAGTGATATCTTATGATGTTTCTTTTTCTGTGTGACTTATTTCAGTTAGAATCATCGTACCTGAATCCACTCATTGTGCTGCTAAGGGCCTGATGACATAGATTTCATTGCTGAGTGATATTGCTTTGTAAGTAAATACTACAACTTCTTTATCCATTTTTCACTTTCTGCTATGTTGAACTTGTACTGTAAACGAGGTTCTTGTAAACAGAGGCGTCCCAAACTTTGGGGTGGCTGTGTCTTTTTGATTTTAATTTCCCTAAGCTATAGGACCATAAGTAGAAGTGCCCTAGGCTCTGTTGCTTTGTTTTTTAGATGTTTCAGGAAACACCATACACTTCTCCCAAGTGTCTTTTGGCAATTTACATCCCGCCCATCAGCATAACAAGGCTCCCAGTTCTCCATGGCCTGTCCTGCCTTTCTGGGTTTTACACTTTTTTCAGATGGCCCTTTTGACCGGGGGGAAGTGAGACTTCATTGTAGTGCAGATTTCCTTTGCAAGCTTGCTTGGTTGGCCAAAAAGGGCGTATGCGTTTTTTCCTGAATATATTCAGGAAAAAACGCATACGCCCTTTTTGGCCAAGTGCGTCATTGTGGACGTTCTGCCTCTTTTCCTATGCTTTCAATGCAATTCCAGTCTACCTCCTGAAATCGGTTTCCTGCAATTCTGCCCTGCATTCAAGTCCTCTTGGCTGCCTAACTTCAGTATATTTTTGGACGATAGCTGTCATTTATAACTCTGCAGGTTTGTGAATTACAGTGCCCCTGAACTCCTTTCTTCAACTCGCTTTCTTGTGACCTGGCCGCAACACCGCAGCATGGCTTCAGGCCCTAATCTGGTTCCGGCACGGCACGCTGAGCCTTTGGTTATTTCCTCTTCCTGGTGGGAAATCAGAGTTAAATTTGTGTGTCCAGACACCTCCAGCTAGTCTCTCATTGGTTCTCGCTATTCCTGTTCATCTTCCGCAGAAATTGCAAACTGGGCCAAACAGGAGGTTAAAGGCGCTGACTCTCCAAGTGGGGAGAGTGTTAGTAAAGCGTCTGGAATGTTGCACCCGAGTACCAGGGGAGGAAAACTGAGACATATTTGAACACGTCTCCCGTTCACATGGTTGATCATACCCTGGGTTCCACATGCATGTTTTAGCTGAAGGAAGAATACCTTAAACCTGGAGAGTTGAGACCCGTGGAATGGGTACCATGCAATATGACTTCAAAGGGTCTTCATTTGCTCACCGAACCTCTCCAATCCTATCACTGCTGCGTTTATGCCCCTGTACACACGCTTGATTCTCTTTTGGAGACATAGCAATCCATAGGTTTTAAGATACTTACTAGTCAGGTACATTCTTAGGCGTTTAATATGGGGTGTTGAGTCCATTTTGTTGAGCAAGGAGTAGCTCTTGTCTATTCCATATTTGGCTTAAGGAACTTTATCTGTGCTCATTTCAATCTCTGGTTTTATGCAGCACCCCAACTCACCTTTCCCCTTAAGCAAGCATAAGTTGGTTTTCTAAATTTGAGACCCTGTTCTGTTCTGTAATTCAGTTCCTGTGTAGCCAAGTTTAAATTCCGTGTATTACTGATATCTTATGATGTTTCTTTTTCTGTGTGACTTATTTCAGTTAGAATCATCGTACCTGAATCCACTCATTATGCTGCTACGGGCCTGATGACATTGATTTCATTGCTGAGTGATACTGCATTGTACATGAGTACCACAAGTTCTTTATCCATTTTTCACTTTCTGTGATATTGAACTTGTACGGTAAACGAGGTTCTTGTAAACAGAGGCGTCCCAAACTTTGGGGTGGCTGTGTCTTTTTGATTTTAATTTCCCTAAGCTATAGGACCATAAGTGGAAGTGCCCTAGGCTGTGTTGCTTTGTTTTTCAGATGTTTCAGGAAACACCATACACTTCTCCCGAGTGTCTGTTGGCAATTTACATCCCGCCCATCAGCATAACAAGGCTTCCAGTTCTCCATGGCCTGTCCTGCCTTTCTGGATTTTACACTTTTTTCAGATGGCCCTTTTGACCGGGGGGAAGTGAGACTTCATTGTAGTGCAGATTTCCTTTGCAAGCTTGCTTGGTTGGCCAAAAAGGGCGTATGCGTTTTTTCCTGAATATATTCAGGAAAAAACGCATACGCACTTTTTGGCCAAGTGCATCATTGTGGACGTTCTGTCTCTTTTCCTATGCTTTCAATGCAATTCCAGTCTACCTCCTGAAATTGGTTTCCTGCAATTCTGCCCCGCTTTCAAGTCCTCTTGGCAGCCTTACTTCAGTATATTTTTGGACGATAGCTGTCATTTATAACTCTGCAGGTTTGTGAATTACAGTGCCCCTGAGCTCCTTTCTTCAACTCGCTTTCTTGTGAGCTGGCCGCAACACCGCATGATGGCTTCAGGCTCTAATCTGGTTCCGACACGGCACGCTGAGCCTTTGTTTAATTCCTCTTCCTGGTGGGAAATGAGAGTTAAATTTGCCCGTCCAGACACCTCCAGCTAGTCTCTCATTGGTTCTCGCTATTCCTGTTCATCTTCCGCAGAAATTGCAAACTGGGCCAAACAGGAGGTTAAAGGCGCTGACTCTCCAAGTGGGGAGAGTGTTAGTAAAGCGTCTGGAATGTTGCACCCGAGTACCAGGGGAGGAAAACTGAGACATATTTGAACACGTCTCCCGTTCACATGGTTGATCATACTCTGGGTTCCACATGCATGTTTTAGCTGAAGGAAGAATACCTTAAACCTGGAGACTTGAGACCCGTGGAATGGGTACCATGCAATATGACTTCAAAGGGTCTTCATTTGCTCACCGAACCTCTCCAATCCTATCACTGCTGCGTTTATGCCCCTGTACACACGCTTGATTCTCTTTTGGAGACATAGCAATCCATAGGTTTTAAGATACTTACTAGTCAGGTACATTCTTAGGCGTTTAATATGGGGTGTTGAGTCCATTTCGTTGAGCAAGGAGTAGCTCTTGTCTATTCCATATTTGGCTTAAGGAACTTTATCTGTGCTCATTTCAATCTCTGGTTTTATGCAGCACCCCAACTCACCTTTCCCCTTAAGCAAGCATAAGTTGGTTTTCTAAATTTGAGACCCTGTTCTGTTTTGGAATTCAGTTCCTGTGTAGCCAAGTTTACATTCCGTGTATTACTGATATCTTATGATGTTTCTTTTTCTGTGTGACTTATTTCAGTTAGAATCATCGTACCTGAATCCACTCATTGTGCTGCTAAGGGCCTGATGACATAGATTTCATTGCTGAGTGATATTGCTTTGTAAGTAAATACCACCACTTCTTTATCCATTTTTTACTTTCTGCGATGTTGAACTTGTACTGTAAACGAGGTTCTTCTAAATAGAGCCGTTCCAAACTTTGGGGTGGCTGTGTCTTTTTGATTTTAATTTCCCTAAGCTATAGGACCATAAGTGGAAGTGCCCTAGGTTCTGTTGCTTTGTTTTTTAGATGTTTCAGGAAACACCATACACTTCTCCCGAGTGTCTGTTGGCAATTTACATCCCACCCATCAGCATAACAAGGCTCCCAGTACTCCATGGCCTGTCCTGCCTTTTTGGATTTTACACTTTTTTCACATGGCCCTTTTGACCGGGGGGAAGTGAGACTTCATTGTAGTGCAGATTTCCTTTGCAAGCTTGCTTGGTTGGCCAAAAAGGGCTTATGCGTTTTTTCCTGAATATATTCAGGAAAAAATGCATACGCACTTTTTGGCCAAGTTCATCATTGTGGACGCTCTGCCTCTTTTCCTATGCTTTCAATGCAATTCCAGTCTACGTCCTGAAATCGGTTTCCTGCAATTCTGCCCCGCTTTCAAGTCCTCTTGGCAGCCTTACTTCAGTATATTTTTGGACGATAGCTGTCATTTATAACTCTGCATGTTTGTGCATTACAGTGCCCCTGAGCTCCTTTCTTCAACTCGCTTTCTTGTGAGCTGGCCGCAACACCGCAGGATGGCTTCAGGCCCTAATCTGGTTCCGGCACGGCACGCTGAGCCTTTGGTTAATTCCTCTTCCTGGTGGGAAATGAGAGTTAAATTTGCCCGTCCAGACACCTCCAGCTAATCTCTCATTGGTTCTCGCTATTCCTGTTCATCTTCCGCAGAAATTGCAAACTGGGCCAAACAGGAGGTTAAAGGGACTGACTCTCCAAGTCGGGAGAGTGTTAGTAAAGCGTCTGGAATGTTGCACCCGAGTACCAGGGTACGAAAACTGAGACATATTTGAACACGTCTCCCGATCACATGGTTGATCATACTCTAGGTTCCACATACATGTTTTAGCTGAAGGAAGAATACCTTAAACCTGGGTAGTTGAAACACGTGGAATGGGTACCATGCAATATGACTTCAAAGGGTCTTCATTTGCTCACCGAACCTCTCCAATCCTATCACTGCTGCGTTTATGCCCCTGTACACATGCTTGATTCTCTTTCGGAGACATAGCAATCCATAGGTTTTAAGATGCTTACTAGTCAGGTACATTCTTAGGCGTTTAATATGGGGTGTTGAGTCCATTTTGTTGAGCAAGGAGTAGCTCTTGTCTATTCCATATTTGGCTTAAGGAACTTTATCTGTGCTCATTTCAATCTCTGGTTTTATGCAGCACCCCAACTCACCTTTCCCCTTAAGCAAGCATAAGTTGGTTTTCTAAATTTGAGACCCTGTTCTGTTTTGTAATTCAGTTCCTGTGTAGCCAAGTTTACATTCCGTGTATTACTGATATCTTATGATGTTTCTTTTTCTGTGTGACTTATTTCAGTTAGAATCATCATACCTGAATCCACTCATTGTGCTGCTAAGGGCCTGATGACATAGATTTCATTGCTGAGTGATATTGCATTGTAAGTAAATACCACAAGTTCTTTATCCATTTTTCACTTTCTGCGATGTTGAACTTGTACTGTAAACGAGGTTCTTGTAAACAGAGCCATCCCAAACTTTGGGGTGGCTGTGTCTTTTTGATTTTAATTTCCCTAAGCTATAGGACCATAAGTGGAAGTGCCCTAGGCTCTGTTGCTTTGTTTTTTAGATGTTTCAGGAAACACCATACACTTCTCCCGAGTGTCTGTTGGCAATTTACATCCCGCCCATCAGTATAACAAGGCTCCCAGTTCTCCATGGCCTGTCCTGCCTTTCTGGATTTTACACTTTTTTCAGATGGCCCTTTTGACCGGGGGGAAGTGAGACTTCATTGTAGTGCAGATTTCCTTTGCAAGCTTGCTTGGTTGGCCAAAAAGTGCGTATGCGTTTTTTCCTGAATATATTCAGGAAAAAACGCATACGCCCTTTTTGGCCAAGTGCATCATTGTGGACGTTCTGCCTCTTTTCCTATGCTTTCAATGCAATTCCAGTCTACCTCCTGAAATCGGTTTCCTGCAATTCTGCCCCGCTTTCAAGTCCTCTTGGCAGCCTAACTTCAGTATATTTTTGGACGATAGCTGTCATTTATAACTCTGCAGGTTTGTGAATTACAGTGCCCCTGAGCGCCTTTCTTCAACTCTCTTTCTTGTGAGCTGGCCGCAACACCGCATGATGGCTTCAGGCCCTAATCTGGTTCCGGCACGGCACGCTGAGCCTTTGGTTAATTCCTCTTCCTGGTGGGAAATGAGAGTTAAATTTGCCCGTCCAGACACCTCCAGCTAATCTCTCATTGGTTCTCGCTATTCCTGTTCATCTTCCGCAGAAATTGCAAACTGGGCCAAACAGGAGGTTAAAGGGACTGACTCTCCAAGTCGGGAGAGTGTTAGTAAAGCGTCTGGAATGTTGCACCCGAGTACCAGGGTACGAAAACTGAGACATATTTGAACACGTCTCCCGATCACATGGTTGATCATACTCTAGGTTCCACATACATGTTTTAGCTGAAGGAAGAATACCTTAAACCTGGGTAGTTGAAACACGTGGAATGGGTACCATGCAATATGACTTCAAAGGGTCTTCATTTGCTCACCGAACCTCTCCAATCCTATCACTGCTGCGTTTATGCCCCTGTACACACGCTTGATTCTCTTTCGGAGACATAGCAATCCATAGGTTTTAAGATACTTACTAGTCAGGTACATTGTTAGGCGTTTAATATGGGGTGTTGAGTCCATTTTGTTGAGCAAGGAGTAGCTCTTGTCTATTCCATATTTGGCTTAAGGAACTTTATCTGTGCTCATTTCAATCTCTGGTTTTATGCAGCACCCCAACTCACCTTTCCCCTTAAGCAAGCATAAGTTGGTTTTCTAAATTTGAGACCCTGTTCTGTTTTGTAATTCAATTCCTGTGTAGCCAAGTTTACATTCCGTGTATTACTGATATCTTATGATGTTTCTTTTTCTGTGTGACTTATTTCAGTTAGAATCATCATACCTGAATCCACTCATTGTGCTGCTAAGGGCCTGATGACATAGATTTCATTGCTGAGTGATATTGCTTTGTAAGTAAATACCACAAGTTCTTTATCCATTTTTCACTTTCTGCGATGTTGAACTTGTACTGTAAACGAGGTTCTTGTAAACAGAGCCGTTCCAACCTTTGGGGTGGCTGTGTCTTTTTGATTTTAATTTCCCTAAGCTATAGGACCATATGTGGAAGTGTCCTAGGCTCTGATGCTTTGTTTTTTAGATGTTTCAGGAAACACCATACACTTCTCCCGAGTGTCTGTTGGCAATTTACGTCCCGCCCATCAGCATAACAAGGCTCCCAGTTCTCCATGGCCTGTCCTGCCTTTCTGGATTTTACACTTTTTTCAGATGGCCCTTTTGACCGGGAGGAAGTGAGACTTCATTGTAGTGCAGATTTCCTTTGCAAGCTTGCTTGGTTGGCCAAAAAGGGCATATGCGTTTTTTCCTGAATATATTCAGGAAAAAACGCATACGCCCTTTTTGGCCAAGTGCATCATTGTGGACGTTCTGCCTCTTTTCCTATGCTTTCAATGCAATTCCAGTCTACCTCCTGAAATCGGTTTCCTGCAATTGTGCCCCGCTTTCAAGTCCTCTTGGCAGCCTTACTTCAGTATATTTTTGGACGATAGCTGTCATTTATAACTCTGCAGGTTTGTGAATTACAGTGCCCCTGAGCTCCTTTCTTCAACTCGCTTTCTTGTGACCTGGCCGCAACACCGCAGGATGGCTTCAGGCCCTAATCTGGTTCCAGCACGGCACGCTGAGCCTTTGGTTAATTCCTCTTCCTGGTGGGAAATGAGAGTTAAATTTGCCCGTCCAGACACCTCCAGCTAGTGTCTCATTGGTTCTCCCTATTCCTGTTCATCTTCCGCAGAAATGGCAAACTGGGCCAAACAGGAAGTTAAAGGCGCTGACTCTCCTAGTGGGGAGAGTGTTAGTAAAGCGTCTGGAATGTTGCACCCGAGTACCAGGGGAGGAAAACTGAGACATATTTGAACACGTCTCCCGTTCACACGGTTGATCATACTCTGGGTTCCACATGCATGTTTTAGCTGAAGGAAGAATACCTTAAACCTGGGTAGTTGAGACCCGTGGAATGGGTACCATGCAATATGACTTCAAAGGGTCTTCATTTGCTCACTGAACCTCTCCAATCCTATCACTGCTGCGTTTATGGCCCTGTACACACGCTTGATTCTCTTTTGGAGACATAGCAATCCATAGGTTTTAAGATACTTACTAGTCAGGTACATTCTTAGGCGTTTAATATGGGGTGTTCAGTTCATTTCGTTGAGCAAGGAGTAGCTCTTGTCTATTCCATATTTGGCTTAAGGAACTTATCTGTGCTCATTTCAATCTCTGGTTTTATGTAGCACCCCAACTCACCTTTCCCCTTAAGCAAGCATAAGTTGGTTTTCTAAATTTGAGACCCTGTGCTGTTTTGGAATTCAGTTCCTGTGTAGCCAAGTTTACATTCCGTGTATTAGTGATATCTTATGATGTTTCTTTTTCTGTGTGACTTATTTCAGTTAAAATCATCGTACCTGAATCCACTCATTATGCTGCTACGGGCCTGATGACATAGATTTCATTGCTGAGTGATACTGCATTGTACGTAAGTACCACAAGTTCTTTATCCATTTTTCACTTTCTGTGATACTGAACTTGTACGGTAAATGTGGTTCTTGTAAACAGAGGCGTCCCAAACTTTGGGGTGGCTGTGTCTTTTTGATTTTAATTTCCCTAAGCTATAGGACCATAAGTGGAAGTGCCCTAGGCTCTGTTGCTTTGTTTTTTAGATGTTTCAGGAAACACCATACAGTTCTCCCTAGTGTCTGTTGGCAATTTACATCCCTCCCATCAGCATAACAAGGCTCCCAGTTCTCCATGGCCTGTCCTGCCTTTCTGGATTTTACACTTTTTTCAGATGGTCCTTTTGACCGGGGGGAAGTGAGACTTCATTGTAGTGCAGATTTCCTTTGCAAGCTTGCTTGGTTGGCCAAAAAGGGCGTATGCGTTTTTTCCTGAATATATTCAGGAAAAAACGCATACGCCCTTTTTGGCCAAGTGCATCATTGTGGACGTTCTGCCTCTTTTCCTATGCTTTCAATGCAATTCCAGTCTACCTCCTGAAATCGGTTTCCTGCAATTCTGCCCCGCTTTCAAGTCCTCTTGGCAGCCTAACTTCAGTATATTTTTGGACGATAGCTGTCATTTATAACTCTGCAGGTTTGTGAATTATAGTGCCCCTGAGCGCCTTTCTTCAACTCACTTTCTTGTGAGCTGGCCGCAACACCGCAGGATGGCTTCAGGCCCTAATCTGGTTCCGGCACGGCACGCTGAGCCTTTGGTTAATTCCTCTTCCTGGTGGGAAATGAGAGTTAAATTTGCCCGTTCAGACACCTCCAGCTAATCTCTCATTGGTTCTCGCTATTCCTGTTCATCTTCCGCAGAAATTGCAAACTGGGCCCAACTGGAGGTTAAAGGCGCTGACTCTCCAAGTCTGGAGAGTGTTAGTAAAGCGTCTGGAATGTTGCACCCGAGTACCAGGGGAGGAAAACTGAGACATATTTGAACACGTCTCCCGATCACACGGTTGATCATACTCTAGGTACCACATGCATGTTTTAGCTGAAGGAAGAATACCTTAAACCTGGAGAGTTGAAACACGTGGAATGGGTACCATGCAATATGACTTCAAAGGGTATTCATTTGCTCACCGAACCTCTCCAATCCTATCACTGCTGCGTTTATGCCCCTGTACACACGCTTGATTCTCTTTCGGAGACATAGCAATCCATAGGTTTTAAGATACTTACTAGTCAGGTACCTTCTTAGGCGTTTAATATGGGGTGTTGAGTCCATTTTGTTGAGCAAGGAGTAGCTCTTGTCTATTCCATATTTGGCTTAAGGAACTTTATCTGTGCTCATTTCAATCTCTGGTTTTATGCAGCACCCCAACTCACCTTTCCCCTTAAGCAAGCATAAGTTGGTTTTCTAAATTTGAGACCCTGTACTGTTTTGGAATTCAGTTCCTCTGTAGCCAAGTTTACATTCCGTGTATTAGTGATATCTTATGATGTTTCTTTTTCTGTGTGACTTATTTCAGTTAGAATCATCGTACCTGAATCCACTCATTATGCTGCTACGGGCCTGGTGACATAGATTTCATTGCTGAGTGATACTGCATTGTACAAGTTCTTTATCCATTTTTCACTTTCTGTGATGTTGAACTTGTACGGTAAACGAGGTTCTTGTAAACAGAGGCGTCCCAAACTATGGGGTGGCTTTGTCTTTTTGATTTTAATTTCCCTAAGCTATAGGACCATAAGTGGAAGTGCTCTAGGCTCTGTTGCTGTGTTTTTTAGATGTTTCAGGAAACACCATACACTTCTCCCGAGTGTCTGTTGGCAATTTACATCCCGCCCATCAGCATAACAAGGCTCCCAGTTCTCCATGGCCTGTCCTGCCTTTCTGGATTTTACACTTTTTTCAGATGGCCCTTTTGACCGGGGGGAAGTGAGACTTCATTGTAGTGCAGATTTCCTTTGCAAGCTTGCTTGGTTGGCCAAAAAGGGCGTATGCGTTTTTTCCTGAATATATTCAGGAAAAAACGCATACGCCCTTTTTGGCCAAGTGCATCATTGTGGACGTTCTGCCTCTTTTCCTATGCTTTCAATGCAATTCCAGTCTACCTCCTGAAATCGGTTTCCTGCAATTCTGCCCCGCTTTCAAGTCCTCTTGGCAGCCTTACTTCAGTATATTTTTGGACGATAGCTGTCATTTATAACTCTGCAGGTTTGTGAATTACAGTGCCCCTGAGCTCCTTTCTTCAACTCGCTTTCTTGTGAGCTGGCCGCAACACCGCAGGATGGCTTCAGGCCCTAATCTGGTTCCGGCACGGCACGCTGAGCCTTTGGTTAATTCCTCTTCCTGGTGGGAAATGAGAGTTAAATTTGCCCGTCCAGACACCTCCAGCTAGTGTCTCATTGGTTCTCCCTATTCTTGTTCATCTTCCGCAGAAATGGCAAACTGGGCCAAACAGGAGGTTAAAGGCGCTGACTCTCCTAGTGGGGAGAGTGTTAGTAAAGAGTCTGGAATGTTGCACCCGAGTACCAGGGGAGGAAAACTGAGACATATTTGAACACGTCTCCCGTTCACACGGTTGATCATACTCTGGGTTCCACATGCATGTTTTAGCTGAAGGAAGAATACCTTAAACCTGGAGAGTTGAGACCCGTGGAATGGGTACCATGCAATATGACTTCAAAGGGTCTTCATTTGCTCACCGAACCTCTCCAATCCTATCACTGCTGCGTTTATGCCCCTGTACACACGCTTGATTCTCTTTCAGAGACATAGCAATCCATAGGTTTTAAGATACTTACTAGTCAGGTACATTCTTAGGCGTTTAATATGGGGTGTTGAGTCCATTTCGTTGAGCAAGGAGTAGCTCTTGTCTATTCCATATTTGGCTTAAGGAACTTTATCTGTGCTCATTTCAATCTCTGGTTTTATGCAGCACCCCAACTCACCTTTCCCCTTAAGCAAGCATAAGTTGGTTTTCTAAATTTGAGACCCTGTTCTGTTTTGGAATTCAGTTCCTGTGTAGCCAAGTTTACATTCCGTGTATTAGTGATATCTTATGATGTTTCTTTTTCTGTGTGACTTATTTCAGTTAGAATCATCGTACCTGAATCCACTCATTATGCTGCTACGGGCCTGATGACATAGATTTCATTGCTGAGTGATACTGCATTGTACGTAAGTACCACAAGTTCTTTATCCATTTTTCACATTCTGCGATGTTGAACTCGTACTGTAAACGAGGTTCTTGTAAACAGAGGAGTCCCAAACTTTGGGGTGGCTGTGTCTTTTTGATTTTAATTTCCCTAAGCTATAGGACCATAAGTGGAAGTGCCCTAGGCTCTGTTGCTTTGTTTTTTAGATGTTTCAGGAAACACCATACACTTCTCCCTAGTGTCTGTTTGCAATTTACATCCTGCCCATCAGCATAACAAGGCTCCCAGTTCTCTATGGCCTGTCCTGCCTTTCTGGATTTTACACTTTTTTCAGATGGCCCTTTTTACCGGGGGGAATTGAGACTTCATTGTAGTGCAGATTTCCTTTGCAAGCTTGCTTGGTTGGCCAAAAGGGGCGTATGCGTTTTTTCCTGAATATATTCAGGAAAAAACGCATACTCTCTTTTTGGCCAAGTGCATCATTGTGGACGTTCTGCCTCTTTTCCTATGCTTTCAATGCAATTCCAGTCTACCTCCTGAAATCGGTTTCCTGCAATTCTGCCCCGCTTTCAAGTCCTCTTGGCAGCCTTACTTCAGTATATTTTTGGACGATAGCTGTCATTTATAACTCTGCAGGTTTGTGCATTACAGTGCCCCTGAGCTCCTTTCTTCAACTCGCTTTCTTTTGAGCTGGCCGCAACACCGCAGGATGGCTTCAGGCCCTAATCTGGTTCCGGCATGGCACGCTGAGCCTTTGGTTATTTCCTCTTCCTGGTGGGAAATGAGAGTTAAATTTGCCCGTCCAGACACCTCCAGCTAGTCTCTCATTGGTTCTCGCTATTCCTGTTCATCTTCCGCAGAAATTGCAAACTGGGCCCAACTGGAGGTTAAAGGCGCTGACTCTCCAAGTCGGGAGAGTGTTAGTAAAGCGTCTGGAATGTTGCACCCGAGTACCAGGGTACGAAAACTGAGACATATTTGAACACGTCTCCCAATCACATGGTTGATCATACTTTAGGTTCCACATGCATGTTTTAGCTGAAGGAAGAATACCTTAAACCTGGGTAGTTGAAACCCGTGGAATGGGTACCATAAAATATGACTTCAAAGGGTCTTCATTTGCTCACCGAACCTCTCCAATCCTATCACTGCTGCGTTTATGCCCCTGTACACATGCTTGATTCTCTTTCGGAGACATAGCAATCCATAGGTTTTAAGATACTTACTAGTCAGGTACATTCTTAGGCGTTTAATATGCGGTGTTGAGTCCATTTCGTTGAGCAAGGAGTAGCTCTTGTCTATTCCATATTTGGCTTAAGGAACTTTATCTGTGCTCATTTCAATCTCTGGTTTTATGCAGCACCCCAACTCACCTTTCCCCTTAAGCAAGCATAAGTTGGTTTTCTAAATTTGAGACCCTGTTCTGTTCTGTAATTCAGTTCCTGTGTAGCCAAGTTTACATTCCGTGTATTACTGATATCTTATGATGTTTCTTTTTCTGTGTGACTTATTTCAGTTAGAATCATCATACCTGAATCCACTCATTGTGCTGCTAAGGGCCTGATGACATAGATTTCATTGCTGAGTGATATTCTTTTGTAAGTAATACCACAACTTCTTTATCCATTTTTCACTTTCTGCGATGTTGAACTTGTACTGTAAACGAGGTTCTTGTAAACAGAGGCGTCCCAAACTTTGGGGTGGCTGTGTCTTTTTGATTTTAATTTCCCTAAGCTATAGGACCATAAGTGGAAGTGCCCTAGGCTCTGTTGCTGTGTTTGTTAGATGTTTCAGGAAACACCAAACACATCTCCCGAGTGTCTGTTGGCAATTTACATCCCGCCCATCAGCATAACAAGGCTCCCAGTTCTCCATGGCCTGTCCTGCCTTTCTGGATTTTACACTTTTTTCAGATGGCCCTTTTGACCGGGGGGAAGTGAGACTTCATTGTAGTGCAGATTTCCTTTGCAAGCTTGCTTGGTTGGCCAAAAAGGGCGTATGCATTTTTTCCTGAATATATTCAGGAAAAAACGCATACGCCCTTTTTGGCCAAGTGCATCATTGTGGACGTTCTGCCTCTTTTCCTATGCTTTCAATGCAATTCCAGTCTACGTCCTGAAATCGGTTTCCTGCAATTCTGCCCCGCTTTCAAGTCCTCTTGGCAGCCTTACTTCAGTGTATTTTTGGACGATAGCTGTCATTTATAACTCTGCAGGTTTGTGAATTACAGTGCCCCTGAGCTCCTTTCTTCAACTCGCTTTCTTGTGAGCTGGC
Source organism: Pseudorca crassidens (assembly GCF_039906515.1). Classification (NCBI taxonomy): domain Eukaryota; kingdom Metazoa; phylum Chordata; class Mammalia; order Artiodactyla; family Delphinidae; genus Pseudorca; species Pseudorca crassidens. Next base: position 97,478,714 of record NC_090301.1, on the reverse strand, counting down.
CGCAACACCGCAGCATGGCTTCAGGCCCTAATCTGGTTCCGGCACGGCACGCTGAGCCTTTGGTTAATTCCTCTTCCTGGTGGGAAATGAGAGTTAAATTTGCCCGTTCAGACACGTCCAGCTAGTCTCTCATTGGTTCTCCCTATTCCTGTTCACCTTCCGCAGTAATTGCAAACTGGGCCAAACAGGAGGTTAAAGGCACTGACTCTCCAAGTCTGGAGAGTGTTAGTAAAGCGTCTGGAATGTTGCACCCGAGTACCAGGGTACGAAAACTGAGACATATTTGAACACGTCTCCCAATCACATGGTTGATCATACTTTAGGTTCCACATGCATGTTTTAGCTGAAGGAAGAATACCTTAAACCTGGGTAGTTGAAACCCGTGGAATGGGTACCATAAAATATGACTTCAAAGGGTCTTCATTTGCTCACCGAACCTCTCCAATCCTATCACTGCTGCGTTTATGCCCCTGTACACATGCTTGATTCTCTTTCGGAGACATAGCAATCCATAGGTTTTAAGATACTTACTAGTCAGGTACATTCTTAGGCGTTTAATATGCGGTGTTGAGTCCATTTCGTTGAGCAAGGAGTAGCTCTTGTCTATTCCATATTTGGCTTAAGGAACTTTATCTGTGCTCATTTCAATCTCTAGTTTTATGCAGCACCCCAACTCACCTTTCCCCTTAAGCATGCATAAGTTGGTTTTCTAAATTTGAGACCCTGTTCTGTTCTGTAATTCAGTTCCTGTGTAGCCAAGTTTACATTCCATGTATTACTGATATCTTATGATGTTTCTTTTTCTGTGTGACTTATTTCAGTTAGAATCATCATACCTGAATCCACTCATTGTGCTGCTAAGGGCCTGATGACATAGATTTCATTGCTGAGTGATATTGCTTTGTAAGTAAATACCACAGCTTCTTTATCCATTTTTCGCTTTCTGCGATGTTGAACTTGTACTGTAAACGATGTTCTTGTAAACAGAGCCATCCCAAACTTTGGGGTGGCTGTGTCTTTTTGATTTTAATTTCCCTAAGCTATAGGACCATAAGTGGAAGTGCCCTAGGCTCTGTTGCTTTGTTTTTTAGATGTTTCAGGAAACACCATACACTTCTCTCGAGTGTCTGTTGGCAATTTACATCCCGCCCATCAGCATAACAAGGCTCCCAGTTCTCCATGGCCTGTCCTGCCTTTCTGGATTTTACACTTTTTTCAGATGGCCCTTTTGACCGGAAGGAAGTGAGACTTCATTGTAGTGCAGATTTCCTTTGCAAGCTTGCTTGGTTGGCCAAAAAGGGCGTATGCGTTTTTTCCTGAATATATTCAGGAAAAAACGCATACGCACTTTTTGGCCAAGTGCATCATTGTGGACGTTCTGCCTCTTTTCCTATGCTTTCAATGCAATTCCACTCTACCTCCTGAAATTGGTTTCCTGCAATTCTGCCCCGCTTTCAAGTCCTCTTGGCAGCCATACTTCAGTATATTTTTGGACGATCGCTGTCATTTATAACTCTGCAGGTTTGTGAATTACAGTGCCCCTTAGCTACTTTCTTCAACTCGCTTTCTTGTGACCTGGACGCAACACCGCAGGATGGCTTCAGTCCCTAATCTGGTTCCGGCACGGCAAGCTGAGCCTTTGGTTATTTCCTCTTCCTGGTGGGAAATGAGAGTTAAATTTGCCCGTCCAGACACCTCCAGCTAGTCTCTCATTGGTTCTCCCTATTCCTGTTCATCTTCCGCAGAAATTGCAAACTGGGCCAAACAGGAGGTTAAAGGCGCTGACTCTCCAAGTGGGGAGAGTGTTAGTAAAGCGTCTGGAATGTTGCACCCGAGTACCAGGGGAGGAAAACTGAGACATATTTGAACACGTCTCCCGTTCACACAGTTGATCATACTCTGGGTTCTACATGCATGATTTAGCTCAAGGAAGAATACCTTAAATCTGGAGAGTTGAGACCCGTGGAATGGGTACCATGCAATATGACTTCAAAGGGTCTTCATTTGCTCACCGAACCTCTCCAATCCTATCACTGCTGCGTTTATGCCCCTGTACACATGCTTGATTCTCTTTCGGAGACATAGCAATCCATAGGTTTTAAGATACTTACTAGTCAGGTACATTCTTAGGCGTTTAATATGGGGTGTTGAGTCCATTTCGTTCAGCAAGGAGTAGCTCTTGTCTATTCCATATTTGGCTTAAGGAACTTTATCTGTGCTCATTTCAATCTCTGGTTTTATGCAGCACCCCGACTCACCTTTCCTCTTAAGCAAGCATAAGTTGGTTTTCTAAATTTGAGACCCTGTTCTGTTTTGGAATTCAGTTCCTGTGTAGCCAAGTTTACATTCCGTGTATTAGTGATATCTTATGATGTTTCTTTTTCTGTGTGACTTATTTCAGTTAGAATCATCGAACCTGAATCTACTTATTATTCTGCTACGGGCCTGATGACATAGATTTCATTGCTGAGTGATACTGCATTGTACGTAAGTACCACAAGTTCTTTATCCATTTTTCACTTTCTGTGATACTGAACTTGTACGGTAAACGAGGTTCTTGTAAACAGAGGCGTCCCAAACTTTGGGGTGGCTGTGTCTTTTTGATTTTAATTTCCCTAAGCTATAGGACCATAAGTGGAAGTGCCCTAGGCTCTGTTGCTTTGTTTTTTAGATGTTTCAGGAAACACCATACACTTCTCCCGAGTGTCTCTTGGCAATTTACATCCCGCCCATCAGCATAACAAGGCTCCCAGTTCTCCATGACCTTTCCTGCCTTTCTGGATTTTACACTTTTTTCAGATGGCCCTTTTGACCGGGGGGAAGTGAGACTTCATTGTAGTGCAGATTTCCTTTGCAAGTTTGCTTGGTTGGCAAACAAGTGCGTATGCGTTTTTTCCTGAATATATTCAAGAAAAAATGCATACGCCCTTTTTGGCCAAGTGCATCATTGTGGACGTTCTGCCTCTTTTCCTATGCTTTCAATGCAATTCCAGTCTACCTCCTGAAATCGGTTTCCTGCAATTCTGTCCCGCTTTCAAGTCCACTTGGCAGCCTTACTTCAGTATATTTTTGGACGATAGCTGTCATTTATAACTCTGCAGGTTTGTGCATTACAGTGCCCCTGAGCTACTTTCTTCAACTCGCTTTCTTGTGAGCTGGCCGCAACACCGCAGGATGGCTTCAGGCTCTAATCTGGTTCCGGCACGGCACGCTGAGCCTTTGGTTAATTCCTCTTCCTGGTGGGAAATGAGAGTTAAATTTGCCCGTCCAGACACCTCCAGCTAGTCTCTCATTGGTTCTCGCTATTCCTGTTCATCTTCCGCAGAAATTGCAAACTGGGCCAAACAGGAGGTTAAAGGGACTGACTCTCCAAGTCGGGAGAGTGTTAGTAAAGCGTCTGGAATGTTGCACCAGAGTACCAGGGTACGAAACCTGAGACATATTTGAACACGTCTCCCGATCACATGGTTGATCATACTCTAGGTTCCACATGCATGTTTTAGCTGAAGGAAGAATACCTTAAACCTGGAGAGTTGAGACCCGTGGAATGGGTACCATGCAATATGACTTCAAAGGGGCTTCATTTGCTCACCGAACCTCTCCAATCCTATCACTGCTGCGTTTATGCCCCTGTACACATGCTTGATTCTCTTTCGGAGACATAGCAATCCATAGGTTTTAAGATACTTACTAGTCAGGTACATTCTTAGGCGTTTAATATGCGGTGTTGAGTCCATTTTGTTGAGCAAGGAGTAGCTCTTGTCTATTCCATATTTGGCTTAAGGAACTTTATCTGTGCTCATTTCAATCTCTGGTTTTATGCAGCACCCAAACTCACCTTTCCCCTTAAGCAAGCATAAGTTGGTTTTCTAAATTTGAGACCCTGTTCTGTTCTGTAATTCAGTTCCTGTGTAGCCAAGTTTACATTCCGTGTATTACTGATATCTTATGATGTTTCTTTTTCTGTGTGACTTATTTCAGTTAGAATCATCATACCTGAATCCACTCATTATGCTGCTAAGGGCCTGATGACATAGATTTCATTGCTGAGTGATACTGCATTGTACGTAAGTACCACAAGTTCTTTATCCATTTTTCACCTTCTGCGATGTTGAACTTGTACTGTAAACGAAGTTCTTGTAAAAAGAGCCATCCCAAACTTTGGGGTGGCTGTGTCTTTTTGATTTTAAATTCCCTAAGCTATAGGACCATAAGTGGAAGTGCCCTAGGCTCTGTTGCTTTGTTTTTCAGATGTTTTAGGAGACACCATACACTTCTCCCGAGTGTCTGTTGGCAATTTACATCCCGCCCATCAGCATAACAAGGCTCCCAGTTCTCCATGGCCTGTCCTGCCTTTCTGGATTTTACACTTTTTTCAGATGGCCCTTTTGACCGGGGGGAAGTGAGACTTCATTGTAGTGCAGATTTCCTTTGCAAGCTTGCTTGGTTGGCCAAAAAGGGCGTATGCGTTTTTTCCTGAATATATTCAGGAAAAAACGCATACGCCCTTTTTGGCCAAGTGCATCATTGTGGACGTTCTGCCTCTTTTCCTATGCTTTCAATGCAATTCCAGTCTACCTCCTGAAATCGGTTTCCTGCAATTCTGCCCCGCTTTCAAGTCCTCTTGGCAGCCTTACTTCAGTATATTTTTGGACGATAGCTGTCATTTATAACTCTGCAGGTTTGTGAATTACAGTGCCCCTGAGCTCCTTTCTTCAACTCGCTTTCTTTTGAGCTGGCCGCAACACCGCAGGATGGCTTCAGGCCCTAATCTTTTTCCGGCACGGCACGCTGAGCCTTTGGTTAATTCCTCTTCCTGGTGGGAAATGAGAGTTAAATTTGCCCGTCCAGACACCTCCAGCTAGTCTCTCATTGTTTGTCCCTATTCCTGTTCATCTTCCGCAGAAATTGCAAACTGGTCCAAACAGGAGGTTAAAGGCGCTGACTCTCCAAGTGGGGAGAGTGTTAGTAAAGCGTCTGGAATGTTGCACCCGAGTACCAGGGTACGAAAACTGAGACATATTTGAACACGTCTCCCGATCACATGGTTGATCATACTCTAGGTTCCACATGCATGTTTTAGCTGAAGGATGAATACCTTAAACCTGGGTAGTTGAAACCCGTGGAATGGGTACCATAAAATATGACTTCAAAGGGTCTTCATTTGCTCACCGAACCTCTCCAATCCTATCACTGCTGCGTTTATGCCCCTGTACACATGCTTGATTCTCTTTCGGAGACATAGCAATCCATAGGTTTTAAGATACTTACTAGTCAGGTACATTCTTAGGCGTTTAATATGCGGTGTTGAGTCCATTTCGTTGAGCAAGGAGTAGCTCTTGTCTATTCCATATTTGGCTTAAGGAACTTTATCTGTGCTCATTTCAATCTCTGGTTTTATGCAGCACCCCAACTCACCTTTCCCCTTAAGCAAGCATAAGTTGGTTTTCTAAATTTGAGACCCTGTTCTGTTCTGTAATTCAGTTCCTGTGTAGCCAAGTTTACATTCCGTGTATTACTGATATCTTATGATGTTTCTTTTTCTGTGTGACTTATTTCAGTTAGAATCATCATACCTGAATCCACTCATTGTGCTGCTAAGGGCCTGATGACATAGATTTCATTGCTGAGTGATATTCTTTTGTAAGTAATACCACAACTTCTTTATCCATTTTTCACTTTCTGCGATGTTGAACTTGTACTGTAAACGAGGTTCTTGTAAACAGAGGTGTCCCAAACTTTGGGGTGGCTGTGTCTTTTTGATTTTAATTTCCCTAAGCTATAGGACCATAAGTGGAAGTGCCCTAGGCTCTGTTGCTGTGTTTGTTAGATGTTTCAGGAAACACCAAACACATCTCCCGAGTGTCTGTTGGCAATTTACATCCCACCCATCAGCATAACAAGGCTCCCAGTTCTCCATGGCCTGTCCTGCCTTTCTGGATTTTACACTTTTTTCAGATGGCCCTTTTGATCGGGGGGAAGTGAGACTTCATTGTAGTGCAGATTTCCTTTACAAGCTTGCTTGGTTGGCCAAAAAGGGCGTATGCGTTTTTTCCTGAATATATTCAGGAAAAACCGCATACGCCCTTTTTGGCCAAGTGCATCATTGTGGACGTTCTGCCTCTTTTCCTATGCTTTCAATGCAATTCCAGTCTACGTCCTGAAATCGGTTTCCTGCAATTCTGCCCCGCTTTCAAGTCCTCTTGGCAGCCTTACTTCAGTGTATTTTTGGACGATAGCTGTCATTTATAACTCTGCAGGTTTGTGAATTACAGTGCCCCTGAGCTCCTTTCTTCAACTCGCTTTCTTGTGAGCTGGCCACAACACCGCAGCATGGCTTCAGGCCCTAATCTGGTTCCGGCACGGCACGCTGAGCCTTTGGTTAATTCCTCTTCCTGGTGGGAAATGAGAGTTAAATTTGCCCGTCCAGACACGTCCAGCTAGTCTCTCATTGGTTCTCCCTATTCCTGTTCATCTTCCGCAGAAATTGCAAACTCGGCCAAACAGGAGGTTAAAGGGACTGACTCTCCAACTTGGGAGAGTGTTAGTAAAGCGTCTGGAATGTTGCACCCGAGTACCAGGGTACGAAAACTGAGACATATTTGAACACGTCTCCCGATCACATGGTTGATCATACTCTAGGTTCCACATGCATGTTTTATCTGAAGGAAGAATACATTAAACCTGGGTAGTTGAAACACGTGGAATGGGTACCATGCAATATGACTTCAAAGGGTCTTCATTTGCTCACCGAACCTCTCCAATCCTATCACTGCTGCGTTTATGCCCCTGTACACATGCTTGATTCTCTTTCGGAGACATAGCAATCCATAGGTTTTAAGATACTTACTAGTCAGGTACATTCTTAGGCGTTTAATATGGGGTGTTGAGTCCATTTTGTTGAGCAAGGAGTAGCTCTTGTCTATTCCATATTTGGCTTAAGGAACTTTATCTGTGCTCATTTCAATCTCTGGTTTTATGCAGCACCCCAACTCACCTTTCCCCTTAAGCAAGCATAAGTTGGTTTTCTAAATTTGAGACCCTGTTCTGTTTTGGAATTCAGTTCCTGTGTAGCCAAGTTTACATTCCGTGTATTAGTGATATCTTATGATGTTTCTTTTTCTGTGTGACTTATTTCAGTTAGAATCATCGTACCTGAATCCACTCATTATGCTGCTACGGGCCTGGTGACATAGATTTCATTGCTGAGTGATACTGCATTGTACGTAAGTTCCACAAGTTCTTTATCCATTTTTCACTTTCTGTGATGTTGAACTTGTACGGTAATCGAGGTTCTTGTAAACAGAGGCGTCCCAAACTTTGGGGTGGCTGTGTCTTTTTGATTTTAATTTCCCTAAGCTATAGGACCATAAGTGGAAGTGCCCTAGGCTCTGTTGTTTTGTTTTTTAGATGTTTCAGGAAACACCATAAACTTCTCCCTAGTGTCTGTTGGCAATTTACATCCCGCCCATCAGCATAACAAGGCTCCCTGTTCTCCATGGCCTGTCCTGCCTTTCTGGATTTTACACTTTTTTCAGATGGCCCTTTTGACCGGGGGGAATTGAGACTTCATTGTAGTGCAGATTTCCTTTGCAAGCTTGGTTGATTGGCCAAAAAGGGCGTATGCGTTTTTTCCTGAATATATTCAGGAAAAAACGCATACGCCCTTTTTGGCCAAGTGCATCATTGTGGACGTTCTGCCTCTTTTCCTATGCTTTCAATGCAATTCCAGTCTACCTCCTGAAATCGGTTTCCTGCAATTCTGCCCCGCTTTCAAGTCCTCTTGGCAGCCTTACTTCGGTATATTTTTGGACGATAGCTGTCATTTATAACTCTGCAGGTTTGTGAATTACAGTGCCCCTGAGCTCCTTTCTTCAACTCGCTTTCTTGTGAGCTGGCCGCAACACCGCAGGATGGCTTCAGGCCCTAATCTGGTTCCGGCACGGCACGCTGAGCCTTTGGTTAATTCCTCTTCCTGGTGGGAAATGAGAGTTAAATTTGCCCGTCCAGACACCTCCAGCTAGTCTCTCATTGGTTCTCGCTATTCTTGTTCATCTTCCGCAGAAATTACAAGCTGGGCCAAACAGGAGGTTAAAGGGACTGACTCTCCAAGTCGGGAGAGTGTTAGTAAAGCATCTGGAATGTTGCACCCGAGTACCAGGGTACGAAAACTGAGACATATTTGAACACGTCTCCCGATCACATGGTTGATCATACTCTAGGTTCCACATGCATGTTTTAGCTGAAGGAAGAATACCTTAAACCTGGGTAGTTGAAACCCGTGGAATGGGTACCATGCTATATGACTTCAAAGGGTCTTCATTTGCTCACCGAACCTCTCCAATCCTATCACTGCTGCGTTTATGCCCCTGTACACATGCTTGATTCTCTTTCGGAGACATAGCAATCCATAGGTTTTAAGATACTTACTAGTCAGGTACATTCTTAGGCGTTTAATATGCGGTGTTGAGTCCATTTTGTTGAGCAAGGAGTAGCTCTTGTCTATTCCATATTTGGCTTAAGGAACTTTATCTGTGCTCATTTCAATCTCTGGTTTTATGCAGCACCCCAACTCACCTTTCCCCTTAAGCAAGCATAAGTTGGTTTTCTAAATTTGAGACCCTGTTCTGTTTTGGAATTCAGTTCCTGTGTAGCCAAGTTTACATTCCGTGTATTAGTGATATCTTATGATGTTTCTTTTTCTGTGTGACTTATTTCAGTTAGAATCATCGTACCTGAATCCACTCATTATGCTGCTACGGGCCTGGTGACATAGATTTCATTGCTGAGTGATACTGCATTGTACGTAAGTTCCACAAGTTCTTTATCCATTTTTCACTTTCTGTGATGTTGAACTTGTACGGTAAACGAGGTTCTTGTAAACAGAGGCGTCCCAAACTTTGGGGTGGCTGTGTCTTTTTGATTTTAATTTCCCTAAGCTATAGGACCATAAGTGGAAGTGCCCTAGGCTCTGTTGCTTTGTTTTTTAGATGTTTTAGGAAACACCATACACTTCTCCCGAGTGTCTGTTGCCAATTTACATCCCACCCATCAGCATAACAAGGCTCCCAGTTCTCCATTGCCTGTCCTGCCTTTCTGGATTTTACACTTTTTTCAGATGGCCCTTTTGACCGGGGGGAAGTGACACTTCATTGTAGTGCAGATTTCCTTTGCAAGCTTGGTTGATTGGCCAAAAAGGGCGTATGCGTTTTTTCCTGAATATATTCAGGAAAAAACGCATACGCCCTTTTTGGCCAAGTGCATCATTGTGGACGTTCTGCCTCTTTTCCTATGCTTTCAATGCAATTCCAGTCTACCTCCTGAAATCGGTTTCCTGCAATTCTGCCCCGCTTTCAAGTCCTCTTGGCAGCCTTACTTCGGTATATTTTTGGACGATAGCTGTCATTTATAACTCTGCAGGTTTGTGAATTACAGTGCCCCTGAGCTCCTTTCTTCAACTCGCTTTCTTGTGAGCTGGCCGCAACACCGCAGGATGGCTTCAGGCCCTAATCTGGTTCCGGCACGGCACGCTGAGCCTTTGGTTAATTCCTCTTCCTGGTGGGAAATGAGAGTTAAATTTGCCCGTCCAGACACCTCCAGCTAGTCTCTCATTGGTTCTCGCTATTCTTGTTCATCTTCCGCAGAAATTACAAGCTGGGCCAAACAGGAGGTTAAAGGGACTGACTCTCCAAGTCGGGAGAGTGTTAGTAAAGCATCTGGAATGTTGCACCCGAGTACCAGGGTACGAAAACTGAGACATATTTGAACACGTCTCCCGATCACATGGTTGATCATACTCTAGGTTCCACATGCATGTTTTAGCTGAAGGAAGAATACCTTAAACCTGGGTAGTTGAAACCCGTGGAATGGGTACCATGCTATATGACTTCAAAGGGTCTTCATTTGCTCACCGAACCTCTCCAATCCTATCACTGCTGCGTTTATGCCCCTGTACACATGCTTGATTCTCTTTCGGAGACATAGCAATCCATAGGTTTTAAGATACTTACTAGTCAGGTACATTCTTAGGCGTTTAATATGCGGTGTTGAGTCCATTTTGTTGAGCAAGGAGTAGCTCTTGTCTATTCCATATTTGGCTTAAGGAACTTTATCTGTGCTCATTTCAATCTCTGGTTTTATGCAGCACCCCAACTCACCTTTCCCCTTAAGCAAGCATAAGTTGGTTTTCTAAATTTGAGACCCTGTTCTGTTTTGGAATTCAGTTCCTGTGTAGCCAAGTTTACATTCCGTGTATTAGTGATATCTTATGATGTTTCTTTTTCTGTGTGACTTATTTCAGTTAGAATCATCGTACCTGAATCCACTCATTATGCTGCTACGGGCCTGGTGACATAGATTTCATTGCTGAGTGATACTGCATTGTACGTAAGTTCCACAAGTTCTTTATCCATTTTTCACTTTCTGTGATGTTGAACTTGTACGGTAAACGAGGTTCTTGTAAACAGAGGCGTCCCAAACTTTGGGGTGGCTGTGTCTTTTTGATTTTAATTTCCCTAAGCTATAGGACCATAAGTGGAAGTGCCCTAGGCTCTGTTGCTTTGTTTTTTAGATGTTTTAGGAAACACCATACACTTCTCCCGAGTGTCTGTTGCCAATTTACATCCCACCCATCAGCATAACAAGGCTCCCAGTTCTCCATTGCCTGTCCTGCCTTTCTGGATTTTACACTTTTTTCAGATGGCCCTTTTGACCGGGGGGAAGTGACACTTCATTGTAGTGCAGATTTCCTTTGCAAGCTTGCTTGGTTGGCCAAAAAGGGCGTATGCGTTTTTTCCTGAATATATTCAGGAAAAAATGCATACGCCCTTTTTGGCCAAGTGCATCATTGTGGACGTTCTGCCTCTTTTCCTATGCTTTCAATGCAATTCCAGTCTACCTCCTGAAATTGGTTTCCTGCAATTCTGCCCCGCTTTCAAGTCCTCTTGGCAGCCTTACTTCAGTATATTTTTGGACGATAGCTGTAATTTATAACTCTGCAGGTTTGTGAATTACAGTGCCCCTGAGCTCCTTTCTTCAACTCGCTTTCTTGTGAGCTGGCCGCAACACCGCAGGATGGCTTCAGGCCGTAATCTTGTTTCGGCACGGCACGCTGAGCCTTTGGTTAATTCCTCTTCCTGGTGGGAAATGAGAGTTAAATTTGCCCGTTCAGACACGTCCAGCTAGTCTCTCATTGGTTCTCCCTATTCCTGTTCATCTTCCGCAGTAATTGCAAACTGGGCCAAACAGGAGGTTAAAGGCACTGACTCTCCAAGTCGGGAGAGTGTTAGTAAAGCTTCTGGAATGTTGCACCCGAGTACCAGGGTACGAAAACTGAGACATATTTGAACACGTCTCCCAATCACATGGTTGATCATACTTTAGGTTCCACATGCATGTTTTAGCTGAAGGAAGAATACCTTAAACCTGGGTAGTTGAAACCCGTGGAATGGGTACCATAAAATATGACTTCAAAGGGTCTTCATTTGCTCACCGAACCTCTCCAATCCTATCACTGCTGCGTTTATGCCCCTGTACACATGCTTGATTCTCTTTCGGAGACATAGCAATCCATAGGTTTTAAGATACTTACTAGTCAGGTACATTCTTAGGCGTTTAATATGCGGTGTTGAGTCCATTTCGTTGAGCAAGGAGTAGCTCTTGTCTATTCCATATTTGGCTTAAGGAACTTTATCTGTGCTCATTTCAATCTCTGGTTTTATGCAGCACCCCAACTCACCTTTCCCCTTAAGCAAGCATAAGTTGGTTTTCTAAATTTGAGACCCTGTTCTGTTCTGTAATTCAGTTCCTGTGTAGCCAAGTTTACATTCCGTGTATTACTGATATCTTATGATGTTTCTTTTCTGTGTGACTTATTTCAGTTAGAATCATCATACCTGAATCCACTCATTGTGCTGCTAAGGGCCTGATGACATAGATTTCATTGCTGAGTGATATTCTTTTGTAAGTAATACCACAACTTCTTTATCCATTTTTCACTTTCTGCGATGTTGAACTTGTACTGTAAACGAGGTTCTTGTAAACAGAGGCGTCCCAAACTTTGGGGTGGCTGTGTCTTTTTGATTTTAATTTCCCTAAGCTATAGGACCATAAGTGGAAGTGCCCTAGGCTCTGTTGCTGTGTTTGTTAGATGTTTCAGGAAACACCAAACACATCTCCCGAGTGTCTGTTGGCAATTTACATCCCGCCCATCAGCATAACAAGGCTCCCAGTTCTCCATGGCCTGTCCTGCCTTTCTGGATTTTACACTTTTTTCAGATGGCCCTTTTGACCGGGGGGAAGTGAGACTTCATTGTAGTGCAGATTTCCTTTGCAAGCTTGCTTGGTTGGCCAAAAAGGGCGTATGCGTTTTTTCCTGAATATATTCAGGAAAAAACGCATACGCCCTTTTTGGCCAAGTGCATCATTGTGGACGTTCTGCCTCTTTTCCTATGCTTTCAATGCAATTCCAGTCTACGTCCTGAAATCGGTTTCCTGCAATTCTGCCCCGCTTTCAAGTCCTCTTGGCAGCCTTACTTCAGTGTATTTTTGGACGATAGCTGTCATTTATAACTCTGCAGGTTTGTGAATTACAGTGCCCCTGAGCTCCTTTCTTCAACTCGCTTTCTTGTGAGCTGGACGCAACACCGCAGCATGGCTTCAGGCCCTAATCTGGTTCCGGCACGGCACGCTGAGCCTTTGGTTAATTCCTCTTCCTGGTGGGAAATGAGAGTTAAATTTGCCCGTTCAGACACGTCCAGCTAGTCTCTCATTGGTTCTCCCTATTCCTGTTCATCTTCCGCAGTAATTGCAAACTGGGCCAAACAGGAAGTTAAAGGCACTGACTCTCCAAGTCTGGAGAGTGTTAGTAAAGCGTCTGGAATGTTGCACCCGAGTACCAGGGTACGAAAACTGAGACATATTTGAACACGTCTCCCAATCACATGGTTGATCATACTTTAGGTTCCACATGCATGTTTTAGCTGAAGGAAGAATACCTTAAACCTGGGTAGTTGAAACCCGTGGAATGGGTACCATAAAATATGACTTCAAAGGGTCTTCATTTGCTCACCGAACCTCTCCAATCCTATCACTGCTGCGTTTATGCCCCTGTACACATGCTTGATTCTCTTTCGGAGACATAGCAATCCATAGGTTTTAAGATACTTACTAGTCAGGTACATTCTTAGGCGTTTAATATGCGGTGTTGAGTCCATTTCGTTGAGCAAGGAGTAGCTCTTGTCTATTCCATATTTGGCTTAAGGAACTTTATCTGTGCTCATTTCAATCTCTGGTTTTATGCAGCACCCCAACTCACCTTTCCCCTTAAGCAAGCATAAGTTGGTTTTCTAAATTTGAGACCCTGTTCTGTTCTGTAATTCAGTTCCTGTGTAGCCAAGTTTACATTCCGTGTATTACTGATATCTTATGATGTTTCTTTTTCTGTGTGACTTATTTCAGTTAGAATCATCATACCTGAATCCACTCATTGTGCTGCTAAGGGCCTGATGACATAGATTTCATTGCTGAGTGATATTCTTTTGTAAGTAATACCACAACTTCTTTATCCATTTTTCACTTTCTGCGATGTTGAACTTGTACTGTAAACGAGGTTCTTGTAAACAGAGGCGTCCCAAACTTTGGGGTGGCTGTGTCTTTTTGATTTTAATTTCCCTAAGCTATAGGACCATAAGTGGAAGTGCCCTAGGCTCTGTTGCTGTGTTTGTTAGATGTTTCAGGAAACACCAAACACATCTCCCGAGTGTCTGTTGGCAATTTACATCCCGCCCATCAGCATAACAAGGCTCCCAGTTCTCCATGGCCTGTCCTGCCTTTCTGGATTTTACACTTTTTTCAGATGGCCCTTTTGACCGGGGGGAAGTGAGACTTCATTGTAGTGCAGATTTCCTTTGCAAGCTTGCTTGGTTGGCCAAAAAGGGCGTATGCGTTTTTTCCTGAATATATTCAGGAAAAAACGCATACGCCCTTTTCGGCCAAGTGTATCATTGTGGACGTTCTGCCTCTTTTCCTATGCTTTCAATGCAATTCCAGTCTACGTCCTGAAATCGGTTTCCTGCAATTCTGCCCCGCTTTCAAGTCCTCTTGGCAGCCTTACTTCAGTGTATTTTTGGACGATAGCTGTCATTTATAACTCTGCAGGTTTGTGAATTACAGTGCCCCTGAGCTCCTTTCTTCAACTCGCTTTCTTGTGAGCTGGCCACAACACCGCAGCATGGCTTCAGGCCCTAATCTGGTTCCGGCACGGCACGCTGAGCCTTTGGTTAATTCCTCTTCCTGGTGGGAAATGAGAGTTAAATTTGCCCGTCCAGACACGTCCAGCTAGTCTCTCATTGGTTCTCCCTATTCCTGTTCATCTTCCGCAGAAATTGCAAACTGGGCCAAACAGGAGGTTAAAGGGACTGACTCTCCAAGTCGGGAGAGTGTTAGTAAAGCGTCTGGAATGTTGCACCCGAGTACCAGGGTACGAAAACTGAGACATATTTGAACACGTCTCCCGATCACATGGTTGATCATACTCTAGGTTCCACATGCATGTTTTAGCTGAAGGAAGAATACATTAAACCTGGGTAGTTGAAACACGTGGAATGGGTACCATGCAATATGACTTCAAAGGGTCTTCATTTGCTCACCGAACCTCTCCAATCCTATCACTGCTGCGTTTATGCCCCTGTACACATGCTTGATTCTCTTTCGGAGACATAGCAATCCATAGGTTTTAAGATACTTACTAGTCAGGTACATTCTTAGGCGTTTAATATGGGGTGTTGTGTCCATTTTGTTGAGCAAGGAGTAGCTCTTGTCTATTCCATATTTGGCTTAAGGAACTTTATCTGTGCTCATTTCAATCTCTGGTTTTATGCAGCACCCCAACTCACCTTTCCCCTTAAGCAAGCATAAGTTGGTTTTCTAAATTTGAGACCCTGTTCTGTTTTGGAATTCAGTTCCTGTGTAGCCAAGTTTACATTCCGTGTATTAGTGATATCTTATGATGTTTCTTTTTCTGTGTGACTTATTTCAGTTAGAATCATCGTACCTGAATCCACTCATTATGCTGTTACGGTCCTGGTGACATAGATTTCATTGCTGAGTGATACTGCATTGTACGTAAGTTCCACAAGTTCTTTATCCATTTTTCACTTTCTGTGATGTTGAACTTGTACGGTAATCGAGGTTCTTGTAAACAGAGGCGTCCCAAACTTTGGGGTGGCTGTGTCTTTTTGATTTTAATTTCCCTAAGCTATAGGACCATAAGTGGAAGTGCCCTAGGCTCTGTTGCTTTGTTTTTTAGATGTTTCAGGAAACACCATAAACTTCTCCCGAGTGTCTGTTGGCAATTTACATCCCGCCCATCAGCATAACAAGGCTCCCTGTTCTCCATGGCCTGTCCTGCCTTTCTGGATTTTACACTTTTTTCAGATGGCCCTTTTGACCGGGGGGAAGTGAGACTTCATTGTAGTGCAGATTTCCTTTGCAAGCTTGGTTGATTGGCCAAAAAGGGCGTATGCGTTTTTTCCTGAATATATTCAGGAAAAAACGCATACGCCCTTTTTGGCCAAGTGCATCATTGTGGACGTTCTGCCTCTTTTCCTATGCTTTCAATGCAATTCCAGTCTACGTCCTGAAATCGGTTTCCTGCAATTCTGCCCCGCTTTCAAGTCCTCTTGGCAGCCTTACTTCGGTATATTTTTGGACGATAGCTGTCATTTATAACTCTGCAGGTTTGTGAATTACAGTGCCCCTGAGCTCCTTTCTTCAACTCGCTTTCTTGTGAGCTGGCCGCAACACCGCAGGATGGCTTCAGGCCCTAATCTGGTTCCGGCACGGCACGCTGAGCCTTTGGTTAATTCCTCTTCCTGGTGGGAAATGAGAGTTAAATTTGCCCGTCCAGACACCTCCAGCTAGTCTCTCATTGGTTCTCGCTATTCTTGTTCATCTTCCGCAGAAATTACAAGCTGGGCCAAACAGGAGGTTAAAGGGACTGACTCTCCAAGTCGGGAGAGTGTTAGTAAAGCGTCTGGAATGTTGCACCCGAGTACCAGGGTACGAAAACTGAGACATATTTGAACACGTCTCCCGATCACATGGTTGTTCATACTCTAGGTTCCACATGCATGTTTTAGCTGAAGGAAGAATACCTTAAACCTGGGTAGTTGAAACCCGTGGAATGGGTACCATGCAATATGACTTCATAGGGTCTTCATTTGCTCACCGAACCTCTCCAATCCTATCACTGCTGCGTTTATGCCCCTGTACACATGCTTGATTCTCTTTCGGAGACATAGCAATCCATAGGTTTTAAGATACTTACTAGTCAGGTACATTCTTAGGCGTTTAATATGCGGTGTTGAGTCCATTTCGTTGAGCAAGGAGTAGCTCTTGTCTATTCCATATTTGGCTTAAGGAACTTTATCTGTGCTCATTTCAATCTCTGGTTTTATGCAGCACCCCAACTCACCTTTCCCCTTAAGCAAGCATAAGTTGGTTTTCTAAATTTGAGACCCTGTTCTGTTTTGGAATTCAGTTCCTGTGTAGCCAAGTTTACATTCCGTGTATTAGTGATATCTTATGATGTTTCTTTTTCTGTGTGACTTATTTCAGTTAGAATCGTCGTACCTGAATCCACTCATTATGCTGCTACGGGCCTGTTGACATAGATTTCATTGCTGAGTGATACTGCATTGTACGTAAGTTCCACAAGTTCTTTATCCATTTTTCACTTTCTGTGATGTTGAACTTGTACGGTAAACGAGGTTCTTGTAAACAGAGGCGTCCCAAACTTTGGGGTGGCTGTGTCTTTTTGATTTTAATTTCCCTAAGCTATAGGACCATAAGTGGAAGTGCCCTAGGCTCTGTTGCTGTGTTTTTTAGATGTTTCAGGAAACACCAAACACTTCTCCCGAGTGTCTGTTGGCAATTTACATCCCGCCCATCAGCATAATAAGGCTCCCAGTTCTCCATGGCCTGTCCTGCCTTTCTGGATTTTACACTTTTTTCAGATGGCCCTTTTGACCGGGGGGAAGTGAGACTTCATTGTAGTGCAGATTTCCTTTGCAAGCTTGCTTGGTTGGCCAAAAAGGGCGTATGCGTTTTTTCCTGAATATATTCAGGAAAAAACGCATACGCCCTTTTTGGCCAAGTGCATCATTGTGGACGTTCTGCCTCTTTTCCTATGCTTTCAATGCAATTCCAGTCTACCTCCTGAAATCGGTTTCCTGCAATTCTGCCCCGCTTTCAAGTCCTCTTGGCAGCCTTACTTCGGTATATTTTTGGACGATAGCTGTCATTTATAACTCTGCAGGTTTGTGAATTACAGTGCCCCTGAGCTCCTTTCTTCAACTCGCTTTTTTGTGAGCTGGCCGCAACACCGCAGGATGGCTTCAGGCCCTAATCTGGTTCCGGCACGGCACGCTGAGCCTTTGGTTAATTCCTCTTCCTGGTGGGAAATGAGAGTTAAATTTGCCCGTCCAGACACCTCCAGCTAGTCTCTCATTGGTTCTCGCTATTCTTGTTCATCTTCCGCAGAAATTACAAGCTGGGCCAAACAGGAGGTTAAAGGGACTGACTCTCCAAGTCGGGAGAGTGTTAGTAAAGCGTCTGGAATGTTGCACCTGAGTACCAGGGTACGAAAACTGAGACATATTTGAACACGTCTCCCAATCACATGGTTGATCATACTCTAGGTTCCACATGCATGTTTTAGCTGAAGGAAGAATACCTTAAACCTGGGTAGTTGAAACCCGTGGAATGGGTACCATAAAATATGACTTCAAAGGGTCTTCATTTGCTCACCGAACCTCTCCAATCCTATCACTGCTGCGTTTATGCCCCTGTACACATGCTTGATTCTCTTTCGGAGACATAGCAATCCATAGGTTTTAAGATACTTACTAGTCAGGTACATTCTTAGGCGTTTAATATGCGGTGTTGAGTCCATTTCGTTGAGCAAGGAGTAGCTCTTGTCTATTCCATATTTGGCTTAAGGAACTTTATCTGTGCTCATTTCAATCTCTGGTTTTATGCAGCACCCCAACTCACCTTTACCCTTAAGCAAGCATAAGTTGGTTTTCTAAATTTGAGACCCTGTTCTGTTTTGGAATTCAGTTCCTGTGTAGCCAAGTTTACATTCCGTGTATTAGTGATATCTTATGATGTTTCTTTTTCTGTGTGACTTATTTCAGTTAGAATCATCGTACCTGAATCCACTCATTATGCTGCTACGGGCCTGGTGACATAGATTTCATTGCTGAGTGATACTGCATTGTACGTAAGTTCCACAAGTTCTTTATCCATTTTTCACTTTCTGTGATGTTGAACTTGTACGGTAATCGAGGTTCTTGTAAACAGAGGCGTCCCAAACTTTGGGGTGGCTGTGTCTTTTTGATTTTAATTTCCCTAAGCTATAGGACCATAAGTGGAAGTGCCCTAGGCTCTGTTGCTGTGTTTTTTAGATGTTTCAGGAAACACCAAACACTTCTCCCGAGTGTCTGTTGGCAATTTACATCCCGCCCATCAGCATAATAAGGCTCCCAGTTCTCCATGGCCTGTCCTGCCTTTCTGGATTTTACACTTTTTTCAGATGGCCCTTTTGACCGGGGGGAAGTGAGACTTCATTGTAGTGCAGATTTCCTTTGCAAGCTTGCTTGGTTGGCCAAAAAGGGCGTATGCGTTTTTTCCCGAATATATTCAGGAAAAAACGCATACGCTCTTTTTGGCCAAGTGCATCATTGTGGACGTTCTGCCTCTTTTCCTATGCTTTCAATGCAATTCCAGTCTACCTCCTGAAATCGGTTTCCTGCAATTCTGCCCCGCTTTCAAGTCCTCTTGGCAGCCTTACTTCAGTGTATTTTTGGACGATAGCTGTCATTTATAACTCTGCAGGTTTGTGAATTACATTGCCCCTGAACTCCTTTCTTCAACTCGCTTTCTTGTGAGCTGGCCGCAACACCGCAGCATGGCTTCAGGCCCTAATCTGGTTCCGGCACGGCACGCTGAGCCTTTGGTTAATTCCTCTTCCTGGTGGGAAATGAGAGTTAAATTTGCCCGTCCAGACACTCCAGCTAATCTCTCATTGGTTCTCGCTATTCCTGTTCATCTTCCGCAGAAATTGCAAACTGGGCCAAACAGGAGGTTAAAGGGACTGACTCTCCAAGTCGGGAGAGTGTTAGTAAAGCGTCTGGAATGTTGCACCCGAGTACCAGGGTACGAAAACTGAGACATATTTGAACACGTCTCCCGATCACATGGTTGATCATACTCTAGGTTCCACATGCATGTTTTAGCTGAAGGAAGAATACATTAAACCTGGGTAGTTGAAACACGTGGAATGGGTACCATGCAATATGACTTCAAAGGGTCTTCATTTGCTCACCGAACCTCTCCAATCCTATCACTGCTGCGTTTATGCCCCTGTACACATGCTTGATTCTCTTTCGGAGACATAGCAATCCATAGGTTTTAAGATACTTACTAGTCAGGTACATTCTTAGGCGTTTAATATGGGGTGTTGAGTCCATTTTGTTGAGCAAGGAGTAGCTCTTGTCTATTCCATATTTGGCTTAAGGAACTTTATCTGTGCTCATTTCAATCTCTGGTTTTATGCAGCACCCCAACTCACCTTTCCCCTTAAGCAAGCATAAGTTGGTTTTTTAAATTTGAGACCCTGTTCTGTTTTGGAATTCAGTTCCTGTGTAGCCAAGTTTACATTCCGTGTATTAGTGATATCTTATGATGTTTCTTTTTCTGTGTGACTTATTTCAGTTAGAATCATCGTACCTGAATCCACTCATTATGCTGCTACGGGCCTGGTGACATAGATTTCATTGCTGAGTGATACTGCATTGTACGTAAGTTCCACAAGTTCTTTATCCATTTTTCACTATCTGTGATGTTGAACTTGTAATGTAATCGAGGTTCTTGTAAACAGAGGCGTCCCAAACTTTGGGGTGGCTGTGTCTTTTTGATTTTAATTTCCCTAAGTTTTGGACCATAAGTGGAAGTGCCCTAGGCTCTGTTGCTTTGTTTTTTAGATGTTTCAGGAAACACCATACACTTCTCCCTAGTGTCTGTTGGCAATTTACATCCCGCCC
This sequence comes from Pseudorca crassidens, assembly GCF_039906515.1. Taxonomy (NCBI): domain Eukaryota; kingdom Metazoa; phylum Chordata; class Mammalia; order Artiodactyla; family Delphinidae; genus Pseudorca; species Pseudorca crassidens. The sequence goes on along the minus strand of NC_090301.1, from coordinate 97,458,609 downwards.
ATCAGCATAACAAGGCTCCCAGTTATCCTTGGCCTGTCCTGCCTTTCTGGATTTTACACTTTTTTCAGATGGCCCTTTTGACCGGGGGGAAGTGAGACTTCATTGTAGTGCAGATTTCCTTTGCAAGCTTGCTTGGTTGGCCAAAAAGGGCGTATGTGTTTTTTCCTGAATATATTCAGGAAAAAACGCATACGCCCTTTTTGGCCAAGTGCATCATTGTGGACGTTCTGCCTCTTTTCCTATGCTTTCAATGCAATTCCAGTCTACCTCCTGAAATCGGTTTCCTGCAATTCTGCCCCGCTTTCAAGTCCTCTTGGCAGCCTTACTTCGGTATATTTTTGGATGATAGCTGTCATTTATAACTCTGCAGGTTTGTGAATTACAGTGCCCCTGAGCTCCTTTCTTCAACTCGCTTTCTTGTGAGCTGGCCGCAACACCGCAGGATGGCTTCAGGCCCTAATCTGGTTCCGGCACGGCACGCTGAGCCTTTGGTTAATTCCTCTTCCTGGTGGGAAATGAGAGTTAAATTTGCCCGTCCAGACACCTCCAGCTAATCTCTCATTGGTTCTCGCTATTCCTGTTCATCTTCCGCAGAAATTTCAAACTGGGCCAAACAGGAGGTTAAAGGGACTGACTCTCCAAGTCGGGAGAGTGTTAGTAAAGCGTCTGGAATGTTGCACCCGAGTACCAGGGTACGAAAACTGAGACATATTTGAACACGTCTCCCGATCACATGGTTGATCATACTCTAGGTTCCACATGCATGTTTTAGCTGAAGGAAGAATACCTTAAACCTGGGTAGTTGAAACACGTGGAATGGGTACCATGCAATATGACTTCAAAGGGTCTTCATTTGCTCACCGAACCTCTCCAATCCTATCACTGCTGCGTTTATGCCCCTGTACACATGCTTGATTCTCTTTCGGAGACATAGCAATCCATAGGTTTTAAGATACTTACTAGTCAGGTACATTCTTAGGCGTTTAATATGGGGTGTTGAGTCCATTTTGTTGAGCAAGGAGTAGCTCTTGTCTATTCCATATTTGGCTTAAGGAACTTTATCTGTGCTCATTTCAATCTCTGGTTTTATGCAGCACCCCAACTCACCTTTCCCCTTAAGCAAGCATAAGTTGGTTTTCTAACTTTGAGACCCTGTTCTGTTTTGGAATTCAGTTCCTGTGTAGCCAAGTTTACATTCCGTGTATTAGTGATATCTTATGATGTTTCTTTTTCTGTGTGACTTATTTCAGTTAGAATCATCGTACCTGAATCCACTCATTATGCTGCTACGGGCCTGGTGACAGAGATTTCATTGCTGAGTGATACTGCATTGTACGTAAGTTCCACAAGTTCTTTATCCATTTTTCACTTTCTGTGATGTTGAACTTGTAAGGTAAACGAGGTTCTTGTTAACAGAGGCGTCCCAAACTTTGGGGTGGCTGTGTCTTTTTGATTTTAATTTCCCTAAGCTATAGGACCATAAGTGGAAGTGCCCTAGGCTCTGTTGCTTTGTTTTTTAGATGTTTCAGGAAACACCATACACTTCTCCCGAGTGTCTGTTGGCAATTTACATCCCGCCCATCAGCATAACAAGGCTCCCAGTTCTCCATGGCCTGTCCTGCCTTTCTGGATTTTACACTTTTTTCAGATGGCCCTTTTGACCGGGGGGAAGTGAGACTTCATTGTAGTGCAGATTTCCTTTGCAAGCTTGCTTCGTTGGCCAAAAAGGGCGTATGCGTTTTTTCCTGAATATATTCAGGAAAAAACGCATACGCCCTTTTTGGCCAAGTGCATCATTGTGGACGTTCTGCCTCTTTTCCTATGCTTTCAATGCAATTCCAGTCTACCTCCTGAAATCGGTTTCCTGCAATTCTGCCCCGCTTTCAAGTCCTCTTGGCCGCCTTACTTCAGTATATTTTTGGACGATAGCTGTCATTTATAACTCTGCAGGTTTGTGAATTACAGTGCCCCTGAGCTCCTTTCTTCAACTCGCTTTCTTGTGAGCTGGCCGCAACACCGCAGGATGGCTTCAGGCCCTAATCTGGTTCCGGCACGGCACGCTGAGCCTTTGGTTAATTCCTCTTCCTGGTGGGAAATGAGAGTTAAATTTGCCCGTCCAGACACCTCCAGCTAATCTCTCATTGGTTCTCGCTATTCCTGTTCATCTTCCGCAGAAATTGCAAACTGGGCCAAACAGGAGGTTAAAGGGACTGACTCTCCAAGTCGGGAGAGTGTTAGTAAAGCGTCTGGAATGTTGCACCCGAGTACCAGGGTACGAAAACTGAGACATATTTGAACACGTCTTCCGATCACATGGTTGATCATACTCTAGGTTCCACATGCATGTTTTAGCTGAAGGAAGAATACATTAAACCTGGGTAGTTGAAACACATGGAATGGGTACCATGCAATATGACTTCAAAGGGTCTTCATTTGCTCACCGAACCTCTCCAATCCTATCACTGCTGCGTTTATGCCCCTGTACACATGCTTGATTCTCTTTCGGAGACATAGCAATCCATAGGTTTTAAGATACTTACTAGTCAGGTACATTCTTAGGCGTTTAATATGGGGTGTTGAGTCCATTTTGTTGAGCAAGGAGTAGCTCTTGTCTATTCCATATTTGGCTTAAGGAACTTTATCTGTGCTCATTTCAATCTCTGGTTTTATGCAGCACCCCAACTCACCTTTCCCCTTAAGCAAGCATAAGTTGGTTTTCTAAATTTGAGACCCTGTTCTGTTCTGTAATTCAGTTCCTGTGTAGCCAAGTTTACATTCCGTGTATTACTGATATCTTATGATGTTTCTTTTTCTGTGTGACTTATTTCAGTTAGAATCATCGTACCTGAATCCACTCATTGTGCTGCTAAGGGCCTGATGACATAGATTTCATTGCTGAGTGATATTGCTTTGTAAGTAAATACCACCACTTCTTTATCCATTTTTCACTTTCTGCGATGTTGAACTTGTACTGTAAACGAGGTTCTTGTAAACAGAGCCGTCCCAAACTTTGGGGTGGCTGTGTCTTTTTGATTTTAATTTCCCTAAGCTATAGGACCATAAGTGGAAGTGCCCTAGGCTCTGTTGCTGTGTTTTTTAGATGTTTCAGGAAACACCAAACACTTCTCCCGAGTGTCTGTTGGCAATTTACATCCCGCCCATCAGCATAACAAGGCTCCCAGTTCTCCATGGCCTGTCCTGCCTTTCTGGATTTTACACTTTTTTCAGATGGCCCTTTTGACTGGGGGGAAGTGAGACTTCATTGTAGTGCAGATTTCCTTTGCAAGCTTGCTTGGTTGGCCAAAAAGTGCGTATGCGTTTTTTCCCGAATATATTCAGGAAAAAACGCATACGCCCTTTTTGGCCAAGTGCATCATTGTGGACGTTCTGCCTCTTTTCCTATGCTTTCAATGCAATTCCAGTCTACCTCCTGAAATCGGTTTCCTGCAATTCTGCCCCGCTTTCAAGTCCTCTTGGCAGCCTTACTTCGGTATATTTTTGGACGATAGCTGTCATTTATAACTCTGCAGGTTTGTGAATTACAGTGCCCCTGAGCTCCTTTCTTCAACTCACTTTCTTGTGAGCTGGCCGCAACACCGCAGGATGGCTTCAGGCCCTAATCTGGTTCCGGCAGGGCACGCTGAGCCTTTGGTTATTTCCTCTTCCTGGTGGGAAATGAGAGTTTAATTTGCCCGTCCAGACACCTCCAGCTAGTCTCTCATTGGTTCTCGCTATTCCTGTTCATCTTCCGCAGAAATTGCAAACTGGGCCAAACAGGAGGTTAAAGGGACTGACTCTCCAAGTCGGGAGAGTGTTAGTAAAGCGTCTGGAATGTTGCACCCGAGTACCAGGGTACGAAAACTGAGACATATTTGAACACGTCTCCCGATCACATGGTTGATCATACTCTAGGTTCCACATGCATGTTTTAGCTGAAGGAAGAATACCTTAAACCTGGGTAGTTGAAACACGTGGAATGGGTACCATGCAATATGACTTCAAAGGGTCTTCATTTGCTCACCGAACCTCTCCAATCCTATCACTGCTGCGTTTATGCCCCTGTACACATGCTTGATTCTCTTTCGGAGACATAGCAATCCATAGGTTTTAAGATACTTACTAGTCAGGTACATTCTTAGGCGTTTAATATGGGGTGTTGAGTCCATTTTGTTGAGCAAGGAGTAGCTCTTGTCTATTCCATATTTGACTTAAGGAACTTTATCTGTGCTCATTTCAATCTCTGGTTTTATGCAGCACCCCAACTCACCTTTCCCCTTAAGCAAGCATAAGTTGGTTTTCTAACTTTGAGACCCTGTTCTGTTTTGGAATTCAGTTCCTGTGTAGCCAAGTTTACATTCCGTGTATTAGTGATATCTTATGATGTTTCTTTTTCTGTGTGACTTATTTCAGTTAGAATCATCGTACCTGAATCCACTCATTATGCTGCTACGGGCCTGGTGACAGAGATTTCATTGCTGAGTGATACTGCATTGTACGTAAGTTCCACAAGTTCTTTATCCATTTTTCACTTTCTGTGATGTTGAACTTGTAAGGTAAACGAGGTTCTTGTTAACAGAGGCGTCCCAAACTTTGGGGTGGCTGTGTCTTTTTGATTTTAATTTCCCTAAGCTATAGGACCATAAGTGGAAGTGCCCTAGGCTCTGTTGCTTTGTTTTTTAGATGTTTCAGGAAACACCATACACTTCTCCCGAGTGTCTGTTGGCAATTTACATCCCGCCCATCAGCATAACAAGGCTCCCAGTTCTCCATGGCCTGTCCTGCCTTTCTGGATTTTACACTTTTTTCAGATGGCCCTTTTGACCGGGGGGAAGTGAGACTTCATTGTAGTGCAGATTTCCTTTGCAAGCTTGCTTCGTTGGCCAAAAAGGGCGTATGCGTTTTTTCCTGAATATATTCAGGAAAAAACGCATACGCCCTTTTTGGCCAAGTGCATCATTGTGGACGTTCTGCCTCTTTTCCTATGCTTTCAATGCAATTCCAGTCTACCTCCTGAAATCGGTTTCCTGCAATTCTGCCCCGCTTTCAAGTCCTCTTGGCCGCCTTACTTCAGTATATTTTTGGACGATAGCTGTCATTTATAACTCTGCAGGTTTGTGAATTACAGTGCCCCTGAGCTCCTTTCTTCAACTCGCTTTCTTGTGAGCTGGCCGCAACACCGCAGGATGGCTTCAGGCCCTAATCTGGTTCCGGCACGGCACGCTGAGCCTTTGGTTAATTCCTCTTCCTGGTGGGAAATGAGAGTTAAATTTGCCCGTCCAGACACCTCCAGCTAATCTCTCATTGGTTCTCGCTATTCCTGTTCATCTTCCGCAGAAATTGCAAACTGGGCCAAACAGGAGGTTAAAGGGACTGACTCTCCAAGTCGGGAGAGTGTTAGTAAAGCGTCTGGAATGTTGCACCCGAGTACCAGGGTACGAAAACTGAGACATATTTGAACACGTCTTCCGATCACATGGTTGATCATACTCTAGGTTCCACATGCATGTTTTAGCTGAAGGAAGAATACATTAAACCTGGGTAGTTGAAACCCGTGGAATGGGTACCATGCAATATGACTTCAAAGGGTCTTCATTTGCTCACCGAACCTCTCCAATCCTATCACTGCTGCGTTTATGCCCCTGTACACATGCTTGATTCTCTTTCGGAGACATAGCAATCCATAGGTTTTAAGATACTTACTAGTCAGGTACATTCTTAGGCGTTTAATATGGGGTGTTGAGTCCATTTTGTTGAGCAAGGAGTAGCTCTTGTCTATTCCATATTTGGCTTAAGGAACTTTATCTGTGCTCATTTCAATCTCTGGTTTTATGCAGCACCCCAACTCACCTTTCCCCTTAAGCAAGCATAAGTTGGTTTTCTAAATTTGAGACCCTGTTCTGTTCTGTAATTCAGTTCCTGTGTAGCCAAGTTTACATTCCGTGTATTACTGATATCTTATGATGTTTCTTTTTCTGTGTGACTTATTTCAGTTAGAATCATCGTACCTGAATCCACTCATTGTGCTGCTAAGGGCCTGATGACATAGATTTCATTGCTGAGTGATATTGCTTTGTAAGTAAATACCACCACTTCTTTATCCATTTTTCACTTTCTGCGATGTTGAACTTGTACTGTAAACGAGGTTCTTGTAAACAGAGCCGTCCCAAACTTTGGGGTGGCTGTGTCTTTTTGATTTTAATTTCCCTAAGCTATAGGACCATAAGTGGAAGTGCCCTAGGCTCTGTTGCTGTGTTTTTTAGATGTTTCAGGAAACACCAAACACTTCTCCCGAGTGTCTGTTGGCAATTTACATCCCGCCCATCAGCATAACAAGGCTCCCAGTTCTCCATGGCCTGTCCTGCCTTTCTGGATTTTACACTTTTTTCAGATGGCCCTTTTGACTTGGGGTAAGTGAGACTTCATTGTAGTGCAGATTTCCTTTGCAAGCTTGCTTGGTTGGCCAAAAAGTGCGTATGCGTTTTTTCCCGAATATATTCAGGAAAAAACGCATACGCCCTTTTTGGCCAAGTGCATCATTGTGGACGTTCTGCCTCTTTTCCTATGCTTTCAATGCAATTCCAGTCTACCTCCTGAAATCGGTTTCCTGCAATTCTGCCCCGCTTTCAAGTCCTCTTGGCAGCCTTACTTCGGTATATTTTTGGACGATAGCTGTCATTTATAACTCTGCAGGTTTGTGAATTACAGTGCCCCTGAGCTCCTTTCTTCAACTCACTTTCTTGTGAGCTGGCCGCAACACCGCAGGATGGCTTCAGGCCCTAATCTGGTTCCGGCAGGGCATGCTGAGCCTTTGGTTATTTCCTCTTCCTGGTGGGAAATGAGAGTTTAATTTGCCCGTCCAGTCACCTCCAGCTAGTCTCTCATTGGTTCTCGCTATTCCTGTTCATCTTCCGCAGAAATTGCAAACTGGGCCAAACAGGAGGTTAAAGGGACTGACTCTCCAAGTCGGGAGAGTGTTAGTAAAGCGTCTGGAATGTTGCACCCGAGTACCAGGGTACGAAAACTGAGACATATTTGAACACGTCTCCCGATCACATGGTTGATCATACTCTGGGTTCCACATGCATGTTTTAGCTGAAGGAAGAATACCTTAAACCTGGGTAGTTGAAACCCGTGGAATGGGTACCATGCAATATGACTTCAAAGGGTCTTCATTTGCTCACCGAACCTCTCCAATCCTATCACTGCTGCGTTTATGCCCCTGTACACACGCTTGATTCTCTTTTGGAGACATAGCAATCCATAGGTTTAAAATACTTACTAGTCAGGTACATTCTTAGGCGTTTAATATGGGGTGTTGAGTCCATTTCGTTGAGCAAGGAGTAGCTCTTGTCTATTCCATATTTGGCTTACGGAACTTTATCTGTGCTCATTTCAATCTCTGGTTTTATGCAGCACCCCAACTCACGTTTTCTCTTAAGAAAACAGAAGTTGGTTTTCTAAATTTGAGACCCTGTTCTGTTTTGGAATTCAGTTCCTGTGTAGCCAAGTTTAAATTCCGTGTATTAGTGATATCTTATGATGTTTCTTTTTCTGTGTGACTTATTTCAGTTAGAATCATCGTACCTGAATCCACTCATTATGCTTCTACGGGCCTGATAACATAGATTTCATTGCTGAGTGATACTGCATTGTACGTAAGTACCACAACTTCTTTATCCATTTTTCACTTTCTGTGATACTGAACTTGTACGGTAAACGAGGTTCTTGTAAACAGAGGCATCCCAAACTTTGCGGTGGCTGTGTCTTTTTGATTTTAATTTCCCTAAGCTATAGGACCATAAGTGGAAGTGCCCTAGGCTCTGTTGCTTTGTTTTTTAGATGTTTCAGGAAACACCATACACTTCTCCCGAGTGTCTGTTGGCAATTTACATCCCGCCCATCAGCATAACAAGGCTCCCAGTTCTCCATGGCCTGTCCTGCCTTTCTGGATTTTACACTTTTTTCAGATGGCCCTTTTGACCGGGGGGAAGTGAGACTTCATTGTAGTGCAGATTTCCTTTGCAAGTTTGCTTGGTTGGCCAAAAAGGGCGTATGCGTTTTTTCCTGAATATATTCAGGAAAAAACGCATACGCCCTTTTTGGCCAAGTGCATCATTGAGGACGTTCTGCCTCTTTTCCTATGCTTTCAATGCAATTCCAGTCTACCTCCTGAAATCGGTTTCCTGCAATTCTGCTCCGCTTTCAAGTCCTCTTGGCAGCCTTACTTCAGTATATTTTTGGACGATAGCTGTCATTTATAACTCTGCAGGTTTGTGAATTACAGTGCCCCTGAGCTCCTTTCTTCAACTCGCTTTCTTGTGAGCTGGCCGCAACACCGCAGGATTGCTTCAGGCCCTAATCTGTTTCCGGCATGGCACGCTGAGCCTTTGGTTAATTCCTCTTCCTGGTGGGAAATGAGAGTTAAATTTGCCCGTCCAGACACCTCCAGCTAGTCTCTCATTGGTTCTCCCTATTCCTATTCATCTTCCGCAGAAATTGCAAACTGGGCCAAACAGGAGTTTAAAGGCACTGACTCTCCAAGTGGGGAGAGTGTTAGTAAAGCGTCTGGAATGTTGCACCCGAGTACCAGGGGACGAAAACTGAGACATATTTGAACACGTCTCCCGATCACACGGTTGATCATACTCTGGGTTCCACATGCATATTTTAGCTGAAGGAAGAATACCTTAAACCTGGAGAGTTGAGACCCGTGGAATGGGTACCATGCAATATGACTTCAAAGAGTCTTCATTTGCTCACTGAACCTCTCCAATCCTGTCACAGCTGTGTTTATGCCCCTGTACACACGCTTGATTCTCTTTCAGACATAGCCATCCATACGTTTTAAGATTCTTACTAGTCAGGTATATTCTTAGGCGTTTAATATGGGGTGTTGAGTCCATTTCGTTGAGCAAGGAGTAGCTCTTGTCTATTCCATGTTTGGCTTAAGGAAATTTATCTGTGCTCATTTCAAACTCTAGTTTTATGCAGCACCCTAACTCACCTTCCCCCTTAAGCAAGCATAAGTTGGTTTTCTAAACTTGAGACCCTGTTCTGTTTTGTAATTCAGTTCATGTGTAGCCAAGTTCACATTCTGTGTATTAGTGATACCTTATGATGTTTCTTTTCTGTGTGACTTATTTCAGTTCGAATCATCATACCTGAATCTACTCATTATGGTGCTACGGGCCTGATGACATAGATTTCATTGCTGAGTGTTATTGCATTGTACCTAAGTACCACAACTTCTTTATCCATTTTTCACTTTCTGCGATGTTGAACTTGTACGGTAAACGAGGTTCTTGTAAACAGAGGCGTCCCAAACTTTGGGGTGGCTGTGTCTTTTTGATTTTAATTTCCCTAAGCTATAGGACCATAAGTGGAAGTGCCCTAGGCTCTGTTGCTTTGTTTTTTAGATGTTTCAGGAAACACCATACACTTCTCCCGAGTGGCTGTTGGCAATTTACATCCCGCCCATCAGCATAAGAAGGCTCCCAGTTCTCCATGGCCTGTGGTGCCTTTATGGATTTTACACTTTTTTCAGATGGCCCTTTTGACCCGGTGGAAGTGAGAGTTCATTGTAGTGCAGATTTCCTTTGCAAGCTTACTTGGTTGGCCAAAAAGGGCGTATGCGTTTTTTCCTGAATATATTCAGGAAAAAACGCATACGCCCTTTTTGGCCAAGTGCATCATTGTCGAGGTTCTGACTCTCTTCATATGTTTTCAATGCAATTCCAGTCTACCTACTGAAATCGGTTTCCTGCAATTCTGCCTTGCTTTCAATGCCTCTTCATAGCCTTACCTCAATATATTTTTTGAAAATAGTTGGCCTTTATAACTCTGCAGGTTTTTGAATTGCAGTGGCCCTTAGCTCCATTTTTCAGCTCTTATTTTTGTGGTCTTGCCCCATAACCACAGGATTCCTTGAAGCCCTATTTTTCTTCTGGTGCACCTTGCTGTGCCTTTGGTTAATTCTTCTTACTGATGTGGCATTAGAGTGACATGTGCCCATTGAAACCGCTACAGCTAGTTTCTCACTGGTTCCCCCTATTCCCATTCATCCTCCGCACTAACTGCAGACTGTGCAATACCAGAACTTAAAGGCATTGACTCTCCATGTGGGGATGTTGTTAGTAAAGTGGCTGGAATGTCGATCCGGAGCCCCAGGAGAGGAAAAATGAGGTGCGTTTTAGAAACCTTTCCCGATCATATGGTATACCAGTCGCTGGGTTTCCCAAGCATGGTTTAGCTGTAGGAAGATTCCCTTCAACCTGGAGTGTTGGGACCCTTGGAATGAGTAGCATGAAGTATTGCATTAAACTTTCGGCAGTTGCTCACCAAAGCTCACCAATCCTCTCAGCCCCAAGTGTCCAGCCTTATGTCTTATCCAGCTGTGGGTTTATATGTGGTCAATTCAGGTTGCATCACAGCCCCTGAGCGAATTTTGTAAGAATTTTTCTCTCTTTCATTGTTTCAGCGTTTTGTTTTTAAAATTTATTTCTATAATGGGGTTTAGCTCATTTTCACTGCTGTGTTTGTGCCGCTCTGCACACACTTGATTCCCTTATGGAGATACATCAATACATGGGTTTTAAGATTCTTATTACTCAGATATATTTCTCTGCGGTGTATAGGGTGTGTTGAGGCCAGTTCATTGAGCAAGGTGTAGATCTTGTCTAATACCTATTTGGTTTATTGAACGGTATCTGTGCTAATTTCAAACTCTGGTTTTATGCATCACCCCACCTCTCCTTTCCCCTTAAGCTGACATAAGTGTGTTTTCTAAATGTGAGACACTGTTCTGTTCTGTAATTCATTTCTTGTGCAGCCATATTTACCCTCCCTCTATAAGTGATATCTTATGATATGTTTCTTTTTCTGTTTGACTTATTTCAAGTAGTATTATCGGACCTAAATCCACTCTTTATCCTTCTACTAGCCTTATTACATTGATTTCATGGTGAAGAGATATTCCATTGTACATAAGTACCACATCTTCTTTATCCATTGTTCTCTTTCCTGGGATATTTAAGGTGTACTGAAGTTGAGGTTCTTGTAAACAGAGTAGCCCTAAACTGTGGTGTGCTTGTGTCTTGTTGATTTTAGACTTCCCTAGATATACTCCCATGATTGGAAGTGTCCTATGCTCTGTAGCTCTGTTTTTTAGATGATTTAGGAACCACCATACACTTCTCCAGAGTGGCTCTCGGCAGTTCACACACTGCCCATCAGCGTATAAAGGCTCCCTGTTCTCCATGGCCTGTCCTGCATTTCTGGTTTTTACAATTTTTTAGGATGGCCCTTTTGACTGGTGGGAAATGAGACTTCTTTGTTGTGCACATTTGCATTGCTTGCTTGCTTCGTTGCCCATAAAGTGCGTATGCGTTTTTTTCCTGGATATAATCAGGAAAAAACGCATACGCCCTTTTGGGCCAACTGCATCATTGTCGAAATTCTGCCGCTTTTCATGTGCGTTAAAGACGAGTCCAATCTATCTCTTGAAATCTGTTTCTTGCAATTCTGTCTTGCATTCAGATCCTCTTCTTTGCCTTACCTCAACATATTTTTGGACGTTAGTTTTCATTTATAACTCTGCAGGTTTGTGAATTGCAGTGACCCTGAGCTCCATTTTTTAAGTTGCTCTTTTGTGAGCTGGCCTCAAACCCGCAGGATTGCTTCAGGCCCTATTTTGGCTCCGGCGAGGCAGGCTGAGCCTTTCTTTAATTCTTATTCTTAATGGGAAATTAGAGTGATATGTGCCCGTCCAAACCCCTACAACTATTCTCTCATTGGTTCCCCCTCTTCCCGTTCATCCTCCTCACAATTTGCAAAATGTGTGAAACAGAAGTTTAAATGTGCTGATTCTCCAAGTGGGGAGATTCTAAGTAGCGTGGCTGGAATGGTGAACAGGAGCACCAGGAGAGGATAAATGAGGTGCATTTTAGACACATCTCCCGATCACATGGTGTACAGTCCTCTGGGTTTTCCATGCATGTTTTAGCTGTAGGAAGATCCCTTGAACCTGCAGATTTGGGACCCATTGAATGGGTACCAGGTAGTATTACTTTAAAGGGTGTGCATTTCCTCACCCAACCTCACATTTCTCTTAGCGCAAACAGTTTCCAGCCTTATGTCTCATCCTGCTGTGGGTCTAGATGTGTTCAATCCATGTTGCATCACCGTCCCTGAGGAAAAGTTGTAAGAGGTTTTCTCTGTCTCTCTGTCGTTTATTTTTTTCAATTTATTACTATATTGGTTACAGCTGATTTTCAAAGCTCTGTTTCTTGCTGCTGTACATCCACTTGATTCACGTACAGAGAGACATCAATAAATTCTTTTTCAGATTCTTACCAGTCGTATATATTCTTTTCCGGTGACTTGAGTGTGCTGAGTGCAGTTCTTTTAGCTACCGTGTAGGCCTTGTTGATTATCAGTTTGGTATTTGGAATGGTATCTTTGCTAATTTCAACCTCCTGGATGATGCCTCACCCCTCCCCACCTTTCCCGTTTAGCAGCCTTATGCGTGTTTTCTACATATTTGACTATGTTTTTGTTTTGTAATTTATTTCATGTGTAGCCATTTTGGATTCCACCTTTAAGTGATAGCTTATGATATGTGTCTTTTTCTTTTTGAATTCTGTCACTTAGAATGATCATACGTAACTCCTCGGGAGTTGTTACAACTGGCCATATTTCATTGATTTCCAGGCTGAATAATATTCCACTCTACCTAAGTACCACATCTCTATCCATTTTTTCCCTCCAGAGACATTTAAGTTATATCCTAGTCGAGGATCTTTTAAACAGAGAGGGGGTAAACATTGGGGTGCCTGTGTCCTCTCGATTTTTGTTTTTCCCAAGATATACGCCCATGAGTGCAAGTGCCCTATGCTCTGTAGCTCATTTTTTAGATGCTTTAGTAAACACAATACACTTCTCCAGAATGGCCGTTGGCAATATACATTTCCACTATAAGTCTCACAGGGCTCCCTCTTCTCGTTGCCCTGTCCTGCATTTCTGTTGTTTACGCTTTATGAGGATGGCTCTTCTGACTGATGCGAAGTGATATCTTTTGTAGTATTGACTTCCAGTGTCCACCTGTTTGGTTGGCTAAAAAAGTGTATGCCCTTTTCTTGAATATATACAGAAAAAAACGCATACACCCTTTTTGGCCAACTGCAATGTTCAGCTCCTTTTCTTGTGCTTAATGGCGAGTCCTTTCTACCTCCTCAAATCCCTTTCCTGCCATTCTCCCTTGCTTACAAGTCCTTTTCTTTGACTTTCCTCAAGACATTTTTCAGTGATGGATATTTTCAACTCTGCAGTTTTGTGAATTTTACTGCCCCTGAGTTCCATTGTTCAACTTGTGTTTATGGGAACTGGCCACAAAGCAGCGGGATTTCCTCAAGCCCTATACTGTTTCCATGGGCAACCCTAGCCTTTGGTCAATTCGTCTTCCTGATTGGAAATTAGAGTGACATGTGCCTGTCTGAACACCTAGGACTTGTCTCTCATTGTTCCTCATCCTTCCGCTTCATCCTCTGGACAAATTCCAAACTGTACGCAACAGGATGTTGACAGTGCTGACATCTCCAAGTGGGGAGACTGTTAGTAAAGATGCTGGAGGGGTGAACCCGAGCACCAGGAGATGAGGAGATGAGATGCCTTTTCCAAACTCTTCCCGATCAGACGGTATACCATCCTCTGGGTGTGACAGACATGTTTTAGCAGTAGGAAGAGTCCCATTCATGTAAGGAGAACACCAGGGCTTTTTCAAAATCAGTGTCTCCCCGAAACCCAAACTGGGGAAGTTTTTAAGCTACGGCTACACATATGTTCATTAAGGGCCTTGGGAAGTAGGCAGAGTCCAAACTTTAGATAATTGAAGTCTTCAGGGTCAGAAGCACTCACCACCAGCTTCCCTTAGGCTACACTTTAACTGTCATTGATAGATGATGTCAATAAAAATATCTATTCTTTTTCAGATTATTTCCCCTTATAGGTTATTGCAAAATGTTGAGTGTAGTTCCCTGTGCTATACAGTAGTTCCTTGTTGATGATCTATTTTATACATAGCAGTGTGTATGTGTTAATTCCAAACTGTTAATTTATCCCTCCTCCCACCTTTCCCCTTTGGTAATAATAAATTATAAGATTTTATACTTCTCAGAAATGGGGGAGCTGAAAGAGAGGTATCATTTTCAATGGAAAAGCATTTAAAACAAGATTGAAGGTTTAACCAAGATTATTAGATGTACATCCTTGGAAAGAAATCACTTCGTTTCTCTAATATTGACCTGACAAATAAGACAAACCTTTTCACTGAACTTGCTTATAAAAAGTAATGGAAATATCAAATGGAAGTGTTAAAAACATCTTATTTTACCCGAGCCTTATACACTGTTCTATGTTAACTACAGTTTGGCTCACACATCTGTTCATTGAGGTTACAATAGTCTCAATTTCTGTTACTGATCCTCCAGAGTGGACCCCAACAAGTGTCCCCCTGCCCAGTGTCATTGGGGCCAACAGATCGAGACTGAGTTTGGTTCACAAGCAAAGGAAACTTTATATTTTGATCAGAGAATGGAGAGGTGAGAGCATGCACTACCCCGTGGGCTGTGGGCTGGGCTGCTGTGTAGAGATCCTGTCAGAGTCAGTGGGAGGGAGGGAGGGGGCGGAGCTCTCGAGGGCCAGGTTGGCTGTAGCTCAGGCTCTATATCGTGGAGTCTGCACTGGGCCCCAGGAGCTGAGGTGTCGACCCAGCCATTCTGCACTAGGAAATCTGGTCTGAAGTGCCGGGTGTGGAACCTCTGCATGCGGGACCCTAGGAGCACGTGAAATTAGACAAAGCACAAAGGATAAAAAAGGTTAGACTTGACTTTATTGCCCAGATTCTATTTTTATCTCCCAGGGATTTTTAATGGGCTTTGCTGGGGACAAACCCCTCCTCTGCTTTTTGTCCCGTTCCTCATTCTTGGAGTGCTGAGGGTGCAGACCCTTCTTCTGTAACTGCTGAGTGCTGAGTTGGGAGCCCTCATACCCTGGGGCGAGGGTCAGAGCTTCTCCCCAGCAGCCTCCCAGTGACGTTGATTGTCCCCAGGACCCCTGCCTCCCTGCTCGTCCACCTGAGCACCAGCATTGGAAGTGTTATAGATTCTAATGACCTTTAAGGGTCCAGGAAAGAGATGTGCAGAGACGCTGTGGGGGCCGGTTTCACCCCGCCCCACATTTGTTTGGCCACCTTAGGCTGACCGTTTCTGCCAGCCTAGATGCTCTGACCAGTAGTCTGCGCTTTCTTCAATTAGGCCCCTGAATTAACGTACAAACAGCACCAGGTGTCAGAGCCCTGCCCGCTCAACTCCCAGACAGTCCAGGGTCAGTGGTGATCAAGGATCATGATGGCCACTGAGTCAACAGCCTTTTGAAGTAAACAGGAGTCCAGCCGGTCTTATTGGCCACCATCATCACGGTGTCTGTAGGCTTTTCTATGGTGACAGTGTGGTATACTGTTCCCCCGCCAAGATTATTAGCTCCCCTCTGGGTGCAGTAAGTCCTGCAAGCAGTAGTCTACTCTTTTGGGACACACTCTTGTTGTTTTATGAGAGAAACTCCAGGTCAAGTGATGTTCACACGAGTCGTCATGGTGCCCTGTTGCCCCCGGTTATCTCTCTGGATGTTGGAGTTGGAGGGCCTCCTCACTCGAGGTCGGTGTGCCCACGGAGCGAACCCTGCAACTTCAGGGCATGGTTGGTGGTTAGGATCACCACGTGGGGTCCTTTTCCCTTAGGAGGGAGGTGGCCTTTTGGGCTGCTGATTTCCAGGTTTTTAGATACCGCCAGTATCTTGGCCAGATGTGGCAGTGGGCCAAGCCCCTTAGTGACCGTAGTTTATCCTACCTGGATGGCATTCTTGCATTGTTCCATTTCAAGTGGTCCCAGTTTTTGCACTAATTCTCCAATGGCGATTCACCTTTCACCGGGAATGTAAAGGTCAAAGGGTTTAGCTAAATTAGGGAGTTCCAGGGCAAGGGTCTGAATTGACTGCTCTTTCCATTCTTGAAAGGCCACTTCTGGATTCTATTCAAAAGGATCATCATCTTTTCCTTTCAGTGTTTCATATAGAGGCCCAGCTAGTAGACTGTAGTTAGGGATCCAGAAGCAGCAAACCCTGGCCTCCCCAGGAACCCCTAAGCTGTCTTCTAGTTTTAGAAAGGGGTAAGGCTGAAAATGGTTTCTTCCCTTTCCTGGGATGGGCTTCTCCGACCTTCTGTGAGAACGAAGCCCAGGCAGGTCACTGCAGTCTGTGATATTTGAGCTTTTTCTTGGACAACTTCTATCCTTTATTGGCTTGGTAGTTCAGAGGCCTCCTTAGTAGGGCTAGCGATCAGAATGTCGCCTGCATATTGAAGGAGGGTTTCCTTTTCCAGAGGTAGAACTTTTAGGTCTTTAGCTAAGCTTTCCCCAAAGATGGTGTGGGAATTTTTGCACCCTTGGGGCCGAACGGCCCGGAAGTATTGTTTTAGTTGTATGTTGAGTCCTGCCACTCACAAGCCAAAATTTCTTGTGACTCTGGGACTAATGGAATACAAAAGAAGGCATCATTGAAGACTAATACAGAATACCATGTCCTGGTGGTTGGTAGAATGACCAGCAGGGTGTAGGAATTAGGAGCAACTGGAGGTATATCCTCGGTGGCTTCACTGACTGTCCTGACATCCTTTACCAGGTCCCCAGCAGCCCATGGGACTCTCGTGGTCAGACCAATCCCAGAATATGGAGCTCACCTGGGCAGGTACCCCACCCCCACCCCAGCCCACGGGGCTCTCGTGGTCAGGCCCCTCCCAGGATACAGAGCTACCCTTGCAGATACTGTGGCAGGGCTGGGCACACAGGAACCGTGCACATAGCCCTCATTGCAGAGCACCCCCAGCTCACCTGTCGCTCAGAGCTGACACAGAGCACCTCAGAGCAGGACTTGAACTAACAAACAGCAGCTGTGACAGGTCTGTGACCCTGGGCATCACTCCGTGCGGCCTCCCTCCACCTGGTCTTCCAGAGACTTCCACTGCACCTGGGGCACCAGGCCTCTGTCTCCAACCACCACCCACCCCTCCTCTCCCTGACTCCTGGGTTCCTCTCATTAGGAGAGGGTTTTCTTGAAGTTGTCTCCCACTCATGGGCCAGATAAAATGATTAGAAAACAAGCCAAAGCTGCAGCCCCTTGTCTATCCTGACTCTCGGGAGCCCACACCTGTTCCTTGGACCTAGCCGCTTCAGCAAGTTCCATTTTCTGCAACTGTGAGCCCCTGAGGGGTGATGATTGGCTGACCTGGGCAGACTTACCGTGCCGGCCAGCCCTCCCCAGGTGTGCCTGGGTTGAGATCAATATAAATACCACTCCAGGCAGCAAGAGCCCCTGCAGCCGTGCCTGACGCCATTTTCTCTGCCCTGTCAGCAGTCTCGGGGCTGGGCTGGTGGGAGGGAGGGAGAGGCCACGGCTTTGTGGGTGGCCCAGTGTGAGTGGGGCTCTGCTGGACTTTCTGCAGCAGTTGCCAGGCTGCCACCTGCTAAAGAAGAGGATGTGTCACCCATACCTGCTGCTGGAATTTCTCCCTGGGCAGAGGTGAGGAAGGAAAAAAGCAGTGGGGGCAGGGACAGGACGGGTATCTCAGGCAGGGAAATGGAAATCTTCCAGAAGAGCACCCAGGGCCAGGACCATCCTGGCTGGCCTGCAGGCACCAAGTCGGCCGGCATGCTGTCACTCGTGTGGCTCCATGGCCCTTCCTCTAGGCTTTCAAGTCCTTGTATATATTCAGGTGTTTTACCTGGGACGGGTGGGAATAGTTCAGCAGCAACTGGCCTGGGGCTCAGCTCACGTTTACTCACAGATGCCCTGGCACGGTGCCCCAGCTTTGCAATGAGGACGCTTGTTGCGTGGGGGCTGCTGGCTGAATGGGAGACGATTCCCCACCACTGACCAACTTCAGAATTGTTTACAACTGGAGCAAGTGCCCTGATACGGTTTTCTTCTGTGTAACTGGTGGGTTCTGTGTTTTTTTTCTCTTTTTCGTTTTTGGTTCAAGGTAGATTTTATTCCTCTTTTTTGTATTTACAGATATAAGCATGGAAATAAATTATTCATATAAATACATGTATGTGCAGGGAATAATTGTTTTTTCTGTTTTATTTTTTAAATTTTATTTCTTTTTAATTTTGAATTTTATTTTATATTTTTATACAGCAGGTTCTTATTGGTTATCTATTTTATACATATAAATGTATACATGCCAATCCCAGTCTCTCAACTCCTCCCACCACCACCCCCCCAACAGCTTTCCCCCCTTGTTGTCCATACGTTTGTTGTCTACATCTGTTGCTCTATTTATGCCTTGCAAAATGGTTAATCTGTACAGTTTTTCTAGGTTCCACATATATGCATGAATATACAAGATTTGTTTTTCTCTTTCTGACTTACTTCACTCTGTATGACAGTCTCTGGATCCATCGACGTCTCTACAAATGACCCAATTTCATTCCTTTTCATGGCTTAGTAATATTCCATTTTATATATGTACCACAGCTTTATGCATTCGTCTGTCTGTGGGCATTTAGGTTGCTTCCATTACCTCGATATTGTAAATAGTGATGCAATGAACATTGCGGTGAATGTCTCTTTTTGATTTATGGATTTGTCTGGGTATATGTCCAGTACTGGGATTGCTGTATCATATGGTAATTCTATTGTTAGTTTCTTAAGAAATTCCATATTGTTCTCCATAATGACTGTATCAATTTATATTCCCAACAATAGTGGAAGAGGGTTCCTTTTCTCCACACCCTTTCCAGCATTTTTTGTTTGTAGATTTTCTATGATGCCTATTCTACCAGGTGTGAGGTGATACCTCATTGCTGAATCCATTACGTTGAGCAAGGGGTAGGTCTTGTCTATTCCATATTTGGCTTATGGAACAGTATCTGTGCTAATTTCAAACTCTGCTTTTATGCAGCACCCCAACTCACCTTTCCTCTTAAGCAAGCATAAGATGGTTTTCTAAATTTGAGTCCCTGTTCTATTTTGTAATTCAGTTTCTGTGTAGCCAAGTTTACATTCCGTGTATTAGTGATATCTCATGATGTTTCATTTTCTGTGTGACTTATTTCAGTTAGAATCATCATACCTGAATCCACTCATTATGCTGCTATGGGCCTGATGACATAGATTTCATTGCTGAGTGATATCGCATTGTACGTAACTACGACAACTTCTTTATCCATTTTTCACTTTCTGCAATATTGAACTTGTACGGTAAACGAGGTTCTTGTAAACAGAGGCGTCCCAAACTTTGGGGTGGCTGTGTCTTTTTGATTTTAATTTCCCTAAGCTATAGGACCATAAGTGGAAGTGCCCTAGGCTCTGTTGCTTTGTTTTTTAGATGTTTCAGGAAACACCACACACTTCTCGCAAGTGGCTGTTGGCAATTTACATCCTACCCATCAGCATAACAAGGCGCCCAGTTCTCCATGGCCTGTCCTGCCTTTCTGGATTTTACACTTTTTTCAGATGGCCCTTTTGAGCGGGGGGAAGTGAGACTTCATTGTAGTGCAGATTTCCTTTGCAAGCTTGCTTGGTTGGCCAAAAAGGGCGTATGCGTTTTTTCCTGAATATATTCAGGAAAAAACGCATACGCCCTTTTTGGCCAAGTGCATCATTGTGGACGTTCTGCCTCTTTTCCTATGCTTTCAATGCAATTCCAGTCTACCTCCTGAAATCGGTTTCCTGCAATTCTGCCCCGCTTTCAAGTCCTCTTGGCAGCCTTACTTCAGTATATTTTTCGACGATAGCTGTCATTTATAACTCTGCAGGTTTGTGAATTACAGTGCCCCTGAGCTCCTTTCTTCAACTCGCTTTCTTTTGAGCTGGCCGCAGCACCGCAGGATGGCTTCAGGCCCTAATCTGGTTCCGGCACGGCACGCTGAGCATTTGGTTATTTCCTCTTCCTGGTGGGAAATGAGAGTTAAATTTGTGCGTCCAGACACGTCCAGCTAGTCTCTCATTGGTTCTCCCTATTCCTGTTCATCTTCCGCAGAAATTGCAAACTGGGCCAAACAGGAGGTTAAAGGCGCTGACTCTCCAAGTGGGGAGAGTGTTAGTAAAGCGTCTGGAATGTTGCACCCGAGTACCAGGGGAGGAAAACTGAGACACTTGAACATGTCTCCCGTTCACACGGTTGATCATACTCTGGGTTCCACATGCATGTTTTAGCTGACGGAAGAATACCTTAAACCTGGATAGTTGAAACCCGTGGAATGGGTACCATGCAATATGACTTCAAAGGGTCTTCATTTGCTCACCGAACCTCTCCAATCCTATCACTGCTGCGTTTATGCCCCTGTACACATGCTTGATTCTCTTTCGGAGACATAGCAATCCATAGGTTTTAAGATGCTTACTAGTCAGTTACATTCTTAGGCGTTTAATATGGGGTGTTGAGTCCATTTCGTTGAGCAAGGAGTAGCTCTTGTCTATTCCATATTTGGCTTAAGGAACTTTATCTGTGCTCATTTCAATCTCTGGTTTTATGCAGCACCCCAACTCACCTTTCCCCTTAAGCAAGCATAAGTTGGTTTTCTAAATTTGAGACCCTGTTCTGTTCTGTAATTCAGTTCCTGTGTAGCCAAGTTTACATTCCGTGTATTAGTGATATCTTATGATGTTTCTTTTTCTGTGTGACTTATTTCAGTTAGAATCATCGTACCTGAATCCACTCATTGTGCTGCTAAGGGCCTGATGACATAGATTTCATTGCTGAGTGATATTGCTTTGTAAGTAAATACTACAACTTCTTTATCCATTTTTCACTTTCTGCTATGTTGAACTTGTACTGTAAACGAGGTTCTTGTAAACAGAGGCGTCCCAAACTTTGGGGTGGCTGTGTCTTTTTGATTTTAATTTCCCTAATCTATAGGACCATAATTAGAAGTGCCCTAGGCTCTGTTGCTTTGTTTTTTAGATGTTTCAGGAAACACCATACACTTCTCCCAAGTGTCTGTTGGCAATTTACATCCCGCCCATCAGCATAACAAGGCTCCCAGTTCTCCATGGCCTGTCCTGCCTTTCTGGGTTTTACACTTTTTTCAGATGGCCCTTTTGACCGGGGGGAAGTGAGACTTCATTGTAGTGCAGATTTCCTTTGCAAGCTTGCTTGGTTGGCCAAAAAGGGCGTATGCGTTTTTTCCTGAATATATTCAGGAAAAAACGCATACGCCCTTTTTGGCCAAGTGCGTCATTGTGGACGTTCTGCCTCTTTTCCTATGCTTTCAATGCAATTCCAGTCTACCTCCTGAAATCGGTTTCCTGCAATTCTGCCCCGCATTCAAGTCCTCTTGGCTGCCTAACTTCAGTATATTTTTGGACGATAGCTGTCATTTATAACTCTGCAGGTTTGTGAATTACAGTGCCCCTGAGCTCCTTTCTTCAACTCGCTTTCTTGTGACCTGGCCGCAACACCGCAGCATGGCTTCAGGCCCTAATCTGGTTCCGGCACGGCACGCTGGGCCTTTGGTTATTTCCTCTACCTGGTGGGAAATCAGAGTTAAATTTGTGCGTCCAGACACCTCCAGCTAGTCTCTCATTGGTTCTCGCTATTCCTGTTCATCTTCCGCAGAAATTGCAAACTGGGCCAAACAGGAGGTTAAAGGCGCTGACTCTCCAAGTGGGGAGAGTGTTAGTAAAGCGTCTGGAATGTTGCACCCGAGTACCAGGGGAGGAAAACTGAGACATATTTGAACACGTCTCCCGTTCACATGGTTGATCATACCCTGGGTTCCACATGCATGTTTTAGCTGAAGGAAGAATACCTTAAACCTGGAGAGTTGAGACCCGTGGAATGGGTACCATGCAATATGACTTCAAAGGGTCTTCATTTGCTCACTGAACCTCTCCAATCCTATCACTGCTGCGTTTATGCCCCTGTACACACGCTTGATTCTCTTTTGGAGACATAGCAATCCATAGGTTTTAAGATACTTACTAGTCAGGTACATTCTTAGGCGTTTAATATGGGGTGTTGAGTCCATTTTGTTGAGCAAGGAGTAGCTCTTGTCTATTCCATATTTGGCTTAAGGAACTTTATCTGTGCTCATTTCAATCTCTGGTTTTATGCAGCACCCAAACTCACCTTTCCCCTTAAGCAAGCATAAGTTGGTTTTCTAAATTTGAGACCCTGTTCTGTTCTGTAATTCAGTTCCTGTGTAGCCAAGTTTAAATTCCGTGTATTACTGATATCTTATGATGTTTCTTTTTCTGTGTGACTTATTTCAGTTAGAATCATCGTACCTGAATCCACTCATTATGCTGCTACGGGCCTGATGACATAGATTTCATTGCTGAGTGATACTGCATTGTACATGAGTACCACAAGTTCTTTATCCATTTTTCACTTTCTGTGATATTGAACTTGTACGGTAAACGAGGTTCTTGTAAACAGAGGCGTCCCAAACTTTGGGGTGGCTGTGTCTTTTTGATTTTAATTTCCCTAAGCTATAGGACCATAAGTGGAAGTGCCCTAGGCTGTGTTGCTTTGTTTTTCAGATGTTTCAGGAAACACCATACACTTCTCCCGAGTGTCTGTTGGCAATTTACATCCCGCCCATCAGCATAACAAGGCTTCCAGTTCTCCATGGCCTGTCCTGCCTTTCTGGATTTTACACTTTTTTCAGATGGCCCTTTTGACCGGGGGGAAGTGAGACTTCATTGTAGTGCAGATTTCCTTTGCAAGCTTGCTTGGTTGGCCAAAAAGGGCGTATGCGTTTTTTCCTGAATATATTCAGGAAAAAACGCATACGCACTTTTTGGCCAAGTGCATCATTGTGGACGTTCTGTCTCTTTTCCTATGCTTTCAATGCAATTCCAGTCTACCTCCTGAAATTGGTTTCCTGCAATTCTGCCCCGCTTTCAACTCCTCTTGGCAGCCTTACTTCAGTATATTTTTGGACGATAGCTGTCATTTATAACTCTGCAGGTTTGTGAATTACAGTGCCCCTGAGCTCCTTTCTTCAACTCGCTTTCTTGTGAGCTGGCCGCAACACCGCATGATGGCTTCAGGCTCTAATCTGGTTCCGACACGGCACGCTGAGCCTTTGTTTAATTCCTCTTCCTGGTGGGAAATGAGAGTTAAATTTGCCCGTCCAGACACCTCCAGCTAGTCTCTCATTGGTTCTCGCTATTCCTGTTCATCTTCCGCAGAAATTGCAAACTGGGCCAAACAGGAGGTTAAAGGCGCTGACTCTCCAAGTGGGGAGAGTGTTAGTAAAGCGTCTGGAATGTTGCATCCGAGTACCAGGGTACGAAAACTGAGACATATTTGAACACGTCTCCCGTTCACATGGTTGATCATACTCTGGGTTCCACATGCATGTTTTAGCTGCAGGAAGAATACCTTAAACCTGGGTAGTTGAAACCCGTGGAATGGGTACCATGCAATATGACTTCAAAGGGTTTTCATTTGCTCACCGAACCTCTCCAATCCTATCACTGCTGTGTTTATGCCCCTGTACACACGCTTGATTCTCTTTTGGAGACATAGCAATCCATAGGTTTTAAGATACTTACTAGTCAGGTACATTCTTAGGCGTTTAATATGGGGTGTTGAGTCCATTTCGTTGAGCAAGGAGTAGCTCTTGTCTATTCCATATTTGGCTTAAGGAACTTTATCTGTGCTCATTTCAATCTCTGGTTTTATGCAGCACCCCAACTCACCTTTACCCTTAAGCAAGCATAAGTTGGTTTTCTAAATTTGAGACCCTGTTCTGTTTTGGAATTCAGTTCCTGTGTAGCCAAGTTTACATTCCGTTTATTACTGATATCTAATGATGTTTCTTTTTCTGTGTGACTTATTTCAGTTAGAATCATCGTACCTGAATCCACTCATTGTGCTGCTAAGGGCCTGATGACATAGATTTCATTGCTGAGTGATATTGCTTTGTAAGTAAATACCACCACTTCTTTATCCATTTTTCACTTTCTGCGATGTTGAACTTGTACTGTAAACGAGGTTCTTCTAAACAGAGCCGTTCCAAACTTTGGGGTGGCTGTGTCTTTTTGATTTTAATTTCCCTAAGCTATAGGACCATAAGTGGAAGTGCCCTAGGTTCTGTTGCTTTGTTTTTTAGATGTTTCAGGAAACACCATACACTTCTCCCGAGTGTCTGTTGGCAATTTACATCCCGCCCATCAGCATAACAAGGCTCCCAGTACTCCATGGCCTGTCCTGCCTTTTTGGATTTTACACTTTTTTCACATGGCCCTTTTGACCGGGGGGAAGTGAGACTTCATTGTAGTGCAGATTTCCTTTGCAAGCTTGCTTGGTTGGCCAAAAAGGGCGTATGCGTTTTTTCCTGAATATATTCAGGAAAAAATGCATACGCACTTTTTGGCCAAGTTCATCATTGTGGACGTTCTGCCTCTTTTCCTATGCTTTCAATGCAATTCCAGTCTACCTCCTGAAATCGGTTTCCTGCAATTCTGCCCCGCTTTCAAGTCCTCTTGGCAGCCTTACTTCAGTATATTTTTGGACGATAGCTGTCATTTATAACTCTGCATGTTTGTGCATTACAGTGCCCCTGAGCTCCTTTCTTCAACTCGCTTTCTTGTGAGCTGGCCGCAACACCGCAGGATGGCTTCAGGCCCTAATCTGGTTCCGGCACGGCACGCTGAGCCTTTGTTTAATTCCTCTTCCTGGTGGGAAATGAGAGTTAAATTTGCCCGTCCAGACACCTCCAGCTAATCTCTCATTGGTTCTCGCTATTCCTGTTCATCTTCCGCAGAAATTGCAAACTGGGCCAAACAGGAGGTTAAAGGGACTGACTCTCCAAGTCGGGAGAGTGTTAGTAAAGCGTCTGGAATGTTGCACCCGAGTACCAGGGTACGAAAACTGAGACATATTTGAACACGTCTCCCGATCACATGGTTGATCATACTCTAGGTTCCACATACATGTTTTAGCTGAAGGAAGAATACCTTAAACCTGGGTAGTTGAAACACGTGGAATGGGTACCATGCAATATGACTTCAAAGGGTCTTCATTTGCTCACCGAACCTCTCCAATCCTATCACTGCTGCGTTTATGCCCCTGTACACATGCTTGATTCTCTTTCGGAGACATAGCAATCCATAGGTTTTAAGATACTTACTAGTCAGGTACATTCTTAGGCGTTTAATATGGGGTGTTGAGTCCATTTTGTTGAGCAAGGAGTAGCTCTTCTCTATTCCATATTTGGCTTAAGGAACTTTATCTGTGCTCATTTCAATCTCTGGTTTTATGCAGCACCCCAACTCACCTTTCCCCTTAAGCAAGCATAAGTTGGTTTTCTAAATTTGAGACCCTGTTCTGTTTTGGAATTCAGTTCCTGTGTAGCCAAGTTTACATTCCGTGTATTACTGATATCTTATGATGTTTCTTTTTCTGTGTGACTTATTTCAGTTAGAATCATCATACCTGAATCCACTCATTGTGCTGCTAAGGGCCTGATGACATAGATTTCATTGCTGAGTGATATTGCTTTGTAAGTAAATACCACAAGTTCTTTATCCATTTTTCACTTTCTGCGATGTTGAACTTGTACTGTAAACGAGGTTCTTGTAAACAGAGCCATCCCAAACTTTGGGGTGGCTGTGTCTTTTTGATTTTAATTTCCCTAAGCTATAGGACCATAAGTGGAAGTGCCCTAGGCTCTGTTGCTTTGTTTTTTAGATGTTTCAGGAAACACCATACACTTCTCCCGAGTGTCTGTTGGCAATTTACATCCCGCCCATCAGTATAACAAGGCTCCCAGTTCTCCATGGCCTGTCCTGCCTTTCTGGATTTTACACTTTTTTCAGATGGCCCTTTTGACCGGGGGGAAGTGAGACTTCATTGTAGTGCAGATTTCCTTTGCAAGCTTGCTTGGTTGGCCAAAAAGGGCGTATGCGTTTTTTCCTGAATATATTCAGGAAAAAACGCATACGCCCTTTTTGGCCAAGTGCATCATTGTGGACGTTCTGCCTCTTTTCCTATGCTTTCAATGCAATTCCAGTCTACCTCCTGAAATCGGTTTCCTGCAATTCTGCCCCGCTTTCAAGTCCTCTTGGCAGCCTTACTTCAGTATATTTTTGGACGATAGCTGTCATTTATAACTCTGCAGGTTTGTGAATTACAGTGCCCCTGAGCGCCTTTCTTCAACTCTCTTTCTTGTGAGCTGGCCGCAACACCGCAGGATGGCTTCAGGCCCTAATCTGGTTCCGGCACGGCACGCTGAGCCTTTGGTTAATTCCTCTTCCTGGTGGGAAATGAGAGTTAAATTTGCCCGTCCAGACACCTCCAGCTAATCTCTCATTGGTTCTCGCTATTCCTGTTCATCTTCCGCAGAAATTGCAAACTGGGCCAAACAGGAGGTTAAAGGGACTGACTCTCCAAGTCGGGAGAGTGTTAGTAAAGCGTCTGGAATGTTGCACCCGAGTACCAGGGTACGAAAACTGAGACATATTTGAACACGTCTCCAGTTCACACGGTTGATCATACTCTGGGTTCCACATGCATGTTTTAGCTGAAGGAAGAATACCTTAAACCTGGGTAGTTGAGACCCGTGGAATGGGTACCATGCAATATGACTTCAAAGGGTCTTCATTTGCTCACTGAACCTCTCCAATCCTATCACTGCTGCGTTTATGGCCCTGTACACACGCTTGATTCTCTTTTGGAGACATAGCAATCCATAGGTTTTAAGATACTTACTAGTCAGGTACATTCTTAGGCGTTTAATATGGGGTGTTCAGTTCATTTCGTTGAGCAAGGAGTAGCTCTTGTCTATTCCATATTTGGCTTAAGGAACTTATCTGTGCTCATTTCAATCTCTGGTTTTATGTAGCACCCCAACTCACCTTTCCCCTTAAGCAAGCATAAGTTGGTTTTCTAAATTTGAGACCCTGTGCTGTTTTGGAATTCAGTTCCTGTGTAGCCAAGTTTACATTCCGTGTATTAGTGATATCTTATGATGTTTCTTTTTCTGTGTGACTTATTTCAGTTAAAATCATCGTACCTGAATCCACTCATTATGCTGCTACGGGCCTGATGACATAGATTTCATTGCTGAGTGATACTGCATTGTACGTAAGTACCACAAGTTCTTTATCCATTTTTCACTTTCTGTGATACTGAACTTGTACGGTAAATGTGGTTCTTGTAAACAGAGGCGTCCCAAACTTTGGGGTGGCTGTGTCTTTTTGATTTTAATTTCCCTAAGCTATAGGACCATAAGTGGAAGTGCCCTAGGCTCTGTTGCTTTGTTTTTTAGATGTTTCAGGAAACACCATACAGTTCTCCCTAGTGTCTGTTGGCAATTTACATCCCTCCCATCAGCATAACAAGGCTCCCAGTTCTCCATGGCCTGTCCTGCCTTTCTGGATTTTACACTTTTTTCAGATGGTCCTTTTGACCGGGGGGAAGTGAGACTTCATTGTAGTGCAGATTTCCTTTGCAAGCTTGCTTGGTTGGCCAAAAAGGGCGTATGCGTTTTTTCCTGAATATATTCAGGAAAAAACGCATACGCCCTTTTTGGCCAAGTGCATCATTGTGGACGTTCTGCCTCTTTTCCTATGCTTTCAATGCAATTCCAGTCTACCTCCTGAAATCGGTTTCCTGCAATTCTGCCCCGCTTTCAAGTCCTCTTGGCAGCCTAACTTCAGTATATTTTTGGACGATAGCTGTCATTTATAACTCTGCAGGTTTGTGAATTATAGTGTCCCTGAGCGCCTTTCTTCAACTCACTTTCTTGTGAGCTGGCCGCAACACCGCAGGATGGCTTCAGGCCCTAATCTGGTTCCGGCACGGCACGCTGAGCCTTTGGTTAATTCCTCTTCCTGGTGGGAAATGAGAGTTAAATTTGCCCGTTCAGACACCTCCAGCTAATCTCTCATTGGTTCTCGCTATTCCTGTTCATCTTCCGCAGAAATTGCAAACTGGGCCAAACAGGAGGTTAAAGGGACTGACTCTCCAAGTCGGGAGAGTGTTAGTAAAGCGTCTGGAATGTTGCACCCGAGTACCAGGGTACGAAAACTGAGACATATTTGAACACGTCTCCCGATCACATGGTTGATCATACTCTAGGTTCCACATACATGTTTTAGCTGAAGGAAGAATACCTTAAACCTGGAGAGTTGAGACCCGTGGAATGGGTACCATGCAATATGACTTCAAAGGGTCTTCATTTGCTCACCGAACCTCTCCAATCCTATCACTGCTGTGTTTATGCCCCTGTACACACGCTTGATTCTCTTTTGGAGACATAGCAATCCATAGGTTTTAAGATACTTACTAGTCAGGTACATTCTTAGGCGTTTAATATGGGGTGTTGAGTCCATTTCGTTGAGCAAGGAGTAGCTCTTGTCTATTCCATATTTGGCTTAAGGAACTTTATCTGTGCTCATTTCAATCTCTGGTTTTATGCAGCACCCCAACTCACCTTTCCCCTTAAGCAAGCATAAGTTGGTTTTCTAAATTTGAGACCCTGTTCTGTTTTGGAATTCAGTTCCTGTGTAGCCAAGTTTACATTCCGTGTATTAGTGATATCTTATGATGTTTCTCTTTCTGTGTGACTTATTTCAGTTAGAATCATCGTACCTGAATCCACTCATTATGCTGCTACGGGCCTGATGACATAGATTTAATTGCTGAGTGATACTGCATTGTACATAAGTACCACAAGTTCTTTATCCATTTTTCACTTTCTGTGATACTGAACTTGTACGGTAAACGTGGTTCTTGTAAACAGAGGCGTCCCAAACTTTGGGGTGGCTGTGTCTTTTTGATTTTAATTTCCCTAAGCTATAGGACCATAAGTGGAAGTGCCCTAGGCTCTGTTGCTTTGTTTTTTAGATGTTTCAGGAAACACCATACACTTCTCCCGAGTGTCTGTTGGCAATTTACATCCCTCCCATCAGCATAACAAGGCTCCCAGTTCTCCATGGCCTGTCCTGCCTTTCTGGATTTTACACTTTTTTCAGATGGCCCTTTTGACCGGGGGGAAGTGAGACTTCATTTTAGTGCAGATTTCTTGTGCAAGCTTGCTTGGTTGGCCAAAAAGGGCGTATGCGTTTTTTCCTGAATATATTCAGGAAAAAACGCATACGCCCTTTTTGGCCAAGTGCATCATTGTGGACGCTCTGCCTCTTTTCCTATGCTTTCAATGCAATTCCAGTCTACCTCCTGAAATCGGTTTCCTGCAATTCTGCCCCGCTTTCAAGTCCTCTTGGCAGCCTTACTTCAGTATATTTTTGGACGATAGCTGTCATTTATAACTCTGCAGGTTTGTGAATTACAGTGCCCCTGAGCTCCTTTCTTCAACTCGCTTTCTTGTGAGCTGGCCGCAACACCGCAGGATGGCTTCAGGCCCTAATCTGGTTCCGGCACGGCACGCTGAGCCTTTGGTTAATTCCTCTTCCTGGTGGGAAATGAGAGTTAAATTTGCCCGTCCAGACACCTCCAGCTAGTGTCTCATTGGTTCTCCGTATTCCTGTTCATCTTCCGCAGAAATGGCAAACTGGGCCAAACAGGAAGTTAAAGGCGCTGACTCTCCTAGTGGGGAGAGTGTTAGTAAAGCGTCTGGAATGTTGCACCCGAGTACCAGGGGAGGAAAACTGAGACATATTTGAACACGTCTCCCATTCACACGGTTGATCATACTCTGGGTTCCACATGCATGTTTTAGCTGAAGGAAGAATACCTTAAACCTGGGTAGTTGAGACCCGTGGAATGGGTACCATGCAATATGACTTCAAAGGGTCTTCATTTGCTCACTGAACCTCTCCAATCCTATCACTGCTGCGTTTATGGCCCTGTACACATGCTTGATTCTCTTTTGGAGACATAGCAATCCATAGGTTTTAAGATACTTACTAGTCAGGTACATTCTTAGGCGTTTAATATGGGGTGTTGAGTTCATTTCGTTGAGCAAGGAGTAGCTCTTGTCTATTCCATATTTGGCTTAAGGAACTTATCTGTGCTCATTTCAATCTCTGGTTTTATGTAGCACCCCAACTCACCTTTCCCCTTAAGCAAGCATAATTTCGTTTTCTAAATTTGAGACCCTGTTCTGTTTTGGAATTCAGTTCCTGTGTAGCCAAGTTTACATTCCGTGTATTAGTGATATCTTATGATGTTTCTTTTTCTGTGTGACTTATTTCAGTTAAAATCATCGTACCTGAATCCACTCATTATGCTGCTACGGGCCTGATGACATAGATTTCATTGCTGAGTGATACTGCATTGTACGTAAGTACCACAAGTTCTTTATCCATTTTTCACTTTCTGTGATACTGAACTTGTACGGTAAATGTGGTTCTTGTAAACAGAGGCGTCCCAAACTTTGGGGTGGCTGTGTCTTTTTGATTTTAATTTCCCTAAGCTATAGGACCATAAGTGGAAGTGCCCTAGGCTCTGTTGCTTTGTTTTTTAGATGTTTCAGGAAACACCATACACTTCTCCCGAGTGTCTGTGGGCAATTTACATCCCGCCCATCAGTATAACAAGGCTCCCAGTTCTCCATGGCCTGTCCTGCCTTTCTGGATTTTACACTTTTTTCAGATGGCCCTTTTGACCGGGGGGAAGTGAGACTTCATTGTAGTGCAGATTTCCTTTGCAAGCTTGCTTGGTTGGCCAAAAAGTGCGTATGCGTTTTTTCCTGAATATATTCAGGAAAAAACGCATACGCCCTTTTTGGCCAAGTGCATCATTGTGGACGTTCTGCCTCTTTTCCTATGCTTTCAATGCAATTCCAGTCTACCTCCTGAAATCGGTTTCCTGCAATTCTGCCCCGCTTTCAAGTCCTCTTGGCAGCCTTACTTCAGTATATTTTTGGACGATAGCTGTCATTTATAACTCTGCAGGTTTGTGAATTACAGTGCCCCTGAGCGCCTTTCTTCAACTCTCTTTCTTGTGAGCTGGCCGCAACACCGCAGGATGGCTTCAGGCCCTAATCTGGTTCCGGCACGGCACGCTGAGCCTTTGGTTAATTCCTCTTCCTGGTGGGAAATGAGAGTTAAATTTGCCCGTCCAGACACCTCCAGCTAATCTCTCATTGGTTCTCGCTATTCCTGTTCATCTTCCGCAGAAATTGCAAACTGGGCCAAACAGGAGGTTAAAGGGACTGACTCTCCAAGTCGGGAGAGTGTTAGTAAAGCGTCTGGAATGTTGCACCCGAGTACCAGGGTACGAAAACTGAGACATATTTGAACACGTCTCCCGTTCACACGGTTGATCATACTCTGGGTTCCACATGCATGTTTTAGCTGAAGGAAGAATACCTTAAACCTGGGTAGTTGAGACCCGTGGAATGGGTACCATGCAATATGACTTCAAAGGGTCTTCATTTGCTCACTGAACCTCTCCAATCCTATCACTGCTGCGTTTATGGCCCTGTACACACGCTTGATTCTCTTTTGGAGACATAGCAATCCATAGGTTTTAAGATACTTACTAGTCAGGTACATTCTTAGGCGTTTAATATGGGGTGTTCAGTTCATTTCGTTGAGCAAGGAGTAGCTCTTGTCTATTCCATATTTGGCTTAAGGAACTTATCTGTGCTCATTTCAATCTCTGGTTTTATGTAGCACCCCAACTCACCTTTCCCCTTAAGCAAGCATAAGTTGGTTTTCTAAATTTGAGACCCTGTGCTGTTTTGGAATTCAGTTCCTGTGTAGCCAAGTTTACATTCCGTGTATTAGTGATATCTTATGATGTTTCTTTTTCTGTGTGACTTATTTCAGTTAAAATCATCGTACCTGAATCCACTCATTATGCTGCTACGGGCCTGATGACATAGATTTCATTGCTGAGTGATACTGCATTGTACGTAAGTACCACAAGTTCTTTATCCATTTTTCACTTTCTGTGATACTGAACTTGTACGGTAAATGTGGTTCTTGTAAACAGAGGCGTCCCAAACTTTGGGGTGGCTGTGTCTTTTTGATTTTAATTTCCCTAAGCTATAGGACCATAAGTGGAAGTGCCCTAGGCTCTGTTGCTTTGTTTTTTAGATGTTTCAGGAAACACCATACAGTTCTCCCTAGTGTCTGTTGGCAATTTACATCCCTCCCATCAGCATAACAAGGCTCCCAGTTCTCCATGGCCTGTCCTGCCTTTCTGGATTTTACACTTTTTTCAGATGGTCCTTTTGACCGGGGGGAAGTGAGACTTCATTGTAGTGCAGATTTCCTTTGCAAGCTTGCTTGGTTGGCCAAAAAGGGCGTATGCGTTTTTTCCTGAATATATTCAGGAAAAAACGCATACGCCCTTTTTGGCCAAGTGCATCATTGTGGACGTTCTGCCTCTTTTCCTATGCTTTCAATGCAATTCCAGTCTACCTCCTGAAATCGGTTTCCTGCAATTCTGCCCCGCTTTCAAGTCCTCTTGGCAGCCTAACTTCAGTATATTTTTGGACGATAGCTGTCATTTATAACTCTGCAGGTTTGTGAATTATAGTGTCCCTGAGCGCCTTTCTTCAACTCACTTTCTTGTGAGCTGGCCGCAACACCGCAGGATGGCTTCAGGCCCTAATCTGGTTCCGGCACGGCACGCTGAGCCTTTGGTTAATTCCTCTTCCTGGTGGGAAATGAGAGTTAAATTTGCCCGTTCAGACACCTCCAGCTAATCTCTCATTGGTTCTCGCTATTCCTGTTCATCTTCCG
This sequence comes from Pseudorca crassidens, assembly GCF_039906515.1. Classification (NCBI taxonomy): domain Eukaryota; kingdom Metazoa; phylum Chordata; class Mammalia; order Artiodactyla; family Delphinidae; genus Pseudorca; species Pseudorca crassidens. The sequence continues at coordinate 97,425,888 of NC_090301.1, read as the reverse complement.
CAGAAATTGCAAACTGGGCCAAACAGGAGGTTAAAGGGACTGACTCTCCAAGTCGGGAGAGTGTTAGTAAAGCGTCTGGAATGTTGCACCCGAGTACCAGGGTACGAAAACTGAGACATATTTGAACACGTCTCCCGATCACATGGTTGATCATACTCTAGGTTCCACATACATGTTTTAGCTGAAGGAAGAATACCTTAAACCTGGAGAGTTGAGACCCGTGGAATGGGTACCATGCAATATGACTTCAAAGGGTCTTCATTTGCTCACCGAACCTCTCCAATCCTATCACTGCTGCGTTTATGCCCCTGTACACACGCTTGATTCTCTTTTGGAGACATAGCAATCCATAGGTTTTAAGATACTTACTAGTCAGGTACATTCTTAGGCGTTTAATATGGGGTGTTGAGTCCATTTCGTTGAGCAAGGAGTAGCTCTTGTCTATTCCATATTTGGCTTAAGGAACTTTATCTGTGCTCATTTCAATCTCTGGTTTTATGCAGCACCCCAACTCACCTTTCCCCTTAAGCAAGCATAAGTTGGTTTTCTAAATTTGAGACCCTGTTCTGTTTTGGAATTCAGTTCCTGTGTAGCCAAGTTTACATTCCGTGTATTAGTGATATCTTATGATGTTTCTCTTTCTGTGTGACTTATTTCAGTTAGAATCATCGTACCTGAATCCACTCATTATGCTGCTACGGGCCTGATGACATAGATTTAATTGCTGAGTGATACTGCATTGTACATAAGTACCACAAGTTCTTTATCCATTTTTCACTTTCTGTGATACTGAACTTGTACGGTAAACGTGGTTCTTGTAAACAGAGGCGTCCCAAACTTTGGGGTGGCTGTGTCTTTTTGATTTTAATTTCCCTAAGCTATAGGACCATAAGTGGAAGTGCCCTAGGCTCTGTTGCTTTGTTTTTTAGATGTTTCAGGAAACACCATACACTTCTCCCGAGTGTCTGTTGGCAATTTACATCCCTCCCATCAGCATAACAAGGCTCCCAGTTCTCCATGGCCTGTCCTGCCTTTCTGGATTTTACACTTTTTTCAGATGGCCCTTTTGACCGGGGGGAAGTGAGACTTCATTTTAGTGCAGATTTCTTGTGCAAGCTTGCTTGGTTGGCCAAAAAGGGCGTATGTGTTTTTTCCTGAATATATTCAGGAAAAAACGCATACGCCCTTTTTGGCCAGGTGCATCATTGTGGACGCTCTGCCTCTTTTCCTATGCTTTCAATGCAATTCCAGTCTACCTCCTGAAATCGGTTTCCTGCAATTCTGCCCCGCTTTCAAGTCCTCTTGGCAGCCTTACTTCAGTATATTTTTGGACGATAGCTGTCATTTATAACTCTGCAGGTTTGTGAATTACAGTGCCCCTGAGCTCCTTTCTTCAACTCGCTTTCTTGTGAGCTGGCCGCAACACCGCAGGATGGCTTCAGGCCCTAATCTGGTTCCGGCACGGCACGCTGAGCCTTTGGTTAATTCCTCTTCCTGGTGGGAAATGAGAGTTAAATTTGCCCGTCCAGACACCTCCAGCTAGTGTCTCATTGGTTCTCCGTATTCCTGTTCATCTTCCGCAGAAATGGCAAACTGGGCCAAACAGGAAGTTAAAGGCGCTGACTCTCCTAGTGGGGAGAGTGTTAGTAAAGCGTCTGGAATGTTGCACCCGAGTACCAGGGGAGGAAAACTGAGACATATTTGAACACGTCTCCCATTCACACGGTTGATCATACTCTGGGTTCCACATGCATGTTTTAGCTGAAGGAAGAATACCTTAAACCTGGGTAGTTGAGACCCGTGGAATGGGTACCATGCAATATGACTTCAAAGGGTCTTCATTTGCTCACTGAACCTCTCCAATCCTATCACTGCTGCGTTTATGGCCCTGTACACATGCTTGATTCTCTTTTGGAGACATAGCAATCCATAGGTTTTAAGATACTTACTAGTCAGGTACATTCTTAGGCGTTTAATATGGGGTGTTGAGTTCATTTCGTTGAGCAAGGAGTAGCTCTTGTCTATTCCATATTTGGCTTAAGGAACTTATCTGTGCTCATTTCAATCTCTGGTTTTATGTAGCACCCCAACTCACCTTTCCCCTTAAGCAAGCATAAGTTCGTTTTCTAAATTTGAGACCCTGTTCTGTTTTGGAATTCAGTTCCTGTGTAGCCAAGTTTACATTCCGTGTATTAGTGATATCTTATGATGTTTCTTTTTCTGTGTGACTTATTTCAGTTAAAATCATCGTACCTGAATCCACTCATTATGCTGCTACGGGCCTGATGACATAGATTTCATTGCTGAGTGATACTGCATTGTACGTAAGTACCACAAGTTCTTTATCCATTTTTCACTTTCTGTGATACTGAACTTGTACGGTAAATGTGGTTCTTGTAAACAGAGGCGTCCCAAACTTTGGGGTGGCTGTGTCTTTTTGATTTTAATTTCCCTAAGCTATAGGACCATAAGTGGAAGTGCCCTAGGCTCTGTTGCTTTGTTTTTTAGATGTTTCAGGAAACACCATACACTTCTCCCGAGTGTCTGTTGGCAATTTACATCCCGCCCATCAGCATAACAAGGCTCCCAGTTCTCCATGGCCTGTCCTGCCTTTCTGGATTTTACACTTTTTTCAGATGGCCCTTTTTACCGGAGGGAAGTGAGACTTCATTGTAGTGCAGATTTCCTTTGCAAGCTTGCTTGGTTGGCCAAACGGGGCGTATGCGTTTTTTCCTGAATATATTCAGGAAAAAACGCATACGCTCTTTTTGGCCAAGTTCATCATTGTGGACGTTCTGCCTCTTTTCCTATGCTTTCAATGCAATTCCAGTCTACCTCCTGAAATCGGTTTCCTGCAATTCTGCGCCGCTTTCAAGTCCTCTTGGCAGCCTTACTTCAGTATATTTTTGGACGATAGCTGTCACTTATAACTCTGCAGGTTTGTGAATTACAGTGCCCCTGAGCTCCTTTCTTCAGCTCGCTTTCTTGTGACCTGGCCGCAACACCGCAGGATGGCTTCAGGCCCTAATCTGGTTCCGGCACGGCACGCTGAGCCTATGGTTATTTCCTCTTCCTGGTGGGAAATGAGAGTTAAATTTGCCCGTCCAGACACCTCCATCTAGTCTCTCATTGGTTCTCCCTATTCCTGTTCATCTTCCGCAGTAATTGCATACTGGGCCCAACTGGAGGTTAAAGGCGCTGACTCTCCAAGTCGGGAGAGTGTTAGTAAAGCGTCTGGAATGTTGCACCCGAGTACCAGGGGAGGAAAACTGAGACATATTTGAACACGTCTCCCGATCACACGGTTGATTATACTCTGGGTTCCACATGCATGTTTTAGCTGAAGGAAGAATACATTAAACCTGGAGAGTTGAGACCCGTGGAATGGGTACCATGCAATATGACTTCAAAGGGTCTTCATTTGCTCACCGAACCGCTCCAATCCTATCACTGCTGCGTTTATGCCCGTGTACACACACTTGATTCTCTTTCGGAGACATAGCAATCCATAGGTTTTAAGATACTTACTAGTCAGGTACATTCTTAGGCGTTTAATATGGGGAGTTGAGTCCATTTCGTTGAGCAAGGAGTAGCTCTTGTCTATTCCATATTTGGCTTAAGGAACTTTATCTGTGCTCATTTCAATCTCTGGTTTTATGCAGCACCCCAACTCACCTTTCCCCTTAAGCAAGCATAAGTTGGTTTTCTAAATTTGAGACCCTGTTCTGTTTTGGAATTCAGTTCCTCTGTAGCCAAGTTTACATTCCGTGTATTAGTGATACCTTATGATGTTTCTTTTTCTGTGTGACTTATTTCAGTTAGAATCATCGTACCTGAATCCACTCATTATGCTGCTACGGGCCTGATGACATAGATTTCATTGCTGAGTGATACTGCATTGTACGTAAGTACCACAAGTTCTTTATCCATTTTTCAGTTTCTGTGATGTTGAACTTGTACGGTAAACGAGGTTCTTGTAAACAGAGGCGTCCCAAACTATAGGGTGGCTGTGTCTTTTTGATTTTAATTTCCCTAAGCTATAGGACCATAAGTGGAAGTGCTCTAGGCTCTGTTGCTGTGTTTTTTAGATGTTTCAGGAAACACCATACACTTCTCCCGAGTGTCTGTTGGCAATTTACATCCCGCCCATCAGCATAACAAGGCTCCCAGTTCTCCATGGCCTGTCCTGCCTTTCTGGATTTTACACTTTTTTCAGATGGCCCTTTTGACCGGGGGGAAGTGAGACTTCATTGTAGTGCAGATTTCCTTTGCAAGCTTGCTTGGTTGGCCAAAAAGGGCGTATGCGTTTTTTCCTGAATATATTCAGGAAAAAACGCATACGCCCTTTTTGGCCAAGTGCATCATTGTGGACGTTCTGCCTCTTTTCCTATGCTTTCAATGCAATTCCAGTCTACCTCCTGAAATCGGTTTCCTGCAATTCTGCCCCGCTTTCAAGTCCTCTTGGCAGCCTTACTTCAGTATATTTTTGGACGATAGCTGTCATTTATAACTCTGCAGGTTTGTGAATTACAGTGCCCCTGAGCTCCTTTCTTCAACTCGCTTTCTTGTGAGCTGTCCGCAACACCGCAGGATGGCTTCAGGCCCTAATCTGGTTCCGGCACGGCACGCTGAGCCTTTGGTTAATTCCTCTTCCTGGTGGGAAATGAGAGTTAAATTTGCCCGTCCAGACACCTCTAGCTAGTCTCTCATTGGTTCTCGCTATTCCTGTTCATCTTGCGCAGAAATTGCAAACTGGGCCAAACAGGAGGTTAAAGGCACTGACTCTCCAAGTCGGGAGAGTGTTAGTAAAGCGTCTGGAATGTTGCACCCGAGTAATAGGGTACGAAAACTGAGACATATTTGAACACGTCTCCCGATCACACGGTTGATCATACTCTGGGTTCCACATGCATGTTTTAGCTGAAGGAAGAATACCTTAAACCTGTGTAGTTGAGACCCGTGGAATGGGTACCATGCAATATGACTTCAAAGGGTCTTCATTTGCTCACCGAACCTCTCCAATCCTATCACTGCTGCGTTTATGCCCCTGTACACATGCTTGATTCTCTTTCAGAGACATAGCAATCCATAGGTTTTAAGATACTTACTAGTCAGGTACATTCTTAGGCGTTTAATATGGGGTGTTGAGTCCATTTCGTTGAGCAAGGAGTAGCTCTTGTCTATTCCATATTTGGCTTAAGGAACTTTATCTGTGCTCATTTCAATCTCTGGTTTTATGCAGCACCCCAACTCACCTTTACCCTTAAGCAAGCATAAGTTGGTTTTCTAAATTTGAGACCCTGTTCTGTTTTGGAATTCAGTTCCTGTGTAGCCAAGTTTACATTCCGTGTATTAGTGATATCTTATGATGTTTCTTTTTCTGTGTGACTTATTTCAGTTAGAATCATCGTACCTGAATCCACTCATTATGCTGCTACGGGCCTGATGACATAGATTTCATTGCTGAGTGATACTGCATTATACGTAAGTACCACAAGTTCTTTATCCATTTTTCACATTCTGCGATGTTGAACTTGTACTGTAAACGAGGTTCTTGTAAACAGAGGTGTCCCAAACTTTGGGGTGGCTGTGTCTTTTTGATTTTAATTTCCCTAAGCTATAGGACCATAAGTGGAAGTGCCCTAGGCTCTGTTGCTTTGTTTTTTAGATGTTTCAGGAAACACCATACACTTCTCCCGAGTGTCTGTTGGCAATTTACGTCCCGCCCATCAGCATAACAAGGCTCCCAGTTCTCTATGGCTTGTCCTGCCTTTCTGGATTTTACACTTTTTTCAGATGGCCCTTTTGACCAGGGGGAAGTGAGACTTCATTGTAGTGCAGATTTCCTTTGCAAGCTTGCTTGGTTGGCCAAAAGGGGCGTATGCGTTTTTTCCTGAATATATTCAGGAAAAAACGCATACGCTCTTTTTGGCCAAGTTCATCATTGTGGACGTTCTGCCTCTTTTCCTATGCTTTCAATGCAATTCCAGTCTACCTCCTGAAATCGGTTTCCTGCAATTCTGCCCCGCTTTCAAGTCCTCTTGGCAGCCTTACTTCAGTATATTTTTGGACGATAGCTGTCATTTATAACTCTGCAGCTTTGTGAATTACAGTGCCCCTGAGCTCCTTTCTTCAACTCGCTTACTTTTGAGGTGGCCGCAACACCACAGGATGGCTTCAGGCCCTAATCTGGTTCCGGCACGGCACGCTGAGCCTTTGGTTATTTCCTCTTCCTGGTGGGAAATGAGAGTTAAATTTGCCCGTCCAGACACCTCCAGCTAGTCTCTCATTGGTTCTCGCTATTCCTGTTCATCTTCCGTAGAAATTGCAAACTGGGCCCAACTGGAGGTTAAAGGCGCTGACTCTCCAAGTCTGGAGAGTGTTAGTAAAGCGTCTGGAATGTTGCACCCGAGTACCAGGGGAGGAAAACTGAGACATATTTGAACACGTCTCCCGATCACACGGTTGATCATACTCTGGGTTCCACATGCATGTTTTAGCTGAAGGAAGAATACCTTAAACCTGGAGAGTTGAGACCCGTGGAATGGGTACCATGCAATATGACTTCAAAGGGTCTTCATTTGCTCACCGAACCTCTCCAATCCTATCACTGCTGCGTTTATGCCCCTGTACACATGCTTGATTCTCTTTCGGAGACATAGCAATCCATAGGTTTTACGATACTTACTAGTCAGGTACATTCTTAGGCGTTTAATATGCGGTGTTGAGTCCATTTCGTTGAGCAAGGAGTAGCTCTTGTCTATTCCATATTTGGCTTAAGGAACTTTATCTGTGCTCATTTCAATCTCTGGTTTTATGCAGTACCCCAACTCACCTTTCCCCTTAAGCAAGCATAAGTTGGTTTTCTAAATTTGAGACCCTGTTCTGTTCTGTAATTCAGTTCCTGTGTAGCCAAGTTTACATTCCGTGTATTAGTGATATCTTATGATGTTTCTTTTTCTGTGTGACTTATTTCAGTTAGAATCATCGTACCTGAATCCACTCATTATGCTGCTACGGGCCTGATGGCATAGATTTCATTGCTGAGTGATACTGCATTGTACGTAAGTACCACAAGTTCTTTATCCATTTTTCCCTTTCTGTGATGTTGAACTTGTACGGTAAACGAGGTTCTTGTAAACAGAGGCATCCCAAACTTTGGGGTGGCTGTGTCTTTTTGATTTTAATTTCCCTAAGCTATAGGACCATAAGTGGAAGTGCCCTAGGCTCTGTTGCTTTGTTTTTCAGATGTTTCAGGAAACACCATACACTTCTCCCGAGTGTCTGTTGGCAATTTACATCCCGCCCATCAGCATAACAAGGCTTCCAGTTCTCCATGGCCTGTCCTGCCTTTCTGGATTTTACACTTTTTTCAGATGGCCCTTTTGACCGGGGGGAAGTGAGACTTCATTGTAGTGCAGATTTCCTTTGCAAGCTTGCTTGGTTGGCCAAAAAGGGCGTATGCGTTTTTTCCTGAATATATTCAGGAAAAAACGCATACGCACTTTTTGGCCAAGTGCATCATTGTGGACGTTCTGCCTCTTTTCCTATGCTTTCAATGCAATTCCAGTCTACCTCCTGAAATCGGTTTCCTGCAATTCTGCCCCACTTTCAAGTCCTCTTGGCAGCCTTACTTCAGTATATTTTTGGACGATAGCTGTCATTTATAACTCTGCAGGTTTGTGAATTACAGTGCCCCTGAGCTCCTTTCTTCAACTCGCTTTCTTGTGAGCTGGCCGCAACACCACAGGATGGCTTCAGGCCGTAATCTGGTTCCGGCACGGCACGCTGAGCCTTTGGTTAATTCCTCTTCCTGGTGGGAAATGAGAGTTAAATTTGCCCGTTCAGACACGTCCAGCTAGTCTCTCATTGGTTCTCCCTATTCCTGTTCATCTTCCACAGTAATTGCAAACTGGGCCAAACAGGAGGTTAAAGGCACTGACTCTCCAAGTCGGGAGAGTGTTAGTAAAGCGTCTGGAATGTTGCACCCGAGTACCAGGGGAGGAAAACTGAGACATATTTGAACACGTCTCCCGATCACACGGTTGATCATACTCTGGGTTCCACATGCATGTTTTAGCTGAAGGAAGAATACCTTAAACCTGGAGAGTTGAGACCCGTGGAATGGGTACCATGCAATATGACTTCAAAGGGTCTTCATTTGCTCACCGAACCGCTCAAATCCTATCACTGCTGCGTTTATGCCCCTGTACACACGCTTGATTCTCTTTCGGAGACATAGCAATCCATAGGTTTTAAGATACTTACTAGTCAGGTACATTCTTAGGCGTTTAATATGGGGTGTTGAGTCCATTTCGTTGAGCAAGGAGTAGCTCTTGTCTATTCCATATTTGGCTTAAGGAACTTTATCTGTGCTCATTTCAATCTCTGGTTTTATGCAGCATCCCAACTCACCTTTCCCCTTAAGCAAGCATAAGTTGGTTTTCTAAATTTGAGACCCTGTTCTGTTTTGGAATTCAGTTCCTGTGTAGCCAAGTTTACATTGCATGTATTAGTGATATCTTATGATGTTTCTTTTTCTGTGTGACTTATTTCAGTTAGAATCATCATACCTGAATCCACTCATTGTGCTGCTAAGGGCCTGATGACATAGATTTCATTGCTGAGTGATACTGCATTGTACAAGTTCTTTATCCATTTTTCACTTTCTGTGATGTGGAACTTGTACGGTAAACGAGGTTCTTGTAAACAGAGGCGTCCCAAACTTTGGGGTGGCTGTGTCTTTTTGATTTTAATTTCCCTAAGCTATAGGACCATAAGTGGAAGTGCCCTAGGCTTTGTTGCTTTGTTTTTCAGATGTTTCAGGAAACACCATACACTTCTCCCGAGTGTCTGTTGGCAATTTACATCCCGCCCATCAGCATAACAAGGCTCCCAGTTCTCCATGGCCCGTCCTGCCTTTCTGGAATTTACACTTTTTTCAGATGGCCCTTTTGACCAGGGGGAAGTGAGACTTCATTGTAGTGCAGATTTCCTTTGCAAGCTTGCTTGGTTGGCCAAAAAGGGCGTATGCGTTTTTTCCTGAATATATTCAGGAAAAAACGCATACGCCCTTTTTGGCCAAGTGCATCATTGTGGACGTTCTGCCTCTTTTCCTATGCTTTCAATGCAATTCCAGTGTACCTCCTGAAATCGGTTTCCTGCAATTCTGCCCCGCTTTCAAGTCCTCTTGGCAGCCTTACTTCAGTGTATTTTTGGACGATAGCTGTCATTTATAACTCTGCAGGTTTGTGAATTACAGTGCCCCTGAGCTCCTTTCTTCAACTCGCTTTCTTGTGAGCTGGCCGCAACACCGCAGGATGGCTTCAGTCCCTAATCTGGTTCCGGCACGGCACGCTGAGCCTTTGGTTATTTCCTCTTCCTGGTGGGAAATGAGAGTTAAATTTGCCCGTCCAGACACCTCCAGCTAATCTCTCACTGGTTCTCCCTATTCCTGTTCATCTTCCGCAGAAATTGCAAACTGGGCCAAACAGGAGGTTAAAGGCGCTGACTCTCCAAGTGGGGAGAGTGTTAGTAAAGCGTCTGGAATGTTGCACCCGAGTACCAGGGTACGAAAACTGAGACATATTTGAACACGTCTCCCGTTCACACGGTTGATCATACTCTGGGTTCCACATGCATGTTGTTGCTGAAGGAAGAATACCTTAAACCTGGAGAGTTGAGACCCGTGGAATGGGTACCATGCAATATGACTTCAAAGGGTCTTCATTTGCTCACCGAACCTCTCCAATCCTATCACTGCTGCGTTTATGCCCCTGTACACACGCTTGATTCTCTTTTGGAGACATAGCAATCCATAGGTTTTAAGATACTTACTAGTCAGGTACATTCTTAGGCGTTTAATATGTGGTGTTGAGTCCATTTCATTGAGCAAGGAGTAGCTCTTGTCTATTCCATATTTGGCTTAAGGAACTTTATCTGTGCTCATTTCAATCTCTGGTTTTATGCAGCACCCCAACTCACCTTTCCCCTTAAGCAAGCATAAGTTGGTTTTCTAAATTTGAGACCCTGTTCTGTTCTGTAATTCAGTTCCTGTGTAGCCAAGTTTACATTCCGTGTATTACTGATATCTTATGATGTTTCTTTTTCTGTGTGACTTATTTCAGTTAGAATCATCATACCTGAATCCACTCATTGTGCTGCTAAGGGCCTGATGACATAGATTTCATTGCTGAGTGATATTGCTTTGTAAGTAAATACCACAACTTCTTTATCCATTTTTCACTTTCTGCGATGTTGAACTTGTACTGTAAACGAGGTTCTTGTAAACAGAGCCGTTCCAAACTTTGGGGTGGCTGTGTCTTTTTGATTTTAATTTCCCTAAGCTATAGGACCATAAGTGGAAGTGCCCTAGGCTCTGTTGCTTTGTTTTTTAGATGTTTCAGGAAACACCATACACTTCTCCCGAGTGTCTGTTGGCAATTTACATCCCGCCCATCAGCATAACAATGCTTCCAGTTCTCCATGGCCTGTCCTGCCTTTCTGGATTTTACACTTTTTTCAGATGGCCCTTTTGACCGGGGGGAAGTGAGACTTCATTGTAGTGCAGATTTCCTTTGCAAGCTTGCTTGGCTGGCCAAAAAGGGCGTATGCGTTTTTTCCTGAATATATTCAGGAAAAAACGCATACGCCCTTTTTGGCCAAGTGCATCATTGTGGACGTTCCGCCTCTTTTCCTATGCTTTCAATGCAATTCCAGTCTACCTCCTGAAATCGGTTTCCTGCAATTCTGCCCCGCTTTCAAGTCCTCTTGGCAGCCTTACTTCAGTATATTTTTGGACGATAGCTGTCATTTATAACTCTGCAGGTTTGTGCATTACAGTGCCCCTGAGCTCCTTTCTTCAACTTGCTTTCTTGTGAGCTGGCCGCAACACCGCAGGATGGCTTCAGGCCCTAATCTGGTTCCGGCACGGCACGCTGAGCCTTTGGTTATTTCCTCTTCCTGGTGGGAAATGAGAGTTAAATTTGCCCGTCCAGACACCTCCAGCTAGTCTCTCATTGGTTCTCCCTATTCCTGTTCATCTTCCGCAGAAATTGCAAACTGGGCCAAACAGGAGGTTAAAGGCGCTGACTCTCCAAGTGGGGAGAGTGTTAGTAAAGCGTCTGGAATGTTGCACCCGAGTACCAGGGTACGAAAACTGAGACATATTTGAACACGTCTCCCGTTCACATGGTTGATCATACTCTGGGTTCCACATGCATGTTTTAGCTGAAGGAAGAATACCTTAAACCTGGAGAGTTGAGACCCGTGGAATGGGTACCATGCAATATGACTTCAAAGGGTCTTCATTTGCTCACCGAACCTCTCCAATCCTATCACTGTTGCATTTATGCCCCTGTACACACGCTTGATTCTCTTTTGGAGAGTTAGCAATCCATAGGTTTTAAGATACTTACTAGTCAGGTACATTCTTAGGCGTTTAATATGGGGTGTTGAGTCCATTTCGTTGAGAAAGGAGTAGCTCTTGTCTATTCCATATTTGGCTTAAGGAACTTTATCTGTGCTCATTTCAATCTCTGGTTTTATGCAGCACCCCAACTCACCTTTCCCCTTAAGCAAGCATAAGTTGGTTTTCTAAATTTGAGACCCTGTTCTGTTTTGGAATTCAGTTCCTGTGTAGCCAAGGTTACATTCCGTGTATTACTGATATCTTATGATGTTTCTTTTTCTGTGTGACTTATTTCAGTTAGAATCATCGTACCTGAATCCACTCATTATGCTGCTACGGGCCTGATGACATAGATTTCATTGCTGAGTGATACTGCATTGTACGTAAGTACCACAAGTTCTTTATCCATTTTTCACTTGCTGTGATGTTGAACTTGTACGGTAAACGAGGTTCTTGTAAACAGAGGCGTCCCAAACTTTGGGGTGGCTGTGTCTTTTTGATTTTAATTTCCCTAAGCTATAGGACCATAAGTGGAAGTGCCTTAGGCTCTGTTGCTTTGTTTTTTAGATGTTTCAGGAAACACCATACACTTCTCCCGAGTGTCTGTTGGCAATTTACATCCCGCCCATCAGCATAACAAGGCTCCCAGTTCTCCATGGCCTGTCCTGCCTTTCTGGATTTTACACTTTTTTCAGATGGCCCTTTTGACTAGGGGGAAGTGAGACTTCATTGTAGTGCAGATTTCCTTTGCAAGCTTGCTTGGTTGGCCAAAAAGGGCGTATGCGTGTTTTCCTGAATATATTCAGGAAAAAACGCATACGCCCTTTTTGGCCAAGTTCATCATTGTGGACGTTCTGCCTCTTTTCCTATGCTTTCAATGCAATTCCAGTCTACCTCCTGAAATCGGTTTCCTGCAATTCTGCCCCGCTTTCAAGTCCTCTTGGCAGCCTTACTTCAGTATATTTTTGGACGATAGCTGTCATTTATAACTCTGCAGGTTTGTGAATTACAGTGCCCCTGAGCGCCTTTCTTCAACTCACTTTCTTGTGAGCTGGCCGCAACACCGCAGGATGGCTTCAGGCCTTAATCTGGTTCCGGCATGGCACGCTGAGCCTTTGGTTATTTCCTCTTCCTGGTGGGAAATGAGAGTTAAATTTGCCCGTCCAGACACCTCCAGCTAGTCTCTCATTGGTTCTCCCTATTCCTGTTCATCTTCCGCAGAAATTGCAAACTGGGCCAAACAGGAGGTTAAAGGCGCTGACTCTCCAAGTGGGGAGAGTGTTAGTAAAGCGTCTGGAATGTTGCACCCGAGTACCAGGGGAGGAAAACTGAGACATATTTGAACACGTCTCCCGTTCACACATTTGATCATACTCTGGGTTCCTCATGCATGTTTTAGCTGAAGGAAGAATACCTTAAACCTGGAGAGTTGAGACCCGTGGAATGGGTACCATGCAATATGACTTCAAAGGGTCTTCGTTTGCTCACCGAACCTTTCCAATCCTATCACTGCTGCGTTTATGCCCCTGTACATATGCTTGATTCTCTTTCGGAGACATAGCAATCCATAAGTTTTAAGATACTTACTAGTCAGGTACATTCTTAGGCGTTTAATATGGGGTGTTGAGTCCATTTCGTTGAGCAAGGAGTAGCTCTTGTCTATTCCATATTTGGCTTAAGGAAATTTATCTGTGTTCATTTCAATCTCCGGTTTTATGCAGCACCCCAACTCACCTTTCCCCTTAAGCAAGCATAAGTTGGTTTTCTAAATTTGAGACCCTGTTCTGTTCTGTAATTCAGTTCCTGTGTAGCCAAGTTTACATTCCATGTATTACTGATATCTTATGATGTTTCTTTTTCTGTGTGACTTATTTCAGTTAGAATCATCATACCTGAATCCACTCATTGTGCTGCTATGGGCCTGATGACATAGATTTCATTGCTGAGTGATATTGCTTTGTAAGTAAATACCACATCTTCTTTATCCATTTTTCACTTTCTGCGATGTTGAACTTGTACTGTAAACGAGGTTCTTGTAAACAGAGCCATTCCAACCTTTGGGGTGCCTGTGTCTTTTTGATTTTAATTTCCCTAAGCTATAGGACCATAAGTGGAAGTGCCCTAGGCTCTGTTGCTTTGTTTTTCAGATGTTTCAGGAAACACCATACACTTCTCCCGAGTGTCTGTTGGCAATTTACATCCTGCCCATCAGCATAACAAGGCTTCCTGTTCTCCATGGCCTGTCCTGCCTTTCTGGATTTTACACTTTTTTCAGATGGCCCTTTTGACCGGGGGGAAGTGAGACTTCATTGTAGTGCAGATTTCCTTTGCAAGCTTGCTTGGTTGGCCAAAAAGGGCGTATGCGTTTTTTCCTGAATATATTCAGGAAAAAACGCATACGCCCTTTTTGGCCAAGTGCATCATTGTGGACGTTCTGCCTCTTTTCCTATGCTTTCAATGCAATTCCAGTGTACCTCCTGAAATCGGTTTCCTGCAATTCTGCCCCGCTTTCAAGTCCTCTTGGCAGCCTTACTTCAGTATATTTTTGGACGATAGCTGTCATTTATAACTCTGCAGGTTTGTGAATTACAGTGCCCCTGAGCTCCTTTCTTCAACTCGCTTTCTTGTGAGCTGGCCGCAACACCGCAGGATGGCTTCAGGCCGTAATCTGGTTCCGGCACGGCACACTGAGCCTTTGGTTAATTCCTCTTCCTGGTGGGAAATGAGAGTTAAATTTGCCCGTTCAGACACGTCCAGCTAGTCTCTCATTGGTTCTCCCTATTCCTGTTCATCTTCCGCAGTAATTGCAAACTGGGCCAAACAGGAGGTTAAAGGCACTGACTCTCCAAGTCGGGAGAGTGTTAGTAAAGCGTCTGGAATGTTGCACCCGAGTACCAGGGTACGAAAACTGAGACATATTTGAACACGTCTCCCAATCACATGTTTGATCATACTCTAGGTTCCACATGCATGTTTTAGCTGAAGGAAGAATACCTTAAACCTGGGTAGTTGAAACCCGTGTAATGGGTACCATAAAATATGACTTCAAAGGGTCTTCATTTGCTCACCGAACCTCTCCAATCCTATCACTGCTGCGTTTATGCCCCTGTACACACGCTTGATTCTCTTTTGGAGACATAGCAATCCATAGGTTTTAAGATACTTACTAGTCAGGTACATTCTTAGGCGTTTAATATGGGGTGTTGAGTCCATTTCGTTGAGCAAGGAGTAGCTCTTGTCTATTCCATATTTGGCTTAAGGAACGTTATCTGTGCTCATTTCAATCTCTGGTTTTATGCAGCACCCCAACTCACCTTTCCCCTTAAGCAAGCATAAGTTGGTTTTCTAAATTTGAGACCCTGTTCTGTTTTGGAATTCAGTTCCTGTGTAGCCAAGTTTACATTCCGTGTATTAGTGATATCTTATGATGTTTCTTTTTCTGTGTGACTTATTTCAGTTAGAATCATCGTACCTGAATCCACTCATTATGCTGCTACGGGCCTGATGACATAGATTTCATTGCTGAGTGATACTGCATTGTACGTAAGTACCACAAGTTCTTTATCCATTTTTCACTTTCTGTGATGTTGAACTTGTACGGTAAACGAGGTTCTTGTAAACAGAGGCATCCCAAACTTTGGGGTGGCTGTGTCTTTTTGATTTTAATTTCCCTAAGCTATAGGACCATAAGTGGAAGTGCCCTAGGCTCTGTTGCTTTGTTTTTTAGATGTTTCAGGAAACACCATACACTTCTCCCGAGTGTCTGTTGGCAATTTACATCCCGCCCATCAGCATAACAAGGCTCCCAGTTCTCCATGGCCTGTCCTGCCTTTCTGGATTTTACACTTTTTTCAGATGGCCCTTTTGACCGGGGTGAAGTGAGACTTCATTGTAGTGCAGATTTCCTTTGCAAGCTTGCTTGGTTGGCCAAAAAGGGCGTATGCGTGTTTTCCTGAATATATTCAGGAAAAAACGCATACGCCCTTTTTGGCCAAGTGCATCATTGTGGACGTTCTGCCTCTTTTCCTATGCTTTCAATGCAATTCCAGTCTACCTCCTGAAATCGGGTTCCTGCAATTCTGCCCCGCTTTCAAGTCCTCTTGGCAGCCTTACTTCAGTATATTTTTGGACGATAGCTGTCATTTATAACTCTGCATGTTTGTGCATTACAGTGCCCCTGAGCTACTTTCTTCAACTCGCTTTCTTGTGAGCTGGCCGCAACACCGCAGGATGGCTTCAGGCCCTAATCTGGTTCTGGCACGGCACGCTGAGCCTTTGGTTATTTCCTCTTCCTGGTGGGAAATGAGAGTTAAATTTGCCCGTTCAGACACGTCCAGCTAGTCTCTCATTGGTTCTCCCTATTCCTGTTCATCTTCCGCAGAAATTGCAAACTGGGCCAAACAGGAGGTTAAAGGCGCTGACTCTCCAAGTGGGGAGAGTGTTAGTAAAGCGTCTGGAATGTTGCACCCGAGTACCAGGGTACGAAAACTGAGACATATTTGAACACGTCTCCCATTCACACGGTTGCTCATACTCTGGGTTCCACATGCATGATTTAGCTGAAGGAAGAATACCTTAAACCTGGAGAGTTGAGACCCGTGGAATGGGTACCATGCAATATGACTTCAAAGGGTCTTCGTTTGCTCACCGAACCTCTCCAATCCTATCACTGCTGCGTTTATGCCCCTGTACATATGCTTGATTCTCTTTCGGAGACATAGCAATCCATAAGTTTTAAGATACTTACTAGTCAGGTACATTCTTAGGCGTTTAATATGGGGTGTTGAGTCCATTTCGTTGAGCAAGGAGAAGCTCTTGTCTATTCCATATTTGGCTTATGGAACTTTATCTGTGTTCATTTCAATCTCCGATTTTATGCAGCACCCCAACTCACCTTTCCCCTTAAGCAAGCATAAGTTGGTTTTCTAAATTTGAGACCCTGTTCTGTTCTGTAATTCAGTTCCTGTGTAGCCAAGTTTACATTCCATGTATTACTGATATCTTATGATGTTTCTTTTTCTGTGTGACTTATTTCAGTTAGAATCATCATACCTGAATCCACTCATTGTGCTGCTATGGGCCTGATGACATAGATTTCATTGCTGAGTGATACTGCATTGTACGTAAGTACCACAAGTTCTTTATCCATTTTTCACTTTCTGTGATGTTGAACTTGTACGGTAAACGAGGTTCTTGTAAACAGAGGCGTCCCAAACTTTGGGGTGGCTGTGTCTTTTTGATTTTAATTTCCCTAAGCTATAGGACCATAAGTGGAAGTGCCCTAGGCTCTGTTGCTTTGTTTTTTAGATGTTTCAGGAAACACCATACACTTCTCCCGAGTGTCTGTTGGCAATTTACATCCCGCCCATCAGCATAACAAGGCTCCCAGTTCTCCATGGCCTGTCCTGCCTTTCTGGATTTTACACTTTTTTCAGATGGCCCTTTTGACCGGGGGGAAGTGAGACTTCATTGTAGTGCAGATTTCCTTTGCAAGCTTGCTTGGTTGGCCAAAAAGGGCATATGTGTTTTTTCCTGAATATATTCAGGAAAAAACGCATACGCCCTTTTTGGCCAAGTGCATCATTGTGGACGTTCTGCCTCTTTTCCTATGCTTTCAATGCAATTCCAGTCTACCTCCTGAAATCGGTTTCCTGCAATTCTGCCCCGCTTTCAAGTCCTCTTGGCAGCCTTACTTCAGTATATTTTTGGACGATAGCTGTCATTTATAACTCTGCATGTTTGTGAATTACAGTGCCCCTGAGCTCCTTTCTTCAACTCGCTTTCTTGTGAGCTGGCCGCAACACCGCAGGATGGCTTCAGTCCCTAATCTGGTTCCGGCATGGCACGCTGAGCCTTTGCTTATTTCCTCTTCCTGGTGGGAAATGAGAGTTAAATTTGCCCGTCCAGACACCTCCAGCTAGTCTCTCATTGGTTCTCACTATTCCTGTTCATCTTCCGCAGAAATTGCAAACTGGGCCAAACAGGAGGTTAAAGGGACTGACTCTCCAAGTCGGGAGAGTGTTAGTAAAGCGTCTGGAATGTTGCACCCGAGTACCAGGGTACGAAAACTGAGACATATTTGAACACGTCTCCCGTTCACACGGTTGATCATACTCTGGGTTCCACATGCATGATTTAGCTGAAGGAAGAATACCTTAAACCTTGAGAGTTGAGACCCGTGGAATGGGTACCATGCAATATGACTTCAAAGGGTCTTCATTTGCTCACCGAACCTCTCCAATCCTATCACTGCTGCGTTTATGCCCCTGTACGCACGCTTGATTCTCTTTTGGAGACATAGCAATCCATAGGTTTTAAGATACTTACTAGTCAGGTACATTCTTAGGCGTTTAATATGTGGTGTTGAGTCCATTTCGTTGAGCAAGGAGTAGCTCTTGTCTATTCCATATTTGGATTAAGGAACTTTATCTGTGCTCATTTCAATCTCTGGTTTTATGCAGCACCCCAACTCACCTTTCCCCTTAAGCAAGCATAAGTTGGTTTTCTAAATTTGAGACCCTGTTCTGTTCTGTAATTCAGTTCCTGTGTAGCCAAGTTAAATTCCGTGTATTAGTGATATCTTATGATGTTTCTTTTTCTGTGTGACTTATTTCAGTTAGAATCATCGTACCTGAATCCACTCATTATGCTGCTACGGGCCTGATGACATAGATTTCATTGCTGAGTGATACTGCATTGTACGTAAGTACCACAAGTTCTTTATCCATTTTTCACTTTCTGTGATATTGAACTTGTACGGTAAACGAGGTTCTTGTAAACAGAGGCGTCCCAAACTTTGGGGTGGCTGTGTCTTTTTGATTTTAATTTCCCTAAGCTATAGGACCATAAGTGGAAGTGCCCTAGGCTCTGTTGCTTTGTTTTATAGATGTTTCAGGAAACACCATACACTTCTCCCGAGTGTCTGTTGGCAATTTACATCCCGCCCATCAGCATAACAAGGCTCCCAGTTCTCCATGGCCTGTCCTGCCTTTCTGGATTTTACACTTTTTTCAGATGGCCCTTTTGACCGGGGGGAAGTGAGACTTCATTGTAGTGCAGATTTCCTTTGCAAGCTTGCTTGGTTGGCCAAAAAGGGCGTATGCGTTTTTTCCTGAATATATTCAGGAAAAAACGCATACGCCCTTTTTGGCCAAGTGCATCATTGTGGACGTTCTGCCTCTTTTCCTATGCTTTCAATGCAATTCCAGTCTACCTCCTGAAATCGGTTTCCTGCAATTCTGCCCCGCTTTCAAGTCCTCTTGGCAGCCTTACTTCAGTATATTTTTGGACGATCGCTGTCATTTATAACTCTGCAGGTTTGTGAATTACAGTGCCCCTGAGCTCCTTTCTTCAACTCGCTTTCTTGTGAGCTGGCCGCAACACCGCAGGATGGCTTCAGGCCCTAATCTGGTTCCGGCACGGCATGCTGAGCCTTTGGTTAATTCCTCTTCCTGGTGGGAAATGAGAGTTAAATTTGCCCGTTCAGACACGTCCAGCTAGTCTCTCATTGGTTCTCCTATTCCTGTTCATCTTCCGCAGTAATTGCAAACTGGGCCAAACAGGAGGTTAAAGGCACTGACTCTCCAAGTGGGGAGAGTGTTAGTAAAGCGTCTGGAATGTTGCACCCGAGTACCAGGGTACGAAAACTGAGACATGTTTGAACACGTCTCCCAATCACATGGTTTATCACACTTTAGGTTCCACATGCATGTTTTAGCTGAAGGAAGAATACCTTAAACCTGGGTAGTTGAAACCCGTGGAATGGGTACCATAAAATATGACTTCAAAGGGTCTTCACTTGCTCACCGAACCTCTCCAATCCTATCACTGCTGCGTTTATGCCCCTGTACACATGCTTGATTCTCTTTCGGAGACATAGCAATCCATAGGTTTTAAGATACTTACTAGTCAGGTACATTCTTAGGCGTTTAATCTGTGGTGTTGAGTCCATTTCGTTGAGCTAGGAGTAGCTCTTGTCTATTCCATATTTGGCTTAAGGAACTTTATCTGTGCTCATTTCAATCTCTGGATTTATGCAGCACCCCAACTCACCTTTCCCCTTAAGCAAGCATAAGTTGGTTTTCTAAATTTGAGACCCTGTTCTGTTCTGTAATTCAGTTCCTGTGTAGCCACGTTTACATTCCGTGTATTACTGATATCTTATGATGTTTCTTTTTCTGTGTGACTTATTTCAGTTAGAATCATCATACCTGAATCCACTCATTGTGCTGCTAAGGGCCTGATGACATAGATTTCATTGCTGAGTGATATTGCTTTGTAAGTAAATACCACCACTTCTTTATCCATTTTTCACTTTCTGCGATGTTGAACTTGTACTGTAAACGAGGTTCTTGTAAACAGAGCCGTTCCAAACTTTGGGGTGGCTGTGTCTTTTTGATTTTAATTTCCCTAAGCTATAGGACCATAAGTGGAAGTGCCCTAGGCTCTGTTGCTTTGTTTTTTAGATGTTTCAGGAAACACCATACACTTCTCCCGAGTGTCTGTTGGCAATTTACATCCCGCCCATCAGCATAACAAGGCTCCCAGTTCTCCATGGCTGTCCTGCCTTTCTGGATTTTACACTTTTTTCAGATGGCCCTTTTGACCGGGGGAAAGTGAGACTTCATTGTAGTGCAGATTTCCTTTGCAAGCTTGCTTGGTTGGCCAAAAAGGGCGTATGCGTTTTTTCCTGAATATATTCAGGAAAAAACGCATACGCCCTTTTTGGTCAAGTGCATCATTGTGGACGTTCCGCCTCTTTTCCTATGCTTTCAATGCAATTCCTGTCTACCTCCTGAAATCGGTTTCCTGCAATTCTGCCCCGCTTTCAAGTCCTCTTGGCAGCCTTACTTCAGTATATTTTTGGACGATAGCTGTCATTTATAACTCTGCAGGTTTGTGCATTACAGTGCCCCTGAGCTCCTTTCTTCAACTCGCTTTCTTGTGAGCTGGCCGCAACACCGCAGGATGGCTTCAGGCCCTAATCTGGTTCCGGCACGGCACGCTGAGCCTTTGGTTATTTCCTCTTCCTGGTGGGAAATGAGAGTTAAATTTGCCCGTTCAGACACCTCCAGCTAGTCTCTCATTGGTTCTCCCTATTCCTGTTCATCTTCCGCAGAAATTGCAAACTGGGCCAAACAGGAGGTTAAAGGCGCTGACTCTCCAAGTGGGGAGAGTGTTAGTAAAGCGTCTGGAATGTTGCACCCGAGTACCAGGGGAGGAAAACTGAGATATATTTGAACACGTCTCCCGTTCACACGGTTGATCATACTCTGGGTTCCACATGCATGTTTTAGCTGAAGGAAGAATACCTTAAACCTGGAGAGTTGAGACCCGTGGAATGGGTACCATGCAATATGATTTCAAAGTGTCTTCATTTGCTCACCGAACCTCTCCAATCCTATCACTGCTGCGTTTATGCCCCTGTACACACGCTTGATTCTCTTTTGGAGACTTAGCAATCCATAGGTTTTAAGATACTTACTAGTCAGGTACATTCTTAGGCGTTTAATATGAGGTGTTGAGTCCATTTCGTTGAGCAAGGAGTAGCTCTTGTCTATTCCATATTTGGCTTAAGGAACTTTATCTGTGCTCATTTCAACCTCTGGTTTTATGCAGCACCCCAACTCACCTTTCCCCTTAAGCAAGCATAAGTTGGTTTTCTAAATTTGAGACCCTGTTCTGTTTTGGAATTCAGTTCCTGTGTAGCCAAGTTAAATTCCGTGTATTAGTGATATCTTATGATGTTTCTTTTTCTGTGTGACTTATTTCAGTTAGAATCATCGTACCTGAATCCACTCATTATGCTGCTACGGGCCTGATGACATAGATTTCATTGCTGAGTGATACTGCATTGTACGTAAGTACCACAATTTCTTTATCCATTTTTCACTTTCTGTGATACTGAACTTGTACGGTAAACGAGGTTCTTGTAAACAGAGGCGTCCCAAACTTTGGGGTGGCTGTGTCTTTTTGATTTTAATTTCCTAAGCTATAGGACCATAAGTGGAAGTGCCCTAGTTTCTGTTGCTTTGTTTTTTAGATATTTCAGGAAACACCATACACTTCTCCCGAGTGTCTCTTGGCAATTTACATCCCGCCCATCAGCATAACAAGGCTCCCAGTTCTCCATGACCTTTCCTGCCTTTCTGGATTTTACACTTTTTTCAGATGGCCCTTTTGACCGGGGGGAAGTGAGACTTCATTTTAGTGCAGATTTCCTTTGCAAATTTGCTTGGTTGGCCAAAAAGGGCGTATGCGTTTTTTCCTGAATATATTCAGGAAAAAACGCATACGCCCTTTTTGGCCAAGTGCATCATTGTGGACGTTCTGCCTCTTTTCCTATGCTTTCAATGCAATTCCAGTCTACCTCCTGAAATCGGTTTCCTGCAATTCTGCCCCGCTTTCAAGTCCTCTTGGCAGCCATACTTCAGTATATTTTTGGACGATCGCTGTCATTTATAACTCTGCAGGTTTGTGAATTACAGTGCCCCTTAGCTACTTTCTTCAACTCGCTTTCTTGTGACCTGGACGCAACACCGCAGGATGGCTTCAGTCCCTAATCTGGTTCCGGCACGGCACGCTGAGCCTTTGGTTATTTCCTCTTCCTGGTGGGAAATGAGAGTTAAATTTGCCCTTCCAGACACCTCCAGCTAATCTCTCATTGGTTCTCCCTATTCCTGTTCATCTTCCGCAGAAATTGCAAACTGGGCCAAACAGGAGGTTAAAGGCGCTGACTCTCCAAGTGGGGAGAGTGTTAGTAAAGCGTCTGGAATGTTGCACCCGAGTACCAGGGGAGGAAAACTGAGACATATATGAACACGTCTCCCGTTCACACAGTTGATCATACTCTGGGTTCTACATGCATGATTTAGCTCAAGGAAGAATACCTTAAATCTGGAGAGTTGAGACCCGTGGAATGGGTACCATGCAATATGACTTCAAAGGGTCTTCATTTGCTCACCGAACCTCTCCAATCCTATCACTGCTGCGTTTATGCCCCTGTACGCACGCTTGATTCTCTTTTGGAGACATAGCAATCCATAGGTTTTAAGATACTTACTAGTCAGGTACATTCTTAGGCGTTTAATATGGGGTGTTGAGTCCATTTCGTTGAGCAAGGAGAAGCTCTTGTCTATTCCATATTTGGCTTATGGAACTTTATCTGTGTTCATTTCAATCTCCGATTTTATGCAGCACCCCAACTCACCTTTCCCCTTAAGCAAGCATAAGTTGGTTTTCTAAATTTGAGACCCTGTTCTGTTCTGTAATTCAGTTCCTGTGTAGCCAAGTTTACATTCCATGTATTACTGATATCTTATGATGTTTCTTTTTCTGTGTGACTTATTTCAGTTAGAATCATCATACCTGAATCCACTCATTGTGCTGCTATGGGCCTGATGACATAGATTTCATTGCTGAGTGATACTGCATTGTACGTAAGTACCACAAGTTCTTTATCCATTTTTCACTTTCTGTGATGTTGAACTTGTACGGTAAACGAGGTTCTTGTAAACAGAGGCGTCCCAAACTTTGGGGTGGCTGTGTCTTTTTGATTTTAATTTCCCTAAGCTATAGGACCATAAGTGGAAGTGCCCTAGGCTCTGTTGCTTTGTTTTTTAGATGTTTCAGGAAACACCATACACTTCTCCCGAGTGTCTGTTGGCAATTTACATCCCGCCCATCAGCATAACAAGGCTCCCAGTTCTCCATGGCCTGTCCTGCCTTTCTGGATTTTACACTTTTTTCAGATGGCCCTTTTGACCGGGGGGAAGTGAGACTTCATTGTAGTGCAGATTTCCTTTGCAAGCTTGCTTGGTTGGCCAAAAAGGGCATATGTGTTTTTTCCTGAATATATTCAGGAAAAAACGCATACGCCCTTTTTGGCCAAGTGCATCATTGTGGACGTTCTGCCTCTTTTCCTATGCTTTCAATGCAATTCCAGTCTACCTCCTGAAATCGGTTTCCTGCAATTCTGCCCCGCTTTCAAGTCCTCTTGGCAGCCTTACTTCAGTATATTTTTGGACGATAGCTGTCATTTATAACTCTGCATGTTTGTGAATTACAGTGCCCCTGAGCTCCTTTCTTCAACTCGCTTTCTTGTGAGCTGGCCGCAACACCGCAGGATGGCTTCAGTCCCTAATCTGGTTCCGGCATGGCACGCTGAGCCTTTGCTTATTTCCTCTTCCTGGTGGGAAATGAGAGTTAAATTTGCCCGTCCAGACACCTCCAGCTAGTCTCTCATTGGTTCTCACTATTCCTGTTCATCTTCCGCAGAAATTGCAAACTGGGCCAAACAGGAGGTTAAAGGGACTGACTCTCCAAGTCGGGAGAGTGTTAGTAAAGCGTCTGGAATGTTGCACCCGAGTACCAGGGTACGAAAACTGAGACATATTTGAACACGTCTCCCGTTCACACGGTTGATCATACTCTGGGTTCCACATGCATGATTTAGCTGAAGGAAGAATACCTTAAACCTGGGTAGTTGAAACCCGTGGAATGGGTACCATGCAATATGACTTCAAAGGGTCTTCATTTGCTCACCGAACCTCTCCAATCCTATCACTGCTGCGTTTATGCCCCTGTACGCACGCTTGATTCTCTTTTGGAGACATAGCAATCCATAGGTTTTAAGATACTTACTAGTCAGGTACATTCTTAGGCGTTTAATATGCGGTGTTGAGTCCATTTCGTTGAGCAAGGAGTAGCTCTTGTCTATTCCATATTTGGATTAAGGAACTTTATCTGTGCTCATTTCAATCTCTGGTTTTATGCAGCACCCCAACTCACCTTTCCCCTTAAGCAAGCATAAGTTGGTTTTCTAAATTTGAGACCCTGTTCTGTTCTGTAATTCAGTTCCTGTGTAGCCAAGTTAAATTCCGTGTATTAGTGATATCTTATGATGTTTCTTTTTCTGTGTGACTTATTTCAGTTAGAATCATCGTACCTGAATCCACTCATTATGCTGCTACGGGCCTGATGACATAGATTTCATTGCTGAGTGATACTGCATTGTACGTAAGTACCACAAGTTCTTTATCCATTTTTCACTTTCTGTGATATTGAACTTGTACGGTAAACGAGGTTCTTGTAAACAGAGGCGTCCCAAACTTTGGGGTGGCTGTGTCTTTTTGATTTTAATTTCCCTAAGCTATAGGACCATAAGTGGAAGTGCCCTAGGCTCTGTTGCTTTGTTTTATAGATGTTTCAGGAAACACCATACACTTCTCCCGAGTGTCTGTTGGCAATTTACATCCCGCCCATCAGCATAACAAGGCTCCCAGTTCTCCATGGCCTGTCCTGCCTTTCTGGATTTTACACTTTTTTCAGATGGCCCTTTTGACCGGGGGGAAGTGAGACTTCATTGTAGTGCAGATTTCCTTTGCAAGCTTGCTTGGTTGGCCAAAAAGGGCGTATGCGTTTTTTCCTGAATATATTCAGGAAAAAACGCATACGCCCTTTTTGGCCAAGTGCATCATTGTGGACGTTCTGCCTCTTTTCCTATGCTTTCAATGCAATTCCAGTCTACCTCCTGAAATCGGTTTCCTGCAATTCTGCCCCGCTTTCAAGTCCTCTTGGCAGCCTTACTTCAGTATATTTTTGGACGATCGCTGTCATTTATAACTCTGCAGGTTTGTGAATTACAGTGCCCCTGAGCTCCTTTCTTCAACTCGCTTTCTTGTGAGCTGGCCGCAACACCGCAGGATGGCTTCAGGCCGTAATCTGGTTCCGGCACCGCATGCTGAGCCTTTGGTTAATTCCTCTTCCTGGTGGGAAATGAGAGTTAAATTTGCCCGTTCAGACACGTCCAGCTAGTCTCTCATTGGTTCTCCTATTCCTGTTCATCTTCCGCAGTAATTGCAAACTGGGCCAAACAGGAGGTTAAAGGCACTGACTCTCCAAGTGGGGAGAGTGTTAGTAAAGCGTCTGGAATGTTGCACCCGAGTACCAGGGTACGAAAACTGAGACATGTTTGAACACGTCTCCCAATCACATGGTTTATCACACTTTAGGTTCCACATGCATGTTTTAGCTGAAGGAAGAATACCTTAAACCTGGGTAGTTGAAACCCGTGGAATGGGTACCATAAAATATGACTTCAAAGGGTCTTCATTTGCTCACCGAACCTCTCCAATCCTATCACTGCTGCGTTTATGCCCCTGTACACATGCTTGATTCTCTTTCGGAGACATAGCAATCCATAGGTTTTAAGATACTTACTAGTCAGGTACATTCTTAGGCGTTTAATCTGTGGTGTTGAGTCCATTTCGTTGAGCTAGGAGTAGCTCTTGTCTATTCCATATTTGGCTTAAGGAACTTTATCTGTGCTCATTTCAATCTCTGGATTTATGCAGCACCCCAACTCACCTTTCCCCTTAAGCAAGCATAAGTTGGTTTTCTAAATTTGAGACCCTGTTCTGTTCTGTAATTCAGTTCCTGTGTAGCCACGTTTACATTCCGTGTATTACTGATATCTTATGATGTTTCTTTTTCTGTGTGACTTATTTCAGTTAGAATCATCATACCTGAATCCACTCATTGTGCTGCTAAGGGCCTGATGACATAGATTTCATTGCTGAGTGATATTGCTTTGTAAGTAAATACCACCACTTCTTTATCCATTTTTCACTTTCTGCGATGTTGAACTTGTACTGTAAACGAGGTTCTTGTAAACAGAGCCGTTCCAAACTTTGGGGTGGCTGTGTCTTTTTGATTTTAATTTCCCTAAGCTATAGGACCATAAGTGGAAGTGCCCTAGGCTCTGTTGCTTTGTTTTTTAGATGTTTCAGGAAACACCATACACTTCTCCCGAGTGTCTGTTGGCAATTTACATCCCGCCCATCAGCATAACAAGGCTCCCAGTTCTCCATGGCTGTCCTGCCTTTCTGGATTTTACACTTTTTTCAGATGGCCCTTTTGACCGGGGGAAAGTGAGACTTCATTGTAGTGCAGATTTCCTTTGCAAGCTTGCTTGGTTGGCCAAAAAGGGCGTATGCGTTTTTTCCTGAATATATTCAGGAAAAAACGCATACGCCCTTTTTGGTCAAGTGCATCATTGTGGACGTTCCGCCTCTTTTCCTATGCTTTCAATGCAATTCCTGTCTACCTCCTGAAATCGGTTTCCTGCAATTCTGCCCCGCTTTCAAGTCCTCTTGGCAGCCTTACTTCAGTATATTTTTGGACGATAGCTGTCATTTATAACTCTGCAGGTTTGTGCATTACAGTGCCCCTGAGCTCCTTTCTTCAACTCGCTTTCTTGTGAGCTGGCCGCAACACCGCAGGATGGCTTCAGGCCCTAATCTGGTTCCGGCACGGCACGCTGAGCCTTTGGTTATTTCCTCTTCCTGGTGGGAAATGAGAGTTAAATTTGCCCGTTCAGACACCTCCAGCTAGTCTCTCATTGGTTCTCCCTATTCCTGTTCATCTTCCGCAGAAATTGCAAACTGGGCCAAACAGGAGGTTAAAGGCGCTGACTCTCCAAGTGGGGAGAGTGTTAGTAAAGCGTCTGGAATGTTGCACCCGAGTACCAGGGGAGGAAAACTGAGACATATTTGAACACGTCTCCCGTTCACACGGTTGATCATACTCTGGGTTCCACATGCATGTTTTAGCTGAAGGAAGAATACCTTAAACCTGGAGAGTTGAGACCCGTGGAATGGGTACCATGCAATATGATTTCAAAGTGTCTTCATTTGCTCACCGAACCTCTCCAATCCTATCACTGCTGCGTTTATGCCCCTGTACACACGCTTGATTCTCTTTTGGAGACTTAGCAATCCATAGGTTTTAAGATACTTACTAGTCAGGTACATTCTTAGGCGTTTAATATGAGGTGTTGAGTCCATTTCGTTGAGCAAGGAGTAGCTCTTGTCTATTCCATATTTGGCTTAAGGAACTTTATCTGTGCTCATTTCAACCTCTGGTTTTATGCAGCACCCCAACTCACCTTTCCCCTTAAGCAAGCATAAGTTGGTTTTCTAAATTTGAGACCCTGTTCTGTTTTGGAATTCAGTTCCTGTGTAGCCAAGTTAAATTCCGTGTATTAGTGATATCTTATGATGTTTCTTTTTCTGTGTGACTTATTTCAGTTAGAATCATCGTACCTGAATCCACTCATTATGCTGCTACGGGCCTGATGACATAGATTTCATTGCTGAGTGATACTGCATTGTACGTAAGTACCACAATTTCTTTATCCATTTTTCACTTTCTGTGATACTGAACTTGTACGGTAAACGAGGTTCTTGTAAACAGAGGCGTCCCAAACTTTGGGGTGGCTGTGTCTTTTTGATTTTAATTTCCTAAGCTATAGGACCATAAGTGGAAGTGCCCTAGTTTCTGTTGCTTTGTTTTTTAGATATTTCAGGAAACACCATACACTTCTCCCGAGTGTCTCTTGGCAATTTACATCCCGCCCATCAGCATAACAAGGCTCCCAGTTCTCCATGACCTTTCCTGCCTTTCTGGATTTTACACTTTTTTCAGATGGCCCTTTTGACCGGGGGGAAGTGAGACTTCATTTTAGTGCAGATTTCCTTTGCAAATTTGCTTGGTTGGCCAAAAAGGGCGTATGCGTTTTTTCCTGAATATATTCAGGAAAAAACGCATACGCCCTTTTTGGCCAAGTGCATCATTGTGGACGTTCTGCCTCTTTTCCTATGCTTTCAATGCAATTCCAGTCTACCTCCTGAAATCGGTTTCCTGCAATTCTGCCCCGCTTTCAAGTCCTCTTGGCAGCCATACTTCAGTATATTTTTGGACGATCGCTGTCATTTATAACTCTGCAGGTTTGTGAATTACAGTGCCCCTTAGCTACTTTCTTCAACTCGCTTTCTTGTGACCTGGACGCAACACCGCAGGATGGCTTCAGTCCCTAATCTGGTTCCGGCACGGCACGCTGAGCCTTTGGTTATTTCCTCTTCCTGGTGGGAAATGAGAGTTAAATTTGCCCTTCCAGACACCTCCAGCTAATCTCTCATTGGTTCTCCCTATTCCTGTTCATCTTCCGCAGAAATTGCAAACTGGGCCAAACAGGAGGTTAAAGGCGCTGACTCTCCAAGTGGGGAGAGTGTTAGTAAAGCGTCTGGAATGTTGCACCCGAGTACCAGGGGAGGAAAACTGAGACATATATGAACACGTCTCCCGTTCACACAGTTGATCATACTCTGGGTTCTACATGCATGATTTAGCTCAAGGAAGAATACCTTAAATCTGGAGAGTTGAGACCCGTGGAATGGGTACCATGCAATATGACTTCAAAGGGTCTTCATTTGCTCACCGAACCTCTCCAATCCTATCACTGCTGCGTTTATGCCCCTGTACATACGCTTGATTCTCTTTTGGAGACATAGCAATCCATAGGTTTTAAGATACTTACTAGTCAGGTACATTCTTAGGCGTTTAATATGGGGTGTTGAGTCCATTTCGTTGAGCAAGGAGTAGCTCTTGTCTATTCCATATTTGGCTTAAGGAACTTTATCTGTGCTCATTTCAATCTCTGGTTTTATGCAGCACCCCAACTCACCTTTCCTCTTAAGCAAGCATAAGTTTGTTTTCTAAATTTGAGACCCTGTTCTGTTTTAGAATTCAGTTCCTGTGTAGCCAAGTTTACATTCCGTGTATTAGTGATATCTTATGATGTTTCTTTTTCTGTGTGACTTATTTCAGTTAGAATCATCGTACCTGAATCCACTCATTATGCTGCTACGGGCCTGATGACATAGATTTCATTGCTGAGTGATACTGCATTGTACGTAAGTACCACAATTTCTTTATCCATTTTTCACTTTCTGTGATACTGAACTTGTACGGTAAACGAGGTTCTTGTAAACAGAGGCGTCCCAAACTTTGGGGTGGCTGTGTCTTTTTGATTTTAATTTCCCTAAGCTATAGGACCATAAGTGGAAGTGCCCTAGGCTCTGTTGCTTTGTTTTTTAGATGTTTCAGGAAACACCATACACTTCTCCCGAGTGTCTGTTGGCAATTTACATCCCGCCCATCAGCATAACAAGGCTCCCAGTTCTCCATGGCCTGTCCTGCCTTTCTGGATTTTACACTTTTTTCAGATGGCCCTTTTGACCGGGGGGAAGTGAGACTTCATTGTAGTGCAGATTTCCTTTGCAAGCTTGCTTGGTTGGCCAACAAGTGCGTATGCGTGTTTTCCTGAATATATTCAGGAAAAAACGCATACGCCCTTTTTGGCCAAGTGCATCATTGTGGACGTTCTGCCTCTTTTCCTATGCTTTCAATGCAATTCCAGTCTACCTCCTAAAATCGGTTTCCTGCAATTCTGCCCCGCTTTCAAGTCCTCTTGGCAGCCTTACTTCAGTATATTTTTGGACGATAGCTGTCATTTATAACTCTGCAGGTTTGTGAATTACAGTGCCCCTGAGCGCCTTTCTTCAACTCACTTTCTTGTGAGCTGGCCGCAACACCGCAGGATGGCGTCAGGCCTTAATCTGGTTCCGGCATGGCACGCTGAGCCTTTGGTTATTTCCTCTTCCTGGTGGGAAATGAGAGTTAAATTTGCCCGTCCAGACACCTCCAGCTAGTCTCTCATTGGTTCTCCCTATTCCTGTTCATCTTCCGCAGAAATTGCAAACTGGGCCAAACAGGAGGTTAAAGGCGCTGACTCTCCAAGTGGGGAGAGTGTTAGTAAAGCGTCTGGAATGTTGCACCCGAGTACCAGGGGAGGAAAACTGAGACATATTTGAACACGTCTCCCGTTCACACGGTTGATCATACTCTGGGTTCCACATGCATGTTTTAGCTGAAGGAAGAATACCTTAAACCTGGAGAGTTGAGACCCGTGTAATGGGTACCATGCAATATGACTTCAAAGGGTATTCATTTGCTCACCGAACCTCTCCAATCCTATCACTGCTGCGTTTATGCCCCTGTACATATGCTTGATTCTCTTTCGGAGACATAGCAATCCATAAGTTTTAAGATACTTACTAGTCAGGTACATTCTTAGGCGTTTAATATGGGGTGTTGAGTCCATTTCGTTGAGCAAGGAGTAGCTCTTGTCTATTCCATATTTGGCTTAAGGAACTTTATCTGTACTCATTTCAATCTCTGGTTTTATGCAGCACCCCAACTCACCTTTCCCCTTAAGCAAGCATAAGTTGGTTTTCTAAATTTGAGACCCTGTTCTGTTTTGGAATTCAGTTCCTGTGTAGCCAAGTTTACATTCCATGTATTAGTGATATCTTATGATGTTTCTTTTTCTGTGTGACTTATTTCAGTTAGAATCATCGTACCTGAATCCACTCATTATGCTGCTACGGGCCTGATGACATAGATTTCATTGCTGAGTGATACTGCATTGTACGTAAGTACCACAATTTCTTTATCCATTTTTCACTTTCTGTGATACTGAACTTGTACGGTAAACGAGGTTCTTGTAAACAGAGGCGTCCCAAACTTTGGGGTGGCTGTGTCTTTTTGATTTTAATTTCCCTAAGCTATAGGACCATAAGTGGAAGTGCCCTAGTTTCTGTTGCTTTGTTTTTTAGATATTTCAGGAAACACCATACACTTCTCCCGAGTGTCTGTTGGCAATTTACATCCCGCCCATCAGCATAACAAGGCTCCCAGTTCTCCATGACCTTTCCTGCCTTTCTGGATTTTACACTTTTTTCAGATGGCCCTTTTGACCGGGGGGAAGTGAGACTTCATTTTAGTGCAGATTTCCTTTGCAAATTTGCTTGGTTGGCCAAAAAGGGCGTATGCGTTTTTTCCTGAATATATTCAGGAAAAAACGCATACGCCCTTTTTGGCCAAGTGCATCATTGTGGACGTTCTGCCTCTTTTCCTATGCTTTCAATGCAATTCCAGTCTACCTCCTGAAATCGGTTTCCTGCAATTCTGCCCCGCTTTCAAGTCCTCTTGGCAGCCATACTTCAGTATATTTTTGGACGATCGCTGTCATTTATAACTCTGCAGGTTTGTGAATTACAGTGCCCCTTAGCTACTTTCTTCAACTCGCTTTCTTGTGACCTGGACGCAACACCGCAGGATGGCTTCAGTCCCTAATCTGGTTCCGGCACGGCACGCTGAGCCTTTGGTTATTTCCTATTCCTGGTGGGAAATGAGAGTTAAATTTGCCCGTCCAGACACCTCCAGCTAGTCTCTCATTGGTTCTCCCTATTCCTGTTCATCTTCCGCAGAAATTGCAAACTGGGCCAAACAGGAGGTTAAAGGCGCTGACTCTCCAAGTGGGGAGAGTGTTAGTAAAGCATCTGGAATGTTGCACCCGAGTACCAGGGGAGGAAAACTGAGACATATTTGAACACGTCTCCCGTTCACACGGTTGATCATACTCTGGGTTCCACATGCATGTTTTAGCTGAAGGAAGAATACCTTAAACCTGGAGAGTTGAGACCCGTGTAATGGGTACCATGCAATATGACTTCAAAGGGTATTCATTTGCTCACCGAACCTCTCCAATCCTATCACTGCTGCGTTTATGCCCCTGTACATATGCTTGATTCTCTTTCGGAGACATAGCAATCCATAAGTTTTAAGATACTTACTAATCAGGTACATTCTTAGGCGTTTAATATGGGGTGTTGAGTCCATT
The DNA here is from genome assembly GCF_039906515.1 of Pseudorca crassidens. Taxonomy (NCBI): domain Eukaryota; kingdom Metazoa; phylum Chordata; class Mammalia; order Artiodactyla; family Delphinidae; genus Pseudorca; species Pseudorca crassidens. The sequence goes on along the minus strand of NC_090301.1, from coordinate 97,393,894 downwards.
TCGTTGAGCAAGGAGTAGCTCTTGTCTATTCCATATTTGGCTTAAGGAACTTTATCTGTGTTCATTTCAATCTCTGGTTTTACGCAGCACCCCAACTCACCTTTCCCCTTAAGCAAGCATAAGTTGGTTTTCTAAATTTGAGACCCTGTTCTGTTCTGTAATTCAGTTCCTGTGTAGCCAAGTTTACATTCCATGTATTAGTGATATCTTATGATGTTTCTTTTTCTGTGTGACTTATTTCAGTTAGAATCATCATACCTGAATCCACTCATTGTGCTGCTAAGGGCCTGATGACATAGATTTCATTGCTGAGTGATATTGCTTTGTAAGTAAATACCACTACTTCTTTATCCATTTTTCACTTTCTGCGATGTTGAACTTGTACTGTAAACGAGGTTCTTGTAAACAGAGCCGTTCCAAACTTTGGGGTGGCTGTGTCTTTTTGATTTTAATTTCCCTAAGCTATAGGACCATAAGTGGAAGTGCCCTAGGCTCTGTTGCTTTGTTTTTTAGATGTTTCAGGAAACACCATACACTTCTCCCGAGTGTCTGTTGGCAATTTACATCCCGCCCATCAGCATAACAAGGCTCCCAGTTCTCCATGGCCTGTCCTGCCTTTCTGGATTTTACACTTTTCAGATGGCCCTTTTGACCGGGGGGAAGTGACACTTCATTGTAGTGCAGATTTCCTTTGCAAGCTTGCTTGGTTGGCCAAAAAGGGCGTATGCGTTTTTTCCTGAATATATTCAGGAAAAAACGCATACGCCCTTTTTGGCCAAGTGCATCATTGTGGACGTTCTGCCTCTTTTCCTATGCTTTCAATGCAATTCCAGTCTACCTCCTGAAATCGGTTTCCTGCAATTCTGCCCCGCTTTCAAGTCCTCTTGGCAGCCTTACTTCAGTATATTTTTGGACGATAGCTGTCATTTATAACTCTGCAGGTTTGTGCATTACAGTGCCCCTGAGCTCCTTTCTTCAACTCGCTTTCTTGTGAGCTGGCCGCAACACCGCAGGATGGCTTCAGGCCCTAATCTGGTTCTGGCACGGCACGCTGAGCCTTTGGTTATTTCCTCTTCCTGGTGGGAAATGAGAGTTAAATTTGCCCGTTCAGACACCTCCAGCTAGTCTCTCATTGGTTCTCCCTATTCCTGTTCATCTTCCGCAGAAATTGCAAACTGGGCCAAACAGGAGGTTAAAGGCGCTGACTCTCCAAGTGGGGAGAGTGTTAGTAAAGCGTCTGGAATGTTGCACCCGAGTACCAGGGTACGAAAACTGAGACATATTTGAACACGTCTCCCGATCACATGGTTGATCATACTCTAGGTTCCACATGCATGTTTTAGCTGAAGGAAGAATACCTTAAACCTGGGTAGTTGAAACCCGTGGAATGGGTACCATGCAATATGACTTCAAAGGGTCTTCATTTGCTCACCGAACCTCTCCAATCCTATCACTGCTGCGTTTATGCCCCTGTACACATGCTTGATTCTCTTTCGGAGACATAGCAATCCATAGGTTTTAAGATGCTTACTAGTCAGGTACATTCTTAGGCATTTAATATGGGGTGTTGAGTCCATTTCGTTGAGCAAGGAGTAGCTCTTGTCTATTCCATATTTGGCTTAAGGAACTTTATCTGTGCTCATTTCAATCTCTGGTTTTATGCAGCACCCCAACTCACCTTTCCCCTTAAGCAAGCATAAGTTGGTTTTCTAAATTTGAGACCCTGTTCTGTTCTGTAATTCAGTTCCTGTGTAGCCAAGTTTACATTCCGTGTATTACTGATATCTTATGATGTTTCTTTTTCTGTGTGACTTATTTCAGTTAGAATCATCATACCTGAATCCACTCATTGTGCTGCTAAGGGCCTGATGACATAGATTTCATTGCTGAGTGATATTGCTTTGTAAGTAAATACCACAACTTCTTTATCCATTTTTCACTTTCTGCGATGTTGAACTTGTACTGTAAACGAGGTTCTTGTAAACAGAGCCGTTCCAACCTTTGGGGTGGCTGTGTCTTTTTGATTTTAATTTCCCTAAGCTATAGGACCATAAGTGGAAGTGCCCTATGCTCTGTTGCTTTGTTTTTTAGATGTTTCAGGAAACACCATACACTTCTCCCGAGTGTCTGTTGGCAATTTACATCCCGCCCATCAGCATAACAAGGCTTCCAGTTCTCCATGGCCTGTGCTGCCTTTCTGGATTTTACACTTTTTTCAGATGGCCCTTTTGATCGGGGGGAAGTGAGACTTCATTGTAGTGCAGATTTCCTTTGCAAGCTTGCTTGGTTGGCCAAAAAGTGCGTATGCGTTTTTTCCTGAATATATTCAGGAAAAAACGCATACGCCCTTTTTGGCCAAGTGCATCATTGTGGACGTTCTGCCTCTTTTCCTATGCTTTCAATGCAATTCCAGTCTACCTCCTGAAATCGGTTTCCTGCAATTCTGCCCCGCTTTCAAGTCCTCTTGGCAGCCTTACTTCAGTATATTTTTGGACGATAGCTGTCATTTATAACTCTGCAGGTTTGTGAATTACAGTGCCCCTGAGCTCCTTTCTTCAACTCGCTTTCTTGTGAGCTGGCCGCAACACCGCAGGATGGCTTCAGGCCCTAATCTGGTTCTGGCACGGCACGCTGAGCCTTTGGTTATTTCCTCTTCCTGGTGGGAAATGAGAGTTAAATTTGCCCGTTCAGACACCTCCAGCTAGTCTCTCATTGGTTCTCCCTATTCCTGTTCATCTTCCGCAGAAATTGCAAACTGGGCCAAACAGGAGGTTAAAGGCGCTGACTCTCCAAGTGGGGAGAGTGTTAGTAAAGCGTCTGGAATGTTGCACCCGAGTACCAGGGTACGAAAACTGAGACATATTTGAACACGTCTCCCGCTCACATGGTTGATCATACTCTAGGTTCCACATGCATGTTTTAGCTGAAGGAAGAATACCTTAAAACTGGGTAGTTGAAACCCGTGGAATGGGTACCATGCAATATGACTTCAAAGGGTCTTCATTTGCTCACCGAACCTCTCCAATCCTATCACTGCTGCGTTTATGCCCCTGTACACATGCTTGATTCTCTTTCAGAGACATAGCAATCCATAGGTTTTAAGATGCTTACTAGTCAGGTACATTCTTAGGCATTTAATATGGGGTGTTGAGTCCATTTCGTTGAGCAAGGAGTAGCTCTTGTCTATTCCATATTTGGCTTAAGGAACTTTATCTGTGCTCATTTCAATCTCTGGTTTTATGCAGCACCCCAACTCACCTTTCCCCTTAAGCAAGCATAAGTTGGTTTTCTAAATTTGAGACCCTGTTCTGTTCTGTAATTCAGTTCCTGTGTAGCCAAGTTTACATTCCGTGTATTACTGATATCTTATGATGTTTCTTTTTCTGTGTGACTTATTTCAGTTAGAATCATCATACCTGAATCCACTCATTGTGCTGCTAAGGGCCTGATGACATAGATTTCATTGCTGAGTGATATTGCTTTGTAAGTAAATACCACAACTTCTTTATCCATTTTTCACTTTCTGCGATGTTGAACTTGTACTGTAAACGAGGTTCTTGTAAACAGAGCCGTTCCAACCTTTGGGGTGGCTGTGTCTTTTTCATTTTAATTTCCCTAAGCTATAGGACCATAAGTGGAAGTGCCCTAGGCTCTGTTGCTTTGTTTTTTAGATGTTTCAGGAAACACCATACACTTCTCCCGAGTGTCTGTTGGCAATTTACATCCCGCCCATCAGCATAACAAGGCTTCCAGTTCTCCATGGCCTGTGCTGCCTTTCTGGATTTTACACTTTTTTCAGATGGCCCTTTTGACCGGGGGGAAGTGAGACTTCATTGTAGTGCAGATTTCCTTTGCAAGCTTGCTTGGTTGGCCAAAAAGGGCGTATGCGTTTTTTCCTGAATATATTCAGGAAAAAACGCATACGCCCTTTTTGGCCAAGTGCATCATTGTGGACGTTCTGCCTCTTTTCCTATGCTTTCAATGCAATTCCAGTCTACCTCCTGAAATTGGTTTCCTGCAATTCTGCCCCGCTTTCAAGTCCTCTTGGCAGCCTTACTTCAGTATATTTTTGGACGATAGCTGTCATTTATAACTCTGCAGGTTTGTGCATTACAGTGCCCCTGAGCTCCTTTCTTCAACTCGCTTTCTTGTGAGCTGGCCGCAACACCGCAGGATGGCTTCAGGCCCTAATCTGGTTCCGGCACGGCACGCTGAGCCTTTGGTTATTTCCTCTTCCTGGTGGGAAATGAGAGTTAAATTTGCCCGTTCAGACACCTCCAGCTAGTCTCTCATTGGTTCTCCCTATTCCTGTTCATCTTCCGCAGAAATTGCAAACTGGGCCAAACAGGAGGTTAAAGGCGCTGACTCTCCATGTGGGGAGAGTGTTAGTAAAGCGTCTGGAATGTTGCACCCGAGTACCAGGGTACGAAAACTGAGACATATTTGAACACGTCTCCCGTTCACACGGTTGATCATACTCTGGGTTCCACATGCATGTTTTAGCTGAAGGAAGAATACCTTAAACCTGGAGAGTTGAGACCCGTGGAATGGGTACCATGCAATATGACTTCAAAGGGTCTTCATTTGCTCACCAAACCTCTCCAATCCTATCACTGCTGCGTTTATGCCCCTGTACACACGCTTGATTCTCTTTCGGAGACATAGCAATCCATAGGTTTTAAGATACTTACTAGTCAGGTACATTCTTAGGCGTTTAATATGGGGTGTTGAGTCCATTTCGTTGAGCAAGGAGTAGCTCTTGTCTATTCCATATTTGGCTTAAGGAACTTTATCTGTGCTCATTTCAATCTCTGGTTTTATGCAGCACCCCAACTCACCTTTCCCCTTAAGCAAGCATAAGTTGGTTTTCTAAATTTGAGACCCTGTTCTGTTTTGGAATTCAGTTCCTGTGTAGCCAAGTTTACATTCCGTGTATTACTGATATCTTATGATGTTTCTTTTTCTGTGTGACTTATTTCAGTTAGAATCATCGTACCTGAATCCACTCATTATGCTGCTACGGGCCTGATGACATAGATTTCATTGCTGAGTGATACTGCATTGTACGTAAGTACCACAAGTTCTTTATCCATTTTTCACTTTCTGTGATGTTGAACTTGTACCGTAAACGAGGTTCTTGTATACAGAGGCGTCCCAAACTTTGGGGTGGCTGTGTCTTTTTGATTTTAATTTCCCTAAGCTATAGGACCATAAGTGGAAGTGCCCTAGGCTCTGTTGCTTTGTTTTTTAGATGTTTCAGGAAACACCATACACTTCTCCCGAGTGTCTGTTGGCAATTTACATCCCGTCCATCAGCATAACAAGGCTCCCAGTTCTCCATGGCCTGTCCTGCCTTTCTGGATTTTACACTTTTTTCAGATGGCCCTTTTGACCGGGGGGAAGTGAGACTTCATTGTAGTGCAGATTTCCTTTGCAAGCTTGCTTGGTTGGCCAAAAAGGGCGTATGCGTTTTTTCCTGAATATATTCAGGGAAAAACGCATACGCCCTTTTTGGCCAAGTGCATCATTGTGGACGTTCTGCCTCTTTTCCTATGCTTTCAATGCAATTCCAGTCTACCTCCTGAAATCGGTTTCCTGCAATTCTGCCCCGCTTTCAAGTCCTCTTGGCAGCCTTACTTCAGTATATTTTTGGACGATAGCTGTCATTTATAACTCTGCAGGTTTGTGAATTACAGTGCCCCTGAGCTCCTTTCTTCAACTCACTTTCTTGTGAGCTGGCCGCAACACCGCAGGATGGCTTCAGGCCCTAATCGGGTTCCGGCACGGCACGCTGAGCCTTTGGTTAATTCCTCTTCCTGGTGGGAAATGAGAGTTAAATTTGCCCGTTCAGACACGTCCAGCTAGTCTCTCATTGGTTCTCCCTATTCCTGTTCATCTTCCGCAGTAATTGCAAACTGGGCCAAACAGGAGGTTAAAGGCACTGACTCTCCAAGTCGGGAGAGTGTTAGTAAAGCGTCTGGAATGTTGCACCCGAGTACCAGGGTACGAAAACTGAGACATATTTGAACACGTCTCCCAATCACATGGTTGATCATACTCTAGGTTCCACATGCATGTTTTAGCTGAAGGAAGAATACCTTAAACCTGGGTAGTTGAAACCCGTGGAATGGGTACCATAAAATATGACTTCAAAGGGTCTTCATTTGCTCACCGAACCTCTCCAATCCTATCACTGCTGCGTTTATGCCCCTGTACACATGCTTGATTCTCTTTCGGAGACATAGCAATCCATAGGTTTTAAGATACTTACTAGTCAGGTACATTCTTAGGCGTTTAGTATGTGGTGTTGAGTCCATTTCATTGAGCAAGGAGTAGCTCTTGTCTATTCCATATTTGGCTTAAGGAACTTTATCTGTGCTCATTTCAATCTCCGGTTTTATGCAGCACCCCAACTCACCTTTCCCCTTAAGCAAGCATAAGTTGGTTTTCTAAATTTGAGACCCTGTTCTGTTCTGTAATTCAGTTCCTGTGTAGCCAAGTTTACATTCCGTGTATTACTGATATCTTATGATGTTTCTTTTTCTGTGTGACTTATTTCAGTTAGAATCATCATACCTGAATCCACTCATTGTGCTGCTAAGGGCCTGATGACATAGATTTCATTGCTGAGTGATATTGCTTTGTAAGTAAATACCACAACTTCTTTATCCATTTTTCACTTTCTGCGATGTTGAACTTGTACTGTAAACGAGGTTCTTGTAAACAGAGCCGTTCCAACCTTTGGGGTGGCTGTGTCTTTTTCATTTTAATTTCCCTAAGCTATAGGACCATAAGTGGAAGTGCCCTAGGCTCTGTTGCTTTGTTTTTTAGATGTTTCAGGAAACACCATACACTTCTCCCGAGTGTCTGTTGGCAATTTACATCCCGCCCATCAGCATAACAAGGCTTCCAGTTCTCCATGGCCTGTGCTGCCTTTCTGGATTTTACACTTTTTTCAGATGGCCCTTTTGACCGGGGGGAAGTGAGACTTCATTGTAGTGCAGATTTCCTTTGCAAGCTTGCTTGGTTGGCCAAAAAGGGCGTATGCGTTTTTTCCTGAATATATTCAGGAAAAAACGCATACGCCCTTTTTGGCCAAGTGCATCATTGTGGACGTTCTGCCTCTTTTCCTATGCTTTCAATGCAATTCCAGTCTACCTCCTGAAATTGGTTTCCTGCAATTCTGCCCCGCTTTCAAGTCCTCTTGGCAGCCTTACTTCAGTATATTTTTGGACGATAGCTGTCATTTATAACTCTGCAGGTTTGTGCATTACAGTGCCCCTGAGCTCCTTTCTTCAACTCGCTTTCTTGTGAGCTGGCCGCAACACCGCAGGATGGCTTCAGGCCCTAATCTGGTTCCGGCACGGCACGCTGAGCCTTTGGTTATTTCCTCTTCCTGGTGGGAAATGAGAGTTAAATTTGCCCGTTCAGACACCTCCAGCTAGTCTCTCATTGGTTCTCCCTATTCCTGTTCATCTTCCGCAGAAATTGCAAACTGGGCCAAACAGGAGGTTAAAGGCGCTGACTCTCCAAGTGGGGAGAGTGTTAGTAAAGCGTCTGGAATGTTGCACCCGAGTACCAGGGTACGAAAACTGAGACATATTTGAACACGTCTCCCGTTCACACGGTTGATCATACTCTGGGTTCCACATGCATGTTTTAGCTGAAGGAAGAATACCTTAAACCTGGAGAGTTGAGACCCGTGGAATGGGTACCATGCAATATGACTTCAAAGGGTCTTCATTTGCTCACCAAACCTCTCCAATCCTATCACTGCTGCGTTTATGCCCCTATACACACGCTTGATTCTCTTTCGGAGACATAGCAATCCATAGGTTTTAAGATACTTACTAGTCAGGTACATTCTTAGGCGTTTAATATGGGGTGTTGAGTCCATTTCGTTGAGCAAGGAGTAGCTCTTGTCTATTCCATATTTGGCTTAAGGAACTTTATCTGTGCTCATTTCAATCTCTGGTTTTATGCAGCACCCCAACTCACCTTTCCCCTTAAGCAAGCATAAGTTGGTTTTCTAAATTTGAGACCCTGTTCTGTTTTGGAATTCAGTTCCTGTGTAGCCAAGTTTACATTCCGTGTATTACTGATATCTTATGATGTTTCTTTTTCTGTGTGACTTATTTCAGTTAGAATCATCGTACCTGAATCCACTCATTATGCTGCTACGGGCCTGATGACATAGATTTCATTGCTGAGTGATACTGCATTGTACGTAAGTACCACAAGTTCTTTATCCATTTTTCACTTTCTGTGATGTTGAACTTGTACCGTAAACGAGGTTCTTGTATACAGAGGCGTCCCAAACTTTGGGGTGGCTGTGTCTTTTTGATTTTAATTTCCCTAAGCTATAGGACCATAAGTGGAAGTGCCCTAGGCTCTGTTGCTTTGTTTTTTAGATGTTTCAGGAAACACCATACACTTCTCCCGAGTGTCTGTTGGCAATTTACATCCCGTCCATCAGCATAACAAGGCTCCCAGTTCTCCATGGCCTGTCCTGCCTTTCTGGATTTTACACTTTTTTCAGATGGCCCTTTTGACCGGGGGGAAGTGAGACTTCATTGTAGTGCAGATTTCCTTTGCAAGCTTGCTTGGTTGGCCAAAAAGGGCGTATGCGTTTTTTCCTGAATATATTCAGGGAAAAACGCATACGCCCTTTTTGGCCAAGTGCATCATTGTGGACGTTCTGCCTCTTTTCCTATGCTTTCAATGCAATTCCAGTCTACCTCCTGAAATCGGTTTCCTGCAATTCTGCCCCGCTTTCAAGTCCTCTTGGCAGCCTTACTTCAGTATATTTTTGGACGATAGCTGTCATTTATAACTCTGCAGGTTTGTGAATTACAGTGCCCCTGAGCTCCTTTCTTCAACTCACTTTCTTGTGAGCTGGCCGCAACACCGCAGGATGGCTTCAGGCCCTAATCGGGTTCCGGCACGGCACGCTGAGCCTTTGGTTAATTCCTCTTCCTGGTGGGAAATGAGAGTTAAATTTGCCCGTTCAGACACGTCCAGCTAGTCTCTCATTGGTTCTCCCTATTCCTGTTCATCTTCCGCAGTAATTGCAAACTGGGCCAAACAGGAGGTTAAAGGCACTGACTCTCCAAGTCGGGAGAGTGTTAGTAAAGCGTCTGGAATGTTGCACCCGAGTACCAGGGTACGAAAACTAAGACATATTTGAACACGTCTCCCAATCACATGGTTGATCATACTCTAGGTTCCACATGCATGTTTTAGCTGAAGGAAGAATACCTTAAACCTGGGTAGTTGAAACCCGTGGAATGGGTACCATAAAATATGACTTCAAAGGGTCTTCATTTGCTCACCGAACCTCTCCAATCCTATCACTGCTGCGTTTATGCCCCTGTACACATGCTTGATTCTCTTTCGGAGACATAGCAATCCATAGGTTTTAAGATACTTACTAGTCAGGTACATTCTTAGGCGTTTAATATGTGGTGTTGAGTCCATTTCATTGAGCAAGGAGTAGCTCTTGTCTATTCCATATTTGGCTTAAGGAACTTTATCTGTGCTCATTTCAATCTCTAGTTTTATGCAGCACCCCAACTCACCTTTCCCCTTAAGCAAGCATAAGTTGGTTTTCTAAATTTGAGACCCTGTTCTGTTCTGTAATTCAGTTCCTGTGTAGCCAAGTTTACATTCCGTGTATTACTGATATCTTATGATGTTTCTTTTTCTGTGTGACTTATTTCAGTTAGAATCATCATACCTGAATCCACTCATTGTGCTGCTATGGGCCTGATGACATAGATTTCATTGCTGAGTGATATGGCTTTGTAAGTAAATACCACAACTTCTTTATCCATTTTTCACTTTCTGCGATGTTGAACTTGTACTGTAAACGAGGTTCTTGTAAACAGAGCCATTCCAACCTTTGGGGTGCCTGTGTCTTTTTGATTTTAATTTCCCTAAGCTATAGGACCATAAGTGGAAGTGCCCTAGGCTCTGTTGCTTTGTTTTTTAGATGTTTCAGGAAACACCATACACTTCTCCTGAGTGTCTGTTGGCAATTTACATCCCACCCATCAGCATAACAAGGCTTCCAGTTCTCCATGGCCTGTCCTGCCTTTCTGAATTTTACACTTTTTTCAGATGGCCCTTTTGACCGGGGGGAAGTGAGACTTCATTGTAGTGCAGATTTCCTTTGCAAGCTTGCTTGGTTGGCCAAAAAGGTCGTATGCGTTTTTTCCTGAATATATTCAGGAAAAAACGCATACGCCCTTTTTGGCCAAGTGCATCATTGTGGACGTTCTGCCTCTTTTCCTATGCTTTCAATGCAATTCTAGTCTACCTCCTGAAATCGGTTTCCTGCAATTCTGCCCCGCTTTCAAGTCCTCTTGGCAGCCTTACTTCAGTATATTTTTGGACGATAGCTGTCATTTATAACTCTGCAGGTTTGTGCATTACAGTGCCCCTGAGCTCCTTTCTTCAACTCGCTTTCTTGTGAGCTGGCCGCAACACCGCATGATGGCTTCAGGCCCTAATCTGGTTCCGGCACGGCACGCTGAGCCTTTGGTTATTTCCTCTTCCTGGTGGGAAATGAGAGTTAAATTTGCCCGTTCAGACACCTCCAGCTAGTCTCTCATTGGTTCTCACTATTCCTGTTCATCTTCCGCAGAAATTGCAAACTGGGCCAAACAGGAGGTTAAAGGCGCTGACTCTCCAAGTGGGGAGAGTGTTAGTAAAGCATCTGGAATGTTGCACCCGAGTACCAGGGTACGAAAACTGAGACATATTTGAAAACGTCTCCCGTTCACACGGTTGATCATACTCTGGGTTCCACATGCATGTTTTAGCTGAAGGAAGAATACCTTAAACCTGGAGAGTTGAGACCCGTGGAATGGGTACCATGCAATATGACTTCAAAGGGTCTTCATTTGCTCACCGAACCTCTCCAATCCTATCACTGCTGCGTTTATGCCCCTGTACACACGCTTGATTCTCTTTTGGAGAGTTAGCAATCCATAGGCTTTAAGATACTTACTAGTCAGGTACATTCTTAGGCGTTTAATATGGGGTGTTGAGTCCATTTCGTTGAGCAAGGAGTAGCTCTTGTCTATTCCATATTTGGCTTAAGGAACTTTATCTGTGCTCATTTCAATCTCTGGTTTTATGCAGCACCCCAACTCACCTTTCCCCTTAAGCAAGCATAAGTTGGTTTTCTAAATTTGAGACACTGTTCTGTTTTGGAAGTCAGTTCCTGTGTAGCCAAGTTTACATTCCGTGTATTAGTGATATCTTATGATGTTTCTTTTTCTGTGTGACTTATTTCAGTTAGAATCATCGTACCTGAATCCACTCATTATGCTGCTACGGGCCTGATGACATAGATTTCATTGCTGAGTGATACTGCATTGTACGTAAGTACCACAAGTTCTTTATCCATTTTTCACTTTCTGTGATGTTGAACTTGTACTGTAAACGAGGTTCTTGTAAACAGAGGCGTCCCAAACTATGGGGTGGCTGTGTCTTTTTGATTTTAATTTCCCTAAGCTATAGGACCATAAGTGGAAGTGCCCTAGGCTCTGTTGCTTTGTTTTTTAGATGTTTCAGGAAACACCATACACTTCTCCCGAGTGTCTGTTGGCAATTTACATCCCGCCCATCAGCATAACAAGGCTCCCAGTTCTCCATGGCCTGTCCTGCCTTTCTGGATTTTACACTTTTTTCAGATGGCCCTTTTGACTGGGGGGAAGTGAGACTTCATTGTAGTGCAGATTTCCTTTGCAAGCTTGCTTGGTTGGCCAAAAAGGGCGTATGCGTTTTTTCCTGAATATATTCAGGAAAAAACGCATACGCCGTTTTTGGCCAAGTGCATCATTGTGGACGTTCTGCCTCTTTTCCTATGCTTTCAATGCAATTCCAGTCTACCTCCTGAAATCGGTTTCCTGCAATTCTGCCCCGCTTTCAAGTCCTCTTGGCAGCCTTACTTCAGTATATTTTTGGACGATAGCTGTCATTTATAACTCTGCAGGTTTGTGAATTACAGTGCCCCTGAGCTCCTTTCTTCAACTCGCTTTCTTGTGAGCTGGCCGCAACACCGCAGGATGGCTTCAGTCCCTAATCTGGTTCCGGCATGGCACGCTGAGCCTTTGCTTATTTCCTCTTCCTGGTGGGAAATGAGAGTTAAATTTGCCCATCCAGACACCTCCAGCTAGTCTCTCATTGGTTCTCACTATTCCTGTTCATCTTCCGCAGAAATTGCAAACTGGGCCAAACAGGAGGTTAAAGGGACTGACTCTCCAAGTCGGGAGAGTGTTAGTAAAGCATCTGGAATGTTGCACCCGAGTACCAGGGTACGAAAACTGAGACATATTTGAACACGTCTCCCGTTCACACGGTTGATCATACTCTGGGTTCCACATGCATGATTTAGCTGAAGGAAGAATACCTTAAACCTGGGTAGTTGAAACCCGTGTAATGGGTACCATGCAATATGACTTCAAAGGGTCTTCATTTGCTCACCGAACCTCTCCAATCCTATCACTGCTGCGTTTATGCCCCTGTACATATGCTTGATTCTCTTTCGGAGACATAGCAATCCATAAGTTTTAAGATACTTACTAGTCAGGTACATTCTTAGGCGTTTAATATGGGGTGTTGAGTCCATTTCATTGAGCAAGGAGTAGCTCTTGTCTATTCCATATTTGGCTTAAGGAACTTTATCTGTGTTCATTTCAATCTCTGGTTTTATGCAGCACCCCAACTCACCTTTCCCCTTAAGCAAGCATAAGTTGGTTTTCTAAATTTGAGACCCTGTTCTGTTCTGTAATTCAGTTCCTGTGTAGCCAAGTTTACATTCCATGTATTACTGATATCTTATGATGTTTCTTTTTCTGTGTGACTTATTTCAGTTAGAATCATCATACCTGAATCCACTCATTGTGCTGCTATGGGCCTGATGACATAGATTTCATTGCTGAGTGATATTGCTTTGTAAGTAAATACCACAACTTCTTTATCCATTTTTCACTTTCTGCGATGTTGAACTTGTACTGTAAACGAGGTTCTTGTAAACAGAGCCATTCCAACCTTTGGGGTGCCTGTGTCTTTTTTATTTTAATTTCCCTAAGACATAGGACCATAAGTGGAAGTGCCCTAGGCTCTGTTGCTTTGTTTTTCAGATGTTTCAGGAAACACCATACACTTCTCCCGAGTGTCTGTTGGCAATTTACATCCCGCCCATCAGCATAACAAGGCTTCCAGTTCTCCATGGCCTGTCCTGCCTTTCTGGATTTTACACTTTTTTCAGATGGCCCTTTTGACCGGGGGGAAGTGAGACTTCATTGTAGTGCAGATTTCCTTTGCAAGCTTGCTTGGTTGGCCAAAAAGGGCGTATGCGTTTTTTCCTGAATATATTCAGGAAAAAACGCATACGCCCTTTTTGGCCATGTGCATCATTGTGGACGTTCTGCCTCTTTTCCTATGCTTTCAATGCAATTCCAGTCTACCTCCTGAAATCGGTTTCCTGCAATTCTGCCCCGCTTTCAAGTCCTCTTGGCAGCCTTACTTCAGTATATTTTTGGACGATAGCTGTCATTTATAACTCTGCAGATTTGTGAATTACAGTGCCCCTGAGCTCCTTTCTTCAACTCGCTTTCTTGTGAGCTGGCCGCAACACCGCAGGATGGCTTCAGGCCGTAATCTGGTTCCGGCACGGCACACTGAGCCTTTGGTTAATTCCTCTTCCTGGTGGGAAATGAGAGTTAAATTTGCCCGTTCAGACACGTCCAGCTAGTCTCTTATTGGTTCTCCCTATTCTTGTTCATCTTCCGCAGTAATTGCAAACTGGGCCAAACAGGAGGTTAAAGGGACTGACTCTCCAAGTCGGGAGAGTGTTAGTAAAGCGTCTGGAATGTTGCACCCGAGTACCAGGGTACGAAAACTGAGACATATTTGAACACGTCTCCCAATCACATGGTTGATCATACTCTAGGTTCCACATGCATGTTTTAGCTGAAGGAAGAATACCTTAAACCTGGGTAGTTTAAACCCGTGGAATGGGTACCATAAAATATGAATTCAAAGGGTCTTCATTTGCTCACCGAATCTCTCCAATCCTATCACTGCTGCGTTTTTGCCCCTGTACACATGCTTGATTCTCTTTCGGAGACATAGCAATCCATAGGTTTTAAGATGCTTACTACTCAGGTACATTCTAAGGCGTTTAATATGTGGTGTTGAGTCCAATTCATTGAGCAAGGAGTAGCTCTTGTCTATTCCATATTTGGCTTAAGGAACTTTATCTGTGCTCATTTCAATCTCCGGTTTTATGCAGCACCCCAACTCACCTTTCCCCTTAAGCAAGCATAAGTTGGTTTTCTAAATTTGAGACCCTGTTCTGTTCTGTAATTCAGTTCCTGTGTAGCCAAGTTTACATTCCGTGTATTACTGATATCTTATGATGTTTCTTTTTCTGTGTGACTTATTTCAGTTAGAATCATCATACCTGAATCCACTCATTGTGCTGCTAAGGGCCTGATGACATAGATTTCATTGCTGAGTGATATGGCTTTGTAAGTAAATACCACAACTTCTTTATCCATTTTTCACTTTCTGCGATGTTGAACTTGTACTGTAAACGAGGTTCTTGTAAACAGAGCCATTCCAACCTTTGGGGTGCCTGTGTCTTTTTGATTTTAATTTCCCTAAGCTATAGGACCATAAGTGGAAGTGCCCTAGGCTCTGTTGCTTTGTTTTTTAGATGTTTCAGGAAACACCATACACTTCTCCCGAGTGTCTCTTTGCAATTTACATCCCGCCCATCAGCATAACAAGGCTCCCAGTTCTCCATGGCCTGTCCTGCCTTTCTGGATTTTACACTTTTTTCAGATGGCCCTTTTGACCGGGGGGAAGTGAGACTTCATTGTAGTGCAGATTTCCTTTGCAAGCTTGCTTGGTTGGCCAAAAAGGGCGTATGCGTTTTTTCCTGAATATATTCAGGAAAAAACGCATACGCCCTTTTTGGCAAAGTGCATCATTGTGGACGTTCTGCCTCTTTTCCTATGCTTTCAATGCAATTCCAGTCTACCTCCTGAAATCGGTTTCCTGCAATTCTGCCCCGCTTTCAAGTCCTCTTGGCAGCCTTACTTCAGTATATTTTTGGACGATAGCTGTCATTTATAACTCTGCAGGTTTGTGAATTACAGTGCCCCTGAGCTCCTTTCTTCAACTCGCTTTCTTGTGAGCTGGCCTCAACACCGCAGGACGGCTTCAGTCCCTAATCTGGTTCCGGCATGGCACGCTAAGTCTTTGCTTATTTCCTCTTCCTGGTGGGAAATGAGAGTTAAATTTGCCCGTCCAGACACCTCCAGCTAGTCTCTCATTGGTTCTCACTATTCCTGTTCATCTTCCGCAGAAATTGCAAACTGGGCCAAACAGGAGGTTAAAGGGACTGACTCTCCAAGTGGGGAGAGTGTTAGTAAAGCGTCTGGAATGTTGCACCCGAGTACCAGGGTACGAAAACTGAGACATATTTGAACACGTCTCCCGTTCACACGGTTGATCATACTCTGGGTTCCACATGCATGTTTTAGCTGAAGGAAGAATACCTTAAACCTGGAGAGTTGAGACCCGTGGAATGGGTACCATGCAATATGACTTCAAAGGGTCTTCATTTGCTCACCGAACCTCTCCAATCCTATCACTGCTGCGTTTATGCCCCTGTACGCACGCTTGATTCTCTTTTGGAGACATAGCAATCCATAGGTTTTAAGATACTTACTAGTCAGGTACATTCTTAGGCGTTTAATATGGGGTGTTGAGTCCATTTCGTTGAGCAAGGAGTAGCTCTTGTCTATTCCATATTTGGCTTAAGGAACTTTATCTGTGCTCATTTCAATCTCTGGTTTTATGCAGCACCCCAACTCATCTTTCCCCTTAAGCAAGCATAAGTTGGTTTTCTAAATTTGAGACCCTGTTCTGTTTTGGAATTCAGTTCCTGTGTAGCCAAGTTTACATTCCGTGTATTAGTGATATCTTATGATGTTTCTTTTTCTGTGTGACTTATTTCAGTTAGAATCATCGTACCTGAATCCACTCATTATGCTGCTACGGGCCTGATGACATAGATTTCATTGCTGAGTGATACTGCATTGTACGTAAGTACCACAAGTTCTTTATCCATTTTTCACTTTCTGTGATATTGAACTTGTACGATAAACGAGGTTCTTGTAAACAGAGGCGTCCCAAACTTTGGGGTGGCTGTGTCTTTTTGATTTTAATTTCCCTAAGCTATAGGACCATAAGTGGAAGTGCCCTAGGCTCTGTTGCTTTGTTTTTTAGATGTTTCAGGAAACACCATACACTCCTCCCAAGTGTCTGTTGGCAATTTACATCCCGCCCATCAGCATAACAAGGCTCCCAGTTCTCCATGGCCTGTCCTGCCTTTCTGGATTTTACACTTTTTTCAGATGGCCCTTTTGACTGGGGGGAAGTGAGACTTCATTGTAGTGCAGATTTCCTTTGCAAGCTTGCTTGGTTGGCCAAAAAGGGCGTATGCGTTTTTTCCTGAATATATTCAGGAAAAAACGCATACGCCCTTTTTGGCCAAGTGCATCATTGTGGACGTTCTGCCTCTTTTCCTATGCTTTCAATGCAATTCCAGTCTACCTCCTGAAATCGGTTTCCTGCAATTCTGCCCCGCTTTCAAGTCCCTTGGCAGCCTTACTTCAGTATATTTTTGGACGATAGCTGTCATTTATAACTCTGCAGGTTTGTGAATTACAGTGCCCCTGAGCTACTTTCTTCAACTCGCTTTCTTGTGAGCTGGCCGCAACACCGCAGGATGGCTTCAGGCCCTAATCTGGTTCCGGCACGGCACGCTGAGCCTTTGGTTAATTCCTCTTCCTGGTGGGAAATGAGAGTTAAATTTGCCCGTCCAGACACCTCCAGCTAGTCTCTCATTGGTTCTCCCTATTCCTGTTCATCTTCCGCAGAAATTGCAAACTGGGCCAAACAGGAGGTTAAAGGCGCTGACTCTCCAAGTGGGGAGAGTGTTAGTAAAGCGTCTGGAATGTTGCACCCGAGTACCAGGGGAGGAAAACTGAGACATATTTGAACACGTCTCCCGTTCACACGGTTGATCATACTCTGGGTTCCACATGCATGTTTTAGCTGAAGGAAGAATACCTTAAACCTGGAGAGTTGAGACCCGTGGAATGGGTACCATGCAATATGACTTCAAAGGGGCTTCATTTGCTCACCGAACCTCTCCAATCCTATCACTGCTGCGTTTATGCCCCTGTACACATGCTTGATTCTCTTTCGGAGACATAGCAATCCATAGGTTTTAAGATACTTACTAGTCAGGTACATTCTTAGGCGTTTAATATGCGGTGTTGAGTCCATTTCATTGAGCAAGGAGTAGCTCTTGTCTATTCCATATTTGGCTTAAGGAACTTTATCTGTGCTCATTTCAATCTCTAGTTTTATGCAGCTCCCCAACTCACCTTTCCCCTTAAGCAAGCATAAGTTGGTTTTCTAAATTTGAGACCCTGTTCTGTTCTGTAATTCAGTTCCTGTGTAGCCAAGTTTACATTCCATGTATTACTGATATCTTATGATGTTTCTTTTTCTGTGTGACTTATTTCAGTTAGAATCATCATACCTGAATCCACTCATTATGCTGCTACGGGCCTGATGACATAGATTTCATTGCTGAGTGATACTGCATTGTACGTAAGTACCACAAGTTCTTTATCCATTTTTCACTTTCTGTGATGTTGAACTTGTACGGTAAACGAGGTTCTTGTAAACAGAGGCGTCCCAAACTTTGGGGTGGCTGTGTCTTTTTGATTTTAATTTCCCTAAGCTATAGGACCATAAGTGGAAGTGCCCTAGGCTCTGTTGCTTTGTTTTTTAGATGTTTCAGGAAACACCATACACTTCTCCCGAGTGTCTGTTGGCAATTTACATCCCGCCCATCAGCATAACAAGGCTCCCAGTTCTCCATGGCCTGTCCTGTCTTTCTGGATTTTACACATTGTTCAGATGGCCCTTTTGACCGGGGGGAAGTGAGACTTCATTGTAGTGCAGATTTCCTTTGCAAGTTTGCTTGGTTGCCCAAAAAGGGCGTATGCGTTTTTTCCTGAATATATTCAGGAAAAAACGCATACGCCCTTTTTGTCCAAGTGCATCATTGTGGACGCTCTGCCTCTTTTCCTATGCTTTCAATGCAATTCCAGTCTACCTCCTGAAATCGGTTTCCTGCAATTCTGCCCCGCTTTCAAGTCCTCTTGGCAGCCTTACTTCAGTATATTTTTGGACGATAGCTGTCATTTATAACTCTGCAGGTTTGTGAATTACAGTGCCCCTGAGCTCCTTTCTTCAACTCGCTTTCTTGTGACTTGGCCACAACACCGCTGGATGGCTTCAGGCCCTTATCTGTGTCCGGCACGGCACGCTGAGCGTTTGGTTAATTCCTCTTCCTGGTGGGAAATGAGAGTTAAATTTGCCCGTCCAGACACCTCCAGCTAGTCTCTCATTGGTTCTCGCTATTCCTGTTCATCTTCCGCAGAAATTGCAAACTGGGCCAAACAGGAGTTTAAAGGGACTGACTCTCCAAGTCGGGAGAGTGTTAGTAAAGCGTCTGGAATGTTGCACCCGAGTACCAGGGTACGAAAACTGAGACATATTTGAACACGTCTCCCGATCACATGGTTGATCATACTCTAGGTTCCACATGCATGTTTTAGCTGAAGGAAGAATACCTTAAACCTGGGTAGTTGAAACCCGTGGAATGGGTACCATGCAATATGACTCAAAGGGTCTTCATTTGCTCACCGAACCTCTCCAATCCTATCACTGCTGCGTTTATGCCCCTGTACACACGCTTGATTCTCTTTTGGAGACATAGCAATGCCTAGGTTTTAAGTTACTTACTAGTCAGGTACATTCTTAGGCGTTTAATATGGGGTGTTGAGTCCATTTCGTTGAGCAAGGAGTAGCTCTTGTCTATTCCATATTTGGCTTAAGGAACTTTATCTGTGCTCATTTCAATCTCTAGTTTTATGCAGCACCCCAACTCACCTTTCCCCTTAAGCAAGCATAAGTTGGTTTTCTAAATTTGAGACCCTGTTCTGTTCTGTAATTCAGTTCCTGTGTAGCCAAGTTTACATTCCATGTATTACTGATATCTTATGATGTTTCTTTTTCTGTGTGACTTATTTCAGTTAGAATCATCATACCTGAATCCACTCATTGTGCTGCTACGGGCCTGATGACATAGATTTCATTGCTGAGTGATATTGCTTTGTAAGTAAATACCACAGCTTCTTTATCCATTTTTCGCTTTCTGCGATGTTGAACTTGTACTGTAAACGATGTTCTTGTAAACAGAGACATCCCAAACTTTGGGGTGGCTGTGTCTTTTTGATTTTAATTTCCCTAAGCTATAGGACCATAAGTGGAAGTGCCCTAGACTCTGTTGCTTTGTTTTTTAGATGTTTCAGGAAACACCATACACTTCTCCCGAGTGTCTGTTGGCAATTTACATCCCGCCCATCAGCATAACAAGGCTCCCAGTTCTCCATGGCCTGTCCTGCCTTTCTGGATTTTACACTTTTTTCAGATGGCCCTTTTGACCGGAAGGAAGTGAGACTTCATTGTAGTGCAGATTTCCTTTGCAAGCTTGCTTGGTTGGCCAAAAAGGGCGTATGCGTTTTTTCCTGAATATATTCAGGAAAAAACGCATACGCCCTTTTTGGCCAAGTGCATCATTGTGGACGTTCTGCCTCTTTTCCTATGCTTTCAATGCAATTCCAGTCTAACTCCTGAAATCGGTTTCCTGCAATTCTGCCCCGCTTTCAAGTCCTCTTGGCAGCCTTACTTCAGTATATTTTTGGACGATCGCTGTCATTTATAACTCTGCAGGTTTGTGAATTACAGTGCCCCTTAGCTACTTTCTTCAACTCGCTTTCTTGTGACCTGGACGCAACACCGCAGGATGGCTTCAGTCCCTAATCTGGTTCCGGCACGGCACGCTGAGCCTTTGGTTATTTCCTCTTCCTGGTGGGAAATGAGAGTTAAATTTGCCCGTCCAGACACCTCCAGCTAGTCTCTCATTGGTTCTCCCTATTCCTGTTCATCTTCCGCAGAAATTGCAAACTGGGCCAAACAGGAGGTTAAAGGCGCTGACTCTCCAAGTGGGGAGAGTGTTAGTAAAGCGTCTGGAATGTTGCACCCGAGTCCCAGGGGAGGAAAACTGAGACATATTTGAACACGTCTCCCTTTCACACAGTTGATCATACTCTGGGTTCTACATGCATGATTTAGCTCAAGGAAGAATACCTTAAATCTGGAGAGTTGAGACCCGTAGAATGGGTACCATGCAATATGACTTCAAAGGGTCTTCATTTGCTCACCGAACCTCTCCAATCCTATCACTGCTGCGTTTATGCCCCTGTACATACGATTGATTCTCTTTTGGAGACATAGCAATCCATAGGTTTTAAGATTCTTACTAGTCAGGTACATTCTTAGGCGTTTAATATGGGGTGTTGAGTCCATTTCGTTGAGCAAAGAGTAGCTCTTGACTATTCCATATTTGGCTTAAGGAACTTTATCTGTGCTCATTTCAATCTCTGGTTTTATGCAGCACCCCGACTCACCTTTCCTCTTAAGCAAGCATAAGTTGGTTTTCTAAATTTGAGACCCTGTTCTGTTTTGGAATTCAGTTCCTGTGTAGCCAAGTTTACATTCCGTGTATTAGTGATATCTTATGATGTTTCTTTTTCTGTGTGACTTATTTCAGTTAGAATCATCGAACCTGAATCCACTTATTATGCTCCTACGGGCCTGATGACATAGATTTCATTGCTGAGTGATACTGCATTGTACGTAAGTACCACAAGTTCTTTATCCATTTTTCACTTTCTGTGATACTGAACTTGTACGGTAATCGAGGTTCTTGTAAACAGAGGCGTCCCAAACTTTGGGGTGGCTGTTTCTTTTTGATTTTAATTTCCCTAAGCTATAGGACCATAAGTGGAAGTGCCCTAGGCTCTGTTGCTTTGTTTTTTAGATGTTTCAGGAAACACCATACACTTCTCCCGAGTGTCTCTTGGCAATTTACATCCCGCCCATCAGCATAACAAGGCTCCCAGTTCTCCATGACCTTTCCTGCCTTTCTGGATTTTACACTTTTTTCAGATGACCCTTTTGACAGGGGGGAAGTGAGACTTCATTGTAGTGCAGATTTCCTTTGCAAGTTTGCTTGGTTGGCCAACAAGTGCGTATGCGTTTTTTCCTGAATATATTCAAGAAAAAATGCATACGCCCTTTTTGGCCAAGTGCATCATTGTGGACGTTCTGCCTCTTTTCCTATGCTTTCAATGCAATTCCAGTCTACCTCCTGAAATCGGTTTCCTGCAATTCTGTCCCGCTTTCAAGTCCTCTTGGCAGCCTTACTTCAGTATATTTTTGGACGATAGCTGTCATTTATAACTCTGCAGGTTTGTGCATTACAGTGCCCCTGAGCTCCTTTCTTCAACTCGCTTTCTTGTGAGCTGGCCGCATCACTGCAGCATGGCTTCAGGCCCTAATCTCGTTCCGGCACGGCACGCTGAGCCTTTGGTTAATTCCTCTTCCTGGTGGGAAATGAGAGTTAAATTTGCCCCTCCAGACACCTCCAGCTAGTCTCTCATTGGTTCTCGCTATTCCTGTTCATCTTCCGCAGAAATTGCAAACTGGGCCAAACAGGAGGTTAAAGGGACTGACTCTCCAAGTCGGGAGAGTGTTAGTAAAACGTCTGGAATGTTGCACCCGAGTACCAGGGTACGAAAACTGAGACATATTTGAACACGTCTCCCGATCACATGGTTGATCATACTCTAGGTTCCACATGCATGTTTTAGCTGAAGGAAGAATACCTTAAACCTGGGTAGTTGAAACCCGTGGAATGGGTACCATGCAATATGACTCAAAGGGTCTTCATTTGCTCACCGAACCTCTCCAATCCTATCACTGCTGCGTTTATGCCCCTGTACACACGCTTGATTCTCTTTTGGAGACATAGCAATCCCTAGGTTTTAAGTTACTTACTAGTCAGGTACATTCTTAGGCGTTTAATATGGGGTGTTGAGTCCATTTCGTTGAGCAAGGAGTAGCTCTTGTCTATTCCATATTTGGCTTAAGGAACTTTATCTGTGCTCATTTCAATCTCTAGTTTTATGCAGCACCCCAACTCACCTTTCCCCGTAAGCAAGCATAAGTTGGTTTTCTAAATTTGAGACCCTGTTCTGTTCTGTAATTCAGTTCCTGTGTAGCCAAGTTTACATTCCATGTATTACTGATATCTTATGATGTTTCTTTTTCTGTGTGACTTATTTCAGTTAGAATCATCATACCTGAATCCACTCATTGTGCTGCTACGGGCCTGATGACATAGATTTCATTGCTGAGTGATATTGCTTTGTAAGTAAATACCACAGCTTCTTTATCCATTTTTCGCTTTCTGCGATGTTGAACTTGTACTGTAAACGATGTTCTTGTAAACAGAGACATCCCAAACTTTGGGGTGGCTGTGTCTTTTTCATTTTAATTTCCCTAAGCTATAGGACCATAAGTGGAAGTGCCCTAGGCTCTGTTGCTTTGTTTTTTAGATGTTTCAGGAAACACCATACACTTCTCCCGAGTGTCTGTTGGCAATTTACATCCCGCCCATCAGCATAACAAGGCTCCCAGTTCTCCATGGCCTGTCCTGCCTTTCTGGATTTTACACTTTTTTCAGATGGCCCTTTTGACCGGAAGGAAGTGAGACTTCATTGTAGTGCAGATTTCCTTTGCAAGCTTGCTTGGTTGGCCAAAAAGGGCGTATGCGTTTTTTCCTGAATATATTCAGGAAAAAACGCATACGCCCTTTTTGGCCAAGTGCATCATTGTGGACGTTCTGCCTCTTTTCCTATGCTTTCAATGCAATTCCAGTCTACCTCCTGAAATCGGTTTCCTGCAATTCTGCCCCGCTTTCAAGTCCTCTTGGCAGCCTTACTTCAGTATATTTTTGGACGATCGCTGTCATTTATAACTCTGCAGGTTTGTGAATTACAGTGCCCCTTAGCTACTTTCTTCAACTCGCTTTCTTGTGAGCTGGACGCAACACCGCAGGATGGCTTCAGTCCCTAATCTTGTTCCGGCACGGCACGCTGAGCCTTTGGTTATTTCCTCTTCCTGGTGGGAAATGAGAGTTAAATTTGCCCTTCCAGACACCTCCAGCTAGTCTCTCATTGGTTCTCCCTATTCCTGTTCATCTTCCGCAGAAATTGCAAACTGGGCCAAACAGGAGGTTAAAGGCACTGACTCTCCAAGTGGGGAGAGTGTTAGTAAAGCTTTTGGAATGTTGCACCCGAGTCCCAGGGGAGGAAAACTGAGACATATTTGAACACGTCTCCCTTTCACACAGTTGATCATACTCTGGGTTCTACATGCATGATTTAGCTCAAGGAAGAATACCTTAAATCTGGAGAGTTGAGACCCGTGGAATGGGTACCATGCAATATGACTTCAAAGGGTCTTCATTTGCTCACCGAACCTCTCCAATCCTATCACTGCTGCGTTTATGCCCCTGTACATACGATTGATTCTCTTTTGGAGACATAGCAATCCATAGGTTTTAAGATTCTTACTAGTCAGGTACATTCTTAGGCGTTTAATATGGGGTGTTGAGTCCATTTCGTTGAGCAAGGAGTAGCTCTTGTCTATTCCATATTTGGCTTAAGGAACTTTATCTGTGCTCATTTCAATCTCTGGTTTTATGCAGCACCCCGACTCACCTTTCCTCTTAAGCAAGCATAAGTTGGTTTTCTAAATTTGAGACCCTGTTCTGTTTTGGAATTCAGTTCCTGTGTAGCCAAGTTTACATTCCGTGTATTAGTGATATCTTATGATGTTTCTTTTTCTGTGTGACTTATTTCAGTTAGAATCATCGAACCTGAATCCACTTATTATGCTCCTACGGGCCTGATGACATAGATTTCATTGCTGAGTGATACTGCATTGTACGTAAGTACCACAAGTTCTTTATCCATTTTTCACTTTCTGTGATACTGAACTTGTACGGTAAACGAGGTTCTTGTAAACAGAGGCGTCCCAAACTTTGGGGTGGCTGTTTCTTTTTGATTTTAATTTCCCTAAGCTATAGGACCATAAGTGGAAGTGCCCTAGGCTCTGTTGCTTTGTTTTTTAGATGTTTCAGGAAACACCATACACTTCTCCCGAGTGTCTCTTGGCAATTTACATCCCGCCCATCAGCATAACAAGGCTCCCAGTTCTCCATGACCTTTCCTGCCTTTCTGGATTTTACACTTTTTTCAGATGACCCTTTTGACAGGGGGGAAGTGAGACTTCATTGTAGTGCAGATTTCCTTTGCAAGTTTGCTTGGTTGGCCAACAAGTGCGTATGCGTTTTTTCCTGAATATATTCAAGAAAAAATGCATACGCCCTTTTTGGCCAAGTGCATCATTGTGGACGTTCTGCCTCTTTTCCTATGCTTTCAATGCAATTCCAGTCTACGTCCTGAAATCGGTTTCCTGCAATTCTGTCCCGCTTTCAAGTCCTCTTGGCAGCCTTACTTCGGTATATTTTTGGACGATAGCTGTCATTTATAACTCTGCAGGTTTGTGCATTACAGTGCCCCTGAGCTCCTTTCTTCAACTCGCTTTCTTGTGAGCTGGCCGCATCACCGCAGCATGGCTTCAGGCCCTAATCTCGTTCCGGCACGGCACGCTGAGCCTTTGGTTAATTCCTCTTCCTGGTGGGAAATGAGAGTTAAATTTGCCCCTCCAGACACCTCCAGCTAGTCTCTCATTGGTTCTCGCTATTCCTGTTCATCTTCCGCAGAAATTGCAAACTGGGCCAAACAGGAGGTTAAAGGGACTGACTCTCCAAGTCGGGAGAGTGTTAGTAAAACGTCTGGAATGTTGCACCCGAGTACCAGGGTACGAAAACTGAGACATATTTGAACACGTCTCCCGATCACATGGTTGATCATACTCTAGGTTCCACATGCATGTTTTAGCTGAAGGAAGAATACCTTAAACCTGGGTAGTTGAAACCCGTGGAATGGGTACCATGCAATATGACTCAAAGGGTCTTCATTTGCTCACCGAACCTCTCCAATCCTATCACTGCTGCGTTTATGCCCCTATACACACGCTTGATTCTCTTTTGGAGACATAGCAATCCCTAGGTTTTAAGTTACTTACTAGTCAGGTACATTCTTAGGCGTTTAATATGGGGTGTTGAGTCCATTTCGTTGAGCAAGGAGTAGCTCTTGTCTATTCCATATTTGGCTTAAGGAACTTTATCTGTGCTCATTTCAATCTCTAGTTTTATGCAGCACCCCAACTCACCTTTCCCCTTAAGCAAGCATAAGTTGGTTTTCTAAATTTGAGACCCTGTTCTGTTCTGTAATTCAGTTCCTGTGTAGCCAAGTTTACATTCCATGTATTACTGATATCTTATGATGTTTCTTTTTCTGTGTGACTTATTTCAGTTAGAATCATCATACCTGAATCCACTCATTGTGCTGCTACGGGCCTGATGACATAGATTTCATTGCTGAGTGATATTGCTTTGTAAGTAAATACCACAGCTTCTTTATCCATTTTTCGCTTTCTGCGATGTTGAACTTGTACTGTAAACGATGTTCTTGTAAACAGAGACATCCCAAACTTTGGGGTGGCTGTGTCTTTTTGATTTTAATTTCCCTAAGCTATAGGACCATAAGTGGAAGTGCCCTAGGCTCTGTTGCTTTGTTTTTTAGATGTTTCAGGAAACACCATACACTTCTCCCGAGTGTCTGTTGGCAATTTACATCCCGCCCATCAGCATAACAAGGCTCCCAGTTCTCCATGGCCTGTACTGCCTTTCTGGATTTTACACTTTTTTCAGATGGCCCTTTTGACCGGAAGGAAGTGAGACTTCATTGTAGTGCAGATTTCCTTTGCAAGCTTGCTTGGTTGGCCAAAAAGGGCGTATGCGTTTTTTCCTGAATATATTCAGGAAAAAACGCATACGCCCTTTTTGGCCAAGTGCATCATTGTGGACGTTCTGCCTCTTTTCCTATGCTTTCAATGCAATTCCAGTCTACCTCCTGAAATCTGTTTCCTGCAATTCTGCCCCGCTTTCAAGTCCTCTTGGCAGCCTTACTTCAGTATATTTTTGGACGATCGCTGTCATTTATAACTCTGCAGGTTTGTGAATTACAGTGCCCCTTAGCTACTTTCTTCAACTCGCTTTCTTGTGAGCTGGACGCAACACCGCAGGATGGCTTCAGTCCCTAATCTGGTTCCGGCACGGCACGCTGAGCCTTTGGTTATTTCCTCTTCCTGGTGGGAAATGAGAGTTAAATTTGCCCGTCCAGACACCTCCAGCTAGTCTCTCATTGGTTCTCCCTATTCCTGTTCATCTTCCGCAGAAATTGCAAACTGGGCCAAACAGGAGGTTAAAGGCACTGACTCTCCAAGTGGGGAGAGTGTTAGTAAAGCGTCTGGAATGTTGCACCCGAGTCCCAGGGGAGGAAAACTGAGACATATTTGAACACGTCTCCCTTTCACACAGTTGATCATACTCTGGGTTCTACATGCATGATTTAGCTCAAGGAAGAATACCTTAAATCTGGAGAGTTGAGACCCGTGGAATGGGTACCATGCAATATGACTTCAAAGGGTCTTCATTTGCTCACCGAACCTCTCCAATCCTATCACTGCTGCGTTTATGCCCCTGTACATACAATTGATTCTCTTTTGGAGACATAGCAATCCATAGGTTTTAAGATTCTTACTAGTCAGGTACATTCTTAGGCGTTTAATATGGGGTGTTGAGTCCATTTCGTTGAGCAAGGAGTAGCTCTTGTCTATTCCATATTTGGCTTAAGGAACTTTATCTGTGCTCATTTCAATCTCTGGTTTTATGCAGCACCCCGACTCACCTTTCCTCTTAAGCAAGCATAAGTTGGTTTTCTAAATTTGAGACCCTGTTCTGTTTTGGAATTCAGTTCCTGTGTAGCCAAGTTTACATTCCGTGTATTAGTGATATCTTATGATGTTTCTTTTTCTGTGTGACTTATTTCAGTTAGAATCATCGAACCTGAATCCACTTATTATGCTCCTACGGGCCTGATGACATAGATTTCATTGCTGAGTGATACTGCATTGTACGTAAGTACCACAAGTTCTTTATCCATTTTTCACTTTCTGTGATACTGAACTTGTACGGTAAACGAGGTTCTTGTAAACAGAGGCGTCCCAAACTTTGGGGTGACTGTTTCTTTTTGATTTTAATTTCCCTAAGCTATAGGACCATAAGTGGAAGTGCCCTAGGCTCTGTTGCTTTGTTTTATAGATGTTTCAGGAAACACCATACACTTCTCCCGAGTGTCTGTTGGCAATTTACATCCCGCCCATCAGCATAACAAGGCTCCCAGTTCTCCATGGCCTGTCCTGCCTTTCTGGATTTTACACTTTTTTCAGATGGCCCTTTTGACCGGAAGGAAGTGAGACTTCATTGTAGTGCAGATTTCCTTTGCAAGCTTGCTTGGTTGGCCAAAAAGGGCGTATGCGTTTTTTCCTGAATATATTCAGGAAAAAACGCATACGCCCTTTTTGGCCAAGTGCATCATTGTGGACGTTCTGCCTCTTTTCCTATGCTTTCAATGCAATTCCAGTCTACCTCCTGAAATCGGTTTCCTGCAATTCTGCCCCGCTTTCAAGTCCTCTTGGCCGCCTTACTTCAGTATATTTTTGGACGATCGCTGTCATTTATAACTCTGCAGGTTTGTGAATTACAGTGCCCCTTAGCTACTTTCTTCAACTCGCTTTCTTGTGACCTGGACGCAACACCGCAGGATGGCTTCAGGCCCTAATCTGGTTGCGGCACGGCACGCTGAGCCTTTGGTTAATTCCTCTTCCTGGTGGGAAATGAGAGTTAAATTTGCCCGTCCAGACACCTCCAGCTAGTCTCTCATTGGTTCTCCCTATTCCTGTTCATCTTCCGCAGTAATTGCAAACTGGGCCAAACAGGAGGTTAAAGGCACTGACTCTCCAAGTCGGGAGAGTGTTAGTAAAGCATCTGGAATGTTGCACCCGAGTACCAGGGTACGAACACTGAGACATATTTGAACACGTCTCCCGATCACATGGTTGATCATACTCTAGGTTCCACATGCATGTTTTAGCTGAAGGAAGAATACCTTAAACCTGGGTAGTTGAAACCCGTGGAATGGGTACCATAAAATATGACTTCAAAGGGTCTTCATTTGCTCACCGAATCTCTCCAATCCTATCACTGCTGCCTTTATGACCCTGTACACATGCTTGATTCTCTTTCGGAGACATAGCAATCCATAGGTTTTAAGATGCTTACTAGTCAGGTACATTCTTAGGCGTTTAATATGGGGTGTTGAGTCCATTTCGTTGAGCAAGGAGTAGCTCTTGTCTATTCCATATTTGGCTTAAGGAACTTTATCTGTGCTCATTTCAATCTCTGGTTTTATGCAGCACCCCAACTCACCTTTCCCCTTAAGCAAGCATAAGTTTGTTTTCTAAATTTGAGACCCTGTTCTGTTCTGTAATTCAGTTCCTGTGTAGCCAAGTTTACATTCCGTGTATTACTGATATCTTATGATGTTTCTTTTTCTGTGTGACTTATTTCAGTTAGAATCATCATACCTGAATCCACTCATTGTGCTGCTAAGGGCCTGATGACATAGATTTCATTGCTGAGTGATATTGCTTTGTAAGTAAATACCACAAATTCTTTATCCATTTTTCACTTTCTGCGATGTTGAACTTGTACTGTAAACGAGGTTCTTGTAAACAGAGCCGTTCCAACCTTTGGGGTGGCTGTGTCTTTTTGATTTTAATTTCCCTAAGCTATAGGACCATAAGTGGAAGTGCCCTAGGCTCTGTTGCTTTGTTTTTTAGATGTTTCAGGAAACACCATACACTTCTCCCGAGTGTCTGTTGGCAATTTACATCCCGCCCATCAGCATAACAAGGCTTCCAGTTCTCCATGGCCTGTCCTGCCTTTCTGGATTTTACACTTTTTTCAGATGGCCCTTTTGACCGGGGGGAAGTGAGACTTCATTGTAGTGCAGATTTCCTTTGCAATCTTGCTTGGTTGGTCAAAAAGGGCGTATGCGTTTTTTCCTGAATATATTCAGGAAAAAACGCATACGCCCTTTTTGACCAAGTGCATCATTGTGGACGTTCTGCCTCTTTTCCTATGCTTTCAATGCAATTCCAGTCTACCTCCTGAAATCGGTTTCCTGCAATTCTGCCCCGCTTTCAAGTCCTCTTGGCAGCCTTACTTCAGTATATTTTTGGACGATAGCTGTCATTTATAACTCTGCAGGTTTGTGAATTACAGTGCCCCTGAGCTCCTTTCTTCAACTCGCTTTCTTGTGAGCTGGCCGCAACACCGCAGGATGGCTTCAGGCCCTAATCTGGTTCTGGCACGGCACGCTGAGCCTTTGGTTATTTCCTCTTCCTGGTGGGAAATGAGAGTTAAATTTGCCCGTTCAGACACCTCCAGCTAGTCTCTCATTGGTTCTCCCTATTCCTGTTCATCTTCCGCAGAAATTGCAAACTGGGCCAAACAGGAGGTTAAAGGCGCTGACTCTCCAAGTGGGGAGAGTGTTAGTAAAGCGTCTGGAATGTTGCACCCGAGTACCAGGGGAGGACAACTGAGACATATTTGAACACGTCTCCTGTTCACACGGTTGATCATACTCTGGGTTCCACATGCATTATTTAGCTGAAGGAAGAATACCTTAAACCTGGAGAGTTGAGACCCGTGGAATGGGTACCATGCAATATGACTTCAAAGGGTCTTAATTTGCTCACCGAACCTCTCCAATCCTATCACTGCTGCGTTTATGCCCCTGTACACACGCTTGATTCTCTTTCGGAGACATAGCAATCCATAGGTTTTAAGATACTTACTAGTCAGGTACATTCTTAGGCGTTTAATATGGGGTGTTGAGTCCATTTCGTTGAGCAAGGAGTAGCTCTTGTCTATTCCATATTTGGCTTAAGGAACTTTATCTGTGCTCATTTCAATCTCTGGTTTTATGCAGCACCCCAACTCACCTTTCCCCTTAAGCAAGCATAAGTTGGTTTTCTAAATTTGAGACCCTGTTCTGTTTTGGAATTCAGTTCCTTTGTAGCCAAGTTTACATTCCGTGTATTAGTGATATCTTATGATGTTTCTTTTTCTGTGTGACTTATTTCAGTTAGAATCATCGTACCTGAATCCACTCATTATGCTGCTATGGGCCTGATGACATAGATTTAATTGCTGAGTGATACTGCATTGTACGTAAGTACCACAATTTCTTTATCCATTTTTCACTTTCTGTGATATTGAACTTGTACGGTAAACGAGGTTCTTGTAAACAGAGGCGTCCCAAACTTTGGGGTGGCTGTGTCTTTTTATTTTAATTTCCCTAAGCTATAGGACCATAAGTGGAAGTGCCCTAGGCTCTGTTGCTTTGTTTTTTAGATGTTTCAGGAAACACCATACACTTCTCCCGAGTGTCTGTTGGCAATTTACATCCCGCCCATCAGCATAACAAGGCTCCCAGTTCTCCATGGCCTGTCCTGCCTTTCTGGATTTTACACTTTTTTCAGATGGCCCTTTTGACCGGAAGGAAGTGAGACTTCATTGTAGTGCAGATTTCCTTTGCAAGCTTGCTTGGTTGGCCAAAAAGGGCGTATGCGTTTTTTCCTGAATATATTCAGGAAAAAACGCATACGCCCTTTTTGGCCAAGTGCATCATTGTGGACGTTCTGCCTCTTTTCCTATGCTTTCAATGCAATTCCAGTCTACCTCCTGAAATCGGTTTCCTGCAATTCTGCCCCGCTTTCAAGTCCTCTTGGCATCCTTACTTCAGTATATTTTTGGATGACAGCTGTCATTTATAACTCTGCAGGTTTGTGAATTACAGTGTCCCTGAGCTCCTTTCTTCAACTCGCTTCCTTGTGAGCTGGCCGCAACACCGCAGGATGGCTTCAGGCCGTAATCTGGTTCCGGCACGGCACGCTGAGCCTGTGGTTAATTCCTCTTCCTGGTGGGAAATGAGAGATAAATTTGCCCGTTCAGACACGTCCAGCTAGTCTCTCATTGGTTCTCCCTATTCCTGTTCATCTTCCGCAGTAATTGCAAACTGGGCCAAACAGGAGGTTAAAGGCACTGACTCTCCAAGTCGGGAGACTGTTAGTAAAGCGTGTGGAATGTTGCACCCGAGTACCAGGGTACGAAAACTGAGACAGATTTGAACACGTCTCCCAATCACATGTTTGATCACACTTTAGGTTCCACATGCATGTTTTACCTGAAGGAAGAATACCTTAAACCTGGGTAGTTGAAACCCGTGGAATGGGTACCATAAAATATGACTTCAAAGGGTCTTCATTTGCTCACCGAACCTCTCCAATCCTATCACTGCTGCGTTTATGCCCCTGTACACATGCTTGATTCTCTTTTGGAGACATAGCAATCCATAGGTTTTAAGATACTTACTAGTCAGGTACATTCTTAGGCGTTTAATATGGGGTGTTGAGTCAATTTCATTGAGCAAGGAGTAGCTCTTGTCTATTTCATATTTGGCTTAAGGAACTTTATCTGTGCTCATTTCAATCTCCGGTTTTATGCAGCACCCCAACTCACCTTTCCCCTTAAGCAAGCATAAGTTGGTTTTCTAAATTTGAGACCCTGTTCTGTTCTGTAATTCAGTTCCTGTGTAGCCAAGTTTACATTCCGTGTATTACTGATATCTTATGATGTTTCTTTTTCTGTGTGACTTATTTCAGTTAGAATCATCATACCTGAATCCACTCATTGTGCTGCTAAGGGCCTGATGACATAGATTTCATTCCTGAGTGATATTGCTTTGTAAGTAAATACCACAACTTCTTTATCCATTTTTCACTTTCTGCGATGTTGAAATTGTACTGTAAACGAGGTTCTTGTAAACAGAGCCGTTCCAAACTTTGGGGTGGCTGTGTCTTTTTGATTTTAATTTCCCTAAGCTATAGGACCATAAGTGGAAGTGCCCTAGGCTCTGTTACTTTGTTTTTTAGATGTTCCAGGAAACACCATACACTTCTCCCGAGTGTCTGTTGGCAATTTACATCCCACCCATCAGCATAACAAGGCTTCCAGTTCTCCATGGCCTGTCCTGCCTTTCTGGATTTTACACTTTTTTCAGATGGCCCTTTTGACCGGGGGGAAGTGAGACTTCATTGTAGTGCAGATTTCCTGTGCAAGCTTGCTTGGTTGGCCAAAAAGTGCGTATGCGTTTTTTCCTGAATATATTCAGGAAAAAACGCATACGCCCTTTTTAGCCAAGTGCATCATTGTGGACGTTCCGCCTCTTTTCCTATGCTTTCAATGCAATTCCAGTCTACCTCCTGAAATCGGTTTCCTGCAATTCTGCCCCGCTTTCAAGTCCTCTTGGCAGCCTTACTTCAGTATATTTTTGGACGATAGCTGTCATTTATAACTCTGCAGGTTTGTGCATTACAGTGCCCCTGAGCTCCTTTCTTCAACTCGCTTTCTTGTGAGCTGGCCGCAACACCGCAGGATGGCTTCAGGCCCTAATCTGGTTCCGGCAGGGCACGCTGAGCCTTTGGTTAATTCCTCTTCCTGGTGGGAAATGAGAGTTATATTTGCCCGTTCAGACACCTCCAGCTAGTCTCTCATTGGTTCTCCCTATTCCTGTTCATCTTCCGCAGAAATTGCAAACTGGGCCAAACAGGAGGTTAAAGGCGCTGACTCTCCAAGTGGGGAGAGTGTTAGTAAAGCGTCTGGACTGTTGCATCCGAGTACCAGGGTACGAAAACTGAGACATATTTGAACACGTCTCCCGTTCACACGGTTGATCATACTCTGGGTTCCACATGCATGTTTTAGCTGAAGGAAGAATACCTTAAACCTGGAGAGTTGAGACCCGTGGAATGGGTACCATGCAATATGATTTCAAAGGGTCTTCATTTGCTCACCGAACCTCTCCAGTCCTATCACTGCTGCGTTTATGCCCCTGTAAACATGCTTGATTCTCTTTTGGAGACTTAGCAATCCATAGGTTTTAAGATACTTACTAGTCAGGTACATTCTTAGGCGTTTAATATGGGGTGTTGAGTCCATTTCGTTGAGCAAGGAGTAGCTCTTGTCTATTCCATATTTGGCTTAAGGAACTTTATCTGTGCTCATTTCAATCTCTGGTTTTATGCAGCACCCCAACTCACCTTTCCCCTTAAGCAAGCATAAGTTGGTTTTCTAAATTTGAGACCCTGTTCTGTTTTGGAATTCAGTTCCTGTGTAGCCAAGTTTACATTCCGTGTATTAGTGATATCTTATGATGTTTCTTTTTCTGTGTGACTTATTTCAGTTAGAATCATCATACCTGAATCCACTCATTGTGCTGCTAAGGGCCTGATGACATAGATTTCATTGCTGAGTGATATTGCTTTGTAAGTAAATACCACAACTTCTTTATCCATTTTTCACTTTCTGCGATGTTGAACTTGTACTGTAAACGAGGTTCTTGTAAACAGAGCCGTTCCAACCTTTGGGGTGGCTATGTCTTTTTGATTTTAATTTCCCTAAGCTATAGGACCATAAGTGGAAGTGCCCTAGGCTCTGTTGCTTTGTTTTTTAGATGTTTCAGGAAACACCATAAACTTCTCCTGAGTGTCTGTTGGCAATTTACATCCCGCCCATCAGCATAACAAGGCTCCCAGTTCTCCATGGCCTGTCCTGCCTTTCTGGATTTTACACATTTTTCAGATGGCCCTTTTGACCGGGGGGAAGTGAGACTTCATTGTAGTGCAGATTTCCTTTGCAAGCTTGCTTGGTTGGCCAAAAAGGGCGTATGCGTTTTTTCCTGAATATATTCAGGAAAAAACGCATACGCCCTTTTTGGCCAAGTGCATCATTGTGGACGTTCTGCCTCTTTTCCTATGCTTTCAATGCAATTCCAGTCTACCTCCTGAAATCGGTTTCCTGCAATTCTGCCCCGTTTTCAATTCCTCTTGGCAGCCTTACTTCAGTATATTTTTGGACGATAGCTGTCATTTATAACTCTGCAGGTTTGTGAATTACAGTGCCCCTGAGCTCCTTTCTTCAACTCGCTTTCTTGTGAGCTGGCCGCAACACCGCAGGATGGCTTCAGGCCCTAATCTGGTTCTGGCATGGCATGCTGAGCCTTTGGTTATTTCCCCTTCCTGGTGGGAAATGAGAGTTAAATTTACCCGTCCAGACACCTCCAGCTAGTCTCTCATTGGTTCTCGCTATTCCTGTTCATCTTCCGCAGAAATTGCAAACTGGGCCAAACAGGAGGTTAAAGGGACTGACTCTCCAAGTCGGGAGAGTGTTAGTAAAGCGTCTGGAATGTTGCACCCGAGTACCAGGGTACGAAAACTGAGACATATTTGAACACGTCTCCCGATCACATGGTTGATCATACTCTAGGTTCCACATGCATGTTTTAGCTGAAGGAAGAATACCTTAAACCTGGGTAGTTGAAACCCGTGGAATGGGTACCATGCAATATGACTTCAAAGGGTCTTCATTTGCTCACCGAACCTCTCCAATCCTATCACTGCTGCGTTTATGCCCCTGTACACATGCTTGATTCTCTTTCAGAGACATAGCAATCCATAGGTTTTAAGATACTTACTAGTCAGGTACATTCTTAGGCGTTTAATATGCGGTGTTGAGTCCATTTCGTTGAGCAAGGAGTAGCTCTTGTCTATTCCATATTTGGCTTAAGGAACTTTATCTGTGCTCATTTCAATCTCTGGTTTTATGCAGCACCCCAACTCACGTTTCCCGTTAAGCAATCATAAGTTGGTTTTCTAAATTTGAGACCCTGTTCTGTTCTGTAATTCAGTTCCTGTGTAGCCAAGTTTACATTCCGTGTATTACTGATATGTTATGATGTTTCTTTTTCTGTGTGACTTATTTCAGTTAGAATCATCGTACCTGAATCCACTCATTGTGCTGCTAAGGGCCTGATGACATAGATTTCATTGCTGAGTGATATTGCTTTGTAAGTAAATACCACAACTTCTTTATCCATTTTTCACTTTCTGTGATACTGAACTTGGACGGTAAACGAGGTTCTTGTAAACAGAGGCGTCCCAAACTTTGGGGTGGCTGTGTCTTTTTGATTTTAATTTCCCTAAGCTATAGGACCATAAGTGGAAGTGCCCTAGGCTCTGTTGCTTTGTTTTTTAGATGTTTCAGGAAATACCATACACTTCTCCCGAGTGTCTGTTGGCAATTTACATCCCGCCCATAAGCATAACAAGGCTCCCAGTTCTCCTTGGCCTGTCCTGCCTTTCTGGAATTTACACTTTTTTCAGATGGCCCTTTTGACCGGGGGGAAGTGAGACTTTATTGTAGTGCAGATTTCCTTTGCAAGTTTGCTTGGTTGGCCAAAAAGGGCGTATGCGTTTTTTCCTGAATATATTCAGGAAAAAACGCATACGCCCTTTTTGGCCAAGTGCATCATTGTGGACGTTCTGTCTCTTTTCCTATGCTTTCAATGCAATTCCAGTCTACCTCCTGAAATCGGTTTCCTGCAATTCTGCCCCGCTTTCAAGTCCTCTTGGCAGCCTTACTTCAGTATATTTTTGGACGATAGCTGTCATTTATAACTCTGCAGGTTTGTGAATTACAGTGCCCCTGAGCTCCTTTCTTCAACTCGCTTTCTTGTGAGCTGGCCGCAACACCGCAGGATGGCTTCAGGCCCTAATCTGGTTCCGGCACGGCACGCTGAGCCTTTGGTTAATTCCTCTTCCTGGTGGGAAATGAGAGTTAAATTTGCCCGTCCAGACACCTCCAGCTAGTCTCTCATTGGTTCTCGCTATTCTTGTTCATCTTCCGCAGAAATTACAAACTGGGCCAAACAGGAGGTTAAAGGGACTGACTCTCCAAGTCGGGAGAGTGTTAGTAAAGCGTCTGGAATGTTGCACCCGAGTACCAGGGTACGAAAACTGAGACATATGTGAACACGTCTCCCGATCACATGGTTGATCATACTCTAGGTTCCACATGCATGTTTTAGCTGCAGGAAGAATACCTTAAACCTGGGTAGTTGAAACCCGTGGAATGGGTACCATGCAATATGACTTCAAAGGGTCTTCATTTGCTCACCGAACCTCTCCAATCCTATCACTGCTGCGTTTATGCCCCTGTACACATGCTTGATTCTCTTTCGGAGACATAGCAATCCATAGGTTTTAAGATACTTACTAGTCAGGTACATTCTTAGGCGTTTAATATGCGGTGTTGAGTCCATTTCGTTGAGCAAGGAGTAGCTCTTGTCTATTCCATATTTGGCTTAAGGAACTTTATCTGTGCTCATTTCAATCTCTGGTTTTATGCAGCACCCCAACTCACCTTTCCCCTTAAGCAAGCATAAGTTGGTTTTCTAAATTTGAGACCCTGTTCTGTTCTGTAATTCAGTTCCTGTGTAGCCAAGTTAAATTCCGTGTATTAGTGATATCTTATGATGTTCCTTTTTCTGTGTGACTTATTTCAGTTAGAATCATCATACCTGAATCCACTCATTGTGCTGCTAAGGGCCTGATGACATAGATTTCATTGCTGAGTGATATTGCTTTGTAAGTAAATACCACAACTTCTTTATCCATTTTTCACTTTCTGTGATACTGAACTTGGACGGTAAACGAGGTTCTTGTAAACAGAGGCGTCCCAAACTTTGGGGTGGCTGTGTCTTTTTGATTTTAATTTCCCTAAGCTATAGGACCATAAGTGGAAGTGCCCTAGGCTCTGTTGCTTTGTTTTTTAGATGTTTCAGGAAATACCATACACTTCTCCCTAGTGTCTGTTGGCAATTTACATCCCGCCCATCAGCATAACAAGGCTCCCAGTTCTCCTTGGCCTGTCCTGCCTTTCTGGAATTTACACTTTTTTCAGATGGCCCTTTTGACCGGGGGGAAGTGAGACTTTATTGTAGTGCAGATTTCCTTCTCAAGTTTGCTTGGTTGGCCAAAAAGGGCGTATGCGTTTTTTCCTGAATATATTCAGGAAAAAACGCATACGCCCTTTTTGGCCAAGTGCATCATTGTGGACGTTCTGTCTCTTTTCCTATGCTTTCAATGCAATTCCAGTCTACCTCCTGAAATCGGTTTCCTGCAATTCTGCCCCGCTTTCAAGTCCTCTTGGCAGCCTTACTTCGGTATATTTTTGGACGATAGCTGTCATTTATAACTCTGCAGGTTTGTGAATTACAGTGCCCCTGAGCTCCTTTCTTCAACTCGCTTTCTTGTGAGCTGGCCGCAACACCGCAGGATGGCTTCAGGCCCTAATCTGGTTCCGGCACGGCACGCTGAGCCTTTGGTTAATTCCTCTTCCTGGTGGGAAATGAGAGTTAAATTTGCCCGTCCAGACACCTCCAGCTAGTCTCTCATTGGTTCTCGCTATTCTTGTTCATCTTCCGCAGAAATTACAAACTGGGCCAAACAGGAGGTTAAAGGGACTGACTCTCCAAGTCGGGAGAGTGTTAGTAAAGCGTCTGGAATGTTGCACCCCAGTACCAGGGTACGAAAACTGAGACATATGTGAACACGTCTCCCGATCACATGGTTGATCATACTCTAGGTTCCACATGCATGTTTTAGCTGCAGGAAGAATACCTTAAACCTGGGTAGTTGAAACCCGTGGAATGGGTACCATGCAATATGACTTCAAAGGGTCTTCATTTGCTCACCGAACCTCTCCAATCCTATCACTGCTGCGTTTATGCCCCTGTACACATGCTTGATTCTCTTTTGGAGACATAGCAATCCATAGGTTTTAAGATACTTACTAGTCAGGTACATTCTTAGGCGTTTAATATGCGGTGTTGAGTCCATTTCGTTGAGCAAGGAGTAGCTCTTGTCTATTCCATATTTGGCTTAAGGAACTTTATCTGTGCTCATTTCAATCTCTGGTTTTATGCAGCACCCCAACTCACCTTTCCCCTTAAGCAAGCATAAGTTGGTTTTCTAAATTTGAGACCCTGTTCTGTTCTGTAATTCAGTTCCTGTGTAGCCAAGTTAAATTCCGTGTATTAGTGATATCTTATGATGTTCCTTTTTCTGTGTGACTTATTTCAGTTAGAATCATCATACCTGAATCCACTCATTGTGCTGCTAAGGGCCTGATGACATAGATTTCATTGCTGAGTGATATTGCTTTGTAAGTAAATACCACAACTTCTTTATCCATTTTTCACTTTCTGTGATACTGAACTTGGACGGTAAACGAGGTTCTTGTAAACAGAGGCGTCCCAAACTTTGGGGTGGCTGTGTCTTTTTGATTTTAATTTCCCTAAGCTATAGGACCATAAGTGGAAGTGCCCTAGGCTCTGTTGCTTTGTTTTTTAGATGTTTCAGGAAATACCATACACTTCTCCCTAGTGTCTGTTGGCAATTTACATCCCGCCCATCAGCATAACAAGGCTCCCAGTTCTCCTTGGCCTGTCCTGCCTTTCTGGAATTTACACTTTTTTCAGATGGCCCTTTTGACCGGGGGGAAGTGAGACTTTATTGTAGTGCAGGTTTCCTTCTCAAGTTTGCTTGGTTGGCCAAAAAGGGCGTATGCGTTTTTTCCTGAATATATTCAGGAAAAAACGCATACGCCCTTTTTGGCCAAGTGCATCATTGTGGACGTTCTGTCTCTTTTCCTATGCTTTCAATGCAATTCCAGTCTACCTCCTGAAATCGGTTTCCTGCAATTCTGCCCCGCTTTCAAGTCCTCTTGGCAGCCTTACTTCGGTATATTTTTGGACGATAGCTGTCATTTATAACTCTGCAGGGTTGTGAATTACAGTGCCCCTGAGCTCCTTTCTTCAACTCGCTTTCTTGTGACCTGGCCGCAACACCGCAGGATGGCTTCAGGCCCTAATCTGGTTCCGGCACGGCACGCTGAGCCTTTGGTTAATTCCTCTTCCTGGTGGGAAATGAGAGTTAAATTTGCCCGTCCAGACACCTCCAGCTAGTCTCTCATTGGTTCTCGCTATTCTTGTTCATCTTCCGCAGAAATTACAAACTGGGCCAAACAGGAGGTTAAAGGGACTGACTCTCCAAGTCGGGAGAGTGTTAGTAAAGCGTCTGGAATGTTGCACCCGAGTACCAGGGTACGAAAACTGAGACATATGTGAACACGTCTCCCGATCACATGGTTGATCATACTCTAGGTTCCACATGCATGTTTTAGCTGCAGGAAGAATACCTTAAACCTGGGTAGTTGAAACCCGTGGAATGGTTACCATGCAATATGACTTCAAAGGGTCTTCATTTGCTCACCGAACCTCTCCAATCCTATCACTGCTGCGTTTATGCCCCTGTACACATGCTTGATTCTCTTTCGGAGACATAGCAATCCATAGGTTTTAAGATACTTACTAGTCAGGTACATTCTTAGGCGTTTAATATGCGGTGTTGAGTCCATTTCGTTGAGCAAGGAGTAGCTCTTGTCTATTCCATATTTGGCTTAAGGAACTTTATCTGTGCTCATTTCAATCTCTGGTTTTATGCAGCACCCCAACTCACGTTTCCCGTTAAGCAAGCATAAGTTGGTTTTCTAAATTTGAGACCCTGTTCTGTTCTGTAATTCAGTTCCTGTGTAGCCAAGTTTACATTCCGTGTATTACTGATATCTTATGATGTTTCTTTTTCTGTGTGACTTATTTCAGTTAGAATCATCGTACCTGAATCCACTCATTGTGCTGCTAAGGGCCTGATGACATAGATTTCATTGCTGAGTGATATTGCTTTGTAAGTAAATACCACAACTTCTTTATCCATTTTTCCCTTTCTGCGATGTTGAACTTGTACTGTAAACGAGGTTCTTGTAAACAGAGCCATCCCAAACTTTGGGGTGGCTGTGTCTTTTTGATTTTAATTTCCCTAAGCTATAGGACCATAAGTGGAAGTGCCCTAGGCTCTGTTGCTGTGTTTTTTAGATGTTTCAGGAAACACCAAACACTTCTCCCGAGTGTCTGTTGGCAATTTACATCCCGCCCATCAGCATAACAAGGCTCCCAGTTCTCCATGGCCTGTCCTGCCTTTCTGGATTTTACACTTTTTTCAGATGGCCCTTTTGACCGGGGGGAAGTGAGACTTCATTGTAGTGCAGATTTCCTTTGCAAGCTTGCTTGGTTGGCCAAAAAGGGCGTATGCGTTTTTTCCTGAATATATTCAGGAAAAAACGCATACGCCCTTTTTGGCCAAGTGCATCATTGTGGACGTTCTGCCTCTTTTCCTATGCTTTCAATGCAATTCCAGTCTTCCTCCTGAAATCGGTTTCCTGCAATTCTGCCCCACTTTCAAGTCCTCTTGGCAGCCTTACTTCAGTGTATTTTTGGACGATAGCTGTCATTTATAACTCTGCAGGTTTGTGAATTACATTGCCCCTGAGCTCCTTTCTTCAACTCGCTTTCTTGTGAGCTGGCCGTAACACCGCAGGATGGCTTCAGGCCCTAATCTGGTTCCGGCACGGCACGCTGAACCTTTGGTTAATTCCTCTTCCTGGTGGGAAATGAGAGTTAAATTTACCCGTCCAGACACCTCCAGCTAGTCTCTCATTGGTTCTCGCTATTCCTGTTCATCTTCCGCAGAAATTGCAAACTTGGCCAAACAGGAGGTTAAAGGGACTGACTCTCCAAGTCGGGAGAGTGTTAGTAAAGCGTCTGGAATGTTGCACCCGAGTACCAGGGTACGAAAACTGAGACATATTTGAACACGTCTCCCGATCACATGGTTGATCATACTCTAGGTTCCACATGCATGTTTTAGCTGAAGGAAGAATACCTTAAACCTGGGTAGTTGAAACCCGTGGAATGGGTACCATGCAATATGACTTCAAAGGGTCTTCATTTGCTCACCGAACCTCTCCAATCCTATCACTGCTGCGTTTATGCCCCTGTACACATGCTTGATTCTCTTTCGGAGACATAGCAATCCATAGGTTTTAAGATGCTTACTAGTCAGGTACATTCTTAGGCATTTAATATGGGGTGTTGAGTCCATTTCGTTGAGCAAGGAGTAGCTCTTGTCTATTCCATATTTGGCTTAAGGAACTTTATCTGTGCTCATTTCAATCTCTGGTTTTATGCAGCACCCCAACTCACCTTTCCCCTTAAGCAAGCATAAGTTGGTTTTCTAAATTTGAGACCCTGTTCTGTTCTGTAATTCAGTTCCTGTGTAGCCAAGTTTACATTCCGTGTATTACTGATATCTTATGATGTTTCTTTTTCTGTGTGACTTATTTCAGTTAGAATCATCATACCTGAATCCACTCATTGTGCTGCTAAGGGCCTGATGACATAGATTTCATTGCTGAGTGATATTGCTTTGTAAGTAAATACCACAACTTCTTTATCCATTTTTCACTTTCTGCGATGTTGAACTTGTACTGTAAACGAGGTTCTTGTAAACAGAGCCGTTCGAACCTTTGGGGTGGCTGTGTCTTTTTGATTTTAATTTCCCTAAGCTATAGGACCATGAGTGGAAGTGCCCTAGGCTCTGTTGCTTTGTTTTTTAGATGTTTCAGGAAACACCATACACTTCTCCCGAGTGTCTGTTGGCAATTTACATCCCGCCCATCAGCATAACAAGGCTTCCAGTTCTCCATGGCCTGTGCTGCCTTTCTGGATTTTACACTTTTTTCAGATGGCCCTTTTGA
The DNA here is from genome assembly GCF_039906515.1 of Pseudorca crassidens. Lineage (NCBI taxonomy): Eukaryota > Metazoa > Chordata > Mammalia > Artiodactyla > Delphinidae > Pseudorca > Pseudorca crassidens. The sequence continues at coordinate 97,352,169 of NC_090301.1, read as the reverse complement.
TCGGGGGGAAGTGAGACTTCATTGTAGTGCAGATTTCCTTTGCAAGCTTGCTTGGTTGGCCAAAAAGGGCGTATGCGTTTTTTCCTGAATATATTCAGGAAAAAACGCATACGCCCTTTTTGGCCAAGTGCATCATTGTGGACGTTCTGCCTCTTTTCCTATGCTTTCAATGCAATTCCAGTCTACCTCCTGAAATCGGTTTCCTGCAATTCTGCCCCGCTTTCAAGTCCTCTTGGCAGCCTTACTTCAGTATATTTTTGGACGATAGCTGTCATTTATAACTCTGCAGGTTTGTGCATTACAGTGCCCCTGAGCTCCTTTCTTCAACTCGCTTTCTTGTGACCTGGCCGCAACACCGCAGGATGGCTTCAGGCCCTAATCTGGTTCTGGCACGGCACGCTGAGCCTTTGGTTATTTCCTCTTCCTGGTGGGAAATGAGAGTTAAATTTGCCCGTTCAGACACCTCCAGCTAGTCTCTCATTGGTTCTCCCTATTCCTGTTCATCTTCCGCAGAAATTGCAAACTGGGCCAAACAGGAGGTTAAAGGCGTTGACTCTCCAAGTGGGGAGAGTGTTAGTAAAGCGTCTGGAATGTTGCACCCGAGTACCAGGGGAGGAAAACTGAGACATATTTGAACACGTCTCCCGTTCACACGGTTGATCATACTCTGGGTTCCACATGCATGTTTTAGCTGAAGGAAGAATACCTTAAACCTGGAGAGTTGAGACCCGTGGAATGGGTACCATGCAATATGATTTCAAAGGGTCTTCATTTGCTCACCGAACCTCTCCAATCCTATCACTGCTGCGTTTATGCCCCAGTACACACGCTTGATTCTCTTTTGGAGACTTAGCAATCCATAGGTTTTAAGATACTTACTAGTCAGGTACATTCTTAGGCGTTTAATATGGGGTGTTGAGTCCATTTCGTTGAGCAAGGAGTAGCTCTTGTCTATTCCATATTTGGCTTAAGGAACTTTATCTGTGCTCATTTCAATCTCTGGTTTTATGCAGCACCCCAACTCACCTTTCCCCTTAAGCAAGCATAAGTTGGTTTTCTAAATTTGAGACCCTGTTCTGTTTTGGAATTCAGTTCCTGTGTAGCCAAGTTTACATTCCGTGTATTAGTGATATCTTATGATGTTTCTTTTTCTGTGTGACTTATTTCAGTTAGAATCATCATACCTGAATCCACTCATTATGCTGCTACGGGCCTGATGACATAGATTTCATTGCTGAGTGATACTGCATTGTACGTAAGTACCACAAGTTCTTTATCCATTTTTCACTTTCTGTGATGTTGAACTTGTACGGTAAACGAGGTTCTTGTAAACAGAGGCGTCCCAAACTTTGGGGTGGCTGTGTCTTTTTGATTTTAATTTCCCTAAGCTATAGGACCATAAGTGGAAGTGCCCTAGGCTCTGTTGCTTTGTTTTTTAGATGTTTCAGGAAACACCATACACTTCTCCCGAGTGTCTGTTGGCAATTTACATCCCGCCCATCAGCATAACAAGGCTCCCAGTTCTCCATGGCCTGTCCTGCCTTTCTGGATTTTACACTTTTTTCAGATGGCCCTTTTGACCGGGGGGAAGTGAGACTTCATTGTAGTGCAGATTTCCTTTGCAAGCTTGCTTGGTTGGCCAAAAAGGGCGTATGCGTTTTTTCCTGAATATATTCAGGAAAAAACGCATACGCCCTTTTTGGCCAAGTGCATCATTGTGGACGTTCTGCCTCTTTTCCTATGCTTTCAATGCAATTCCAGTCTACCTCCTGAAATCGGTTTCCTGCAATTCTGCCCCGCTTTCAAGTCCTCTTGGCAGCCTTACTTCAGTATATTTTTGGACGATAGCTGTCATTTATAACTCTGCAGGTTTGTGAATTACAGTGCCCCTGAGCTCCTTTCTTCAACTCGCTTTCTTGTGAGCTGGCCGCAACACCGCAGGATGGCATCAGTCCCTAATCTGGTTCCGGCATGGCACGCTGAGCCTTTGCTTATTTCCTCTTCCTGGTGGGAAATGAGAGTTAAATTTGCCCGTTCAGACACCTCCAGCTAGTCTCTCATTGGTTCTCACTATTCCTGTTCATCTTCCGCAGAAATTGCAAACTGGGCCAAACAGGAGGTTAAAGGGACTGACTCTCCAAGTGGGGAGAGTGTTAGTAAAGCGTCTGGAATGTTGCACCCGAGTACCAGGGTACGAAAACTGAGACATATTTGAACACGTCTCCCGTTCACACGGTTGATCATACTCTGGGTTCCACATGCATGATTTAGCTGAAGGAAGAATACCTTAAACCTGGAGAGTTGAGACCCGTGGAATGGGTACCATGCAATATGACTTCAAAGGGTCTTCATTTGCTCACTGAATCTCTCCAATCCTATCACTGCTGCGTTTATGCCCCTGTACGCACGCTTGATTCTCTTTTGGAGACATAGCAATCCATAGGTTTTAAGATACTTACAAGTCAGGTACATTCTTAGGCGTTTAATATGGGGTGTTGAGTCCATTTCGTTGAGCAACGAGTAGCTCTTGTCTATTCCATATTTGGCTTAAGGAAATTTATCTGTGCTCATTTCAATCTCTGGTTTTATGCAGCACCCCAACTCACCTTTCCCCTTAAGCAAGCATAAGTTGGTTTTCTAAATTTGAGACCCTGTTCTGTTTTGGAATTCAGTTCCTGTGTAGCCAAGTTTACATTCCGTGTATTAGTGATATCTTATGATGTTTCTTTTTCTGTGTGACTTATTTCAGTTAGAATCATCGTACCTGAATCCACTCATTATGCTGCTACGGGCCTGATGACATAGATTTCATTGCTGAGTGATACTGCATTGTACGTAAGTACCACAAGTTCTTTATCCATTTTTCACTTTCTGTGATATTGAACTTGTACGGTAAACGAGGTTCTTGTAAACAGAGGCGTCCCAAACTTTGGGGTGGCTGTGTCTTTTTGATTTTAATTTCCCTAAGCTATAGGACCATAAGTGGAAGTGCCCTAGGCTCTGTTGCTTTGTTTTTTAGATGTTTCAGGAAACACCATACACTCCTCCCAAGTGTCTGTTGGCAATTTACATCCCGCCCATCAGCATAACAAGGCTCCCAGTTCTCCATGGCCTGTCCTGCCTTTCTGGATTTTACACTTTTTTCAGATGGCCCTTTTGACTGGGGGGAAGTGAGACTTCATTGTAGTGCAGATTTCCTTTGCAAGCTTGCTTGGTTGGCCAAAAAGGGCGTATGCGTTTTTTCCTGAATATATTCAGGAAAAAACGCATACGCCCTTTTTGGCCAAGTGCATCATTGTGGACGTTCTGCCTCTTTTCCTATGCTTTCAATGCAATTCCAGTCTACCTCCTGAAATCGGTTTCCTGCAATTCTGCCCCGCTTTCAAGTCCTCTTGGCAGCCTTACTTCAGTATATTTTTGGACGATAGCTGTCATTTATAACTCTGCAGGTTTGTGAATAACAGTACCCCTGAGCTCCTTTCTTCAACTCGCTTTCTTGTGACCTGGCCGCAACACCGCAGGATGGCTTCAGGCCCTCATCTGGTTCCGGCACGGCACGCTGAGCCTTTGGTTAATTCCTCTCTATGGTGGGAAATGAGAGTTAAATTTGCCCGTCCAGACACCTCCAGCTAGTCTCTCATTGGTTCTCCCTATTCCTGTTCATCTTCCGCAGAAATTGCAAACTGGGCCAAACAGGAGGTTAAAGGCACTGACTCTCCAAGTGGGGAGAGTGTTAGTAAAGCATCTGGAATGTTGCACCCGAGTCCCAGGGGAGGAAAACTGAGACATATTTGAACACGTCTCCCTTTCACACAGTTGATCATACTCTAGGATCCACATGCATGTTTTAGCTGAAGGAAGAATACCTTAAACCTGGGTAGTTGAAACCCGTGGAATGGGTACCATAAAATATGACTTCAAAGGGTCTTCATTTGCTCACCGAACCTCTCCAATCCTATCACTGCTGCGTTTATGCCCCTGTACACATGCTTGATTCTCTTTCGGAGACATAGCAATCCATAGGTTTTAAGATACTTACTAGTCAGGTACATTCTTAGGCGTTTAATCTGTGGTGTTGAGTCCATTTCATTGAGCTAGGAGTAGCTCTTGTCTATTCCATATTTGGCTTAAGGAACTTTATCTGTGCTCATTTCAATCTCTGGATTTATGCAGCACCCCAACTCACCTTTCCCCTTAAGCAAGCATAAGTTGGTTTTCTAAATTTGAGACCCTGTTCTGTTCTGTAATTCAGTTCCTGTGTAGCCACGTTTACATTCCGTGTATTACTGATATCTTATGATGTTTCTTTTTCTGTGTGACTTATTTCAGTTAGAATCATCATACCTGAATCCACTCATTGTGCTGCTAAGGGCCTGATGACATAGATTTCATTGCTGAGTGATATTGCTTTGTAAGTAAATACCACCACTTCTTTATCCATTTTTCACTTTCTGCGATGTTGAACTTGTACTGTAAACGAGGTTCTTGTAAACAGAGCCGTTCCAAACTTTGGGGTGGCTGTGTCTTTTTGATTTTAATTTCCCTAAGCTATAGGACCATAAGTGGAAGTGCCCTAGGCTCTGTTGCTTTGTTTTTTAGATGTTTCAGGAAACACCATACACTTCTCCCGAGTGTCTGTTGGCAATTTACATCCCGCCCATCAGCATAACAAGGCTCCCAGTTCTCCATGGCTGTCCTGCCTTTCTGGATTTTACACTTTTTTCAGATGGCCCTTTTGACCGGGGGAAAGTGAGACTTCATTGTAGTGCAGATTTCCTTTGCAAGCTTGCTTGGTTGGCCAAAAAGGGCGTATGCGTTTTTTCCTGAATATATTCAGGAAAAAACGCATACGCCCTTTTTGGTCAAGTGCATCATTGTGGACGTTCCGCCTCTTTTCCTATGCTTTCAATGCAATTCCAGTCTACCTCCTGAAATCGGTTTCCTGCAATTCTGCCCCGCTTTCAAGTCCTCTTGGCAGCCTTACTTCAGTATATTTTTGGACGATAGCTGTCATTTATAACTCTGCAGGTTTGTGCATTACAGTGCCCCTGAGCTCCTTTCTTCAACTCGCTTTCTTGTGAGCTGGCCGCAACACCGCAGGATGGCTTCAGGCCCTAATCTGGTTCCGGCACGGCACGCTGAGCCTTTGGTTATTTCCTCTTCCTGGTGGGAAATGAGAGTTAAATTTGCCCGTTCAGACACCTCCAGCTAGTCTCTCATTGGTTCTCCCTATTCCTGTTCATCTTCCACAGAAATTGCAAACTGGGCCAAACAGGAGGTTAAAGGCGCTGACTCTCCAAGTGGGGAGAGTGTTAGTAAAGCGTCTGGAATGTTGCACCCGAGTACCAGGGGAGGAAAACTGAGACATATTTGAACACGTCTCCCGTTCACACGGTTGATCATACTCTGGGTTCCACATGCATGTTTTAGCTGAAGGAAGAATACCTTAAACCTGGAGAGTTGAGACCCGTGGAATGGGTACCATGCAATATGATTTCAAAGTGTCTTCATTTGCTCACTGAACCTCTCCAATCCTATCACTGCTGCGTTTATGCCCCTGTACACACGCTTGATTCTCTTTTGGAGACTTAGCAATCCATAGGTTTTAAGATACTTACTAGTCAGGTACATTCTTAGGCGTTTAATATGAGGTGTTGAGTCCATTTCGTTGAGCAAGGAGTAGCTCTTGTCTATTCCATATTTGGCTTAAGGAACTTTATCTGTGCTCATTTCAACCTCTGGTTTTATGCAGCACCCCAACTCACCTTTCCCCTTAAGCAAGCATAAGTTGGTTTTCTAAATTTGAGACCCTGTTCTGTTTTGGAATTCAGTTCCTGTGTAGCCAAGTTAAATTCCGTGTATTAGTGATATCTTATGATGTTTCTTTTTCTGTGTGACTTATTTCAGTTAGAATCATCGTACCTGAATCCACTCATTATGCTGCTACGGGCCTGATGACATAGATTTCATTGCTGAGTGATACTGCATTGTACGTAAGTACCACAATTTCTTTATCCATTTTTCACTTTCTGTGATACTGAACTTGTACGGTAAACGAGGTTCTTGTAAACAGAGGCGTCCCAAACTTTGGGGTGGCTGTGTCTTTTTGATTTTAATTTCCTAAGCTATAGGACCATAAGTGGAAGTGCCCTAGTTTCTGTTGCTTTGTTTCTTAGATATTTCAGGAAACACCATACACTTCTCCCGAGTGTCTCTTGGCAATTTACATCCCGCCCATCAGCATAACAAGGCTCCCAGTTCTCCATGACCTTTCCTGCCTTTCTGGATTTTACACTTTTTTCAGATGGCCCTTTTGACCGGGGGGAAGTGAGACTTCATTTTAGTGCAGATTTCCTTTGCAAATTTGCTTGGTTGGCCAAAAAGGGCGTATGCGTTTTTTCCTGAATATATTCAGGAAAAAACGCATACGCCCTTTTTGGCCAAGTGCATCATTGTGGACGTTCTGCCTCTTTTCCTATGCTTTCAATGCAATTCCAGTCTACCTCCTGAAATCGGTTTCCTGCAATTCTGCCCCGCTTTCAAGTCCTCTTGGCAGCCATACTTCAGTATATTTTTGGACGATCGCTGTCATTTATAACTCTGCAGGTTTGTGAATTACAGTGCCCCTTAGCTACTTTCTTCAACTCGCTTTCTTGTGACCTGGACGCAACACCGCAGGATGGCTTCAGTCCCTAATCTGGTTCCGGCACGGCACGCTGAGCCTTTGGTTATTTCCTCTTCCTGGTGGGAAATGAGAGTTAAATTTGCCCTTCCAGACACCTCCAGCTAATCTCTCATTGGTTCTCCCTATTCCTGTTCATCTTCCGCAGAAATTGCAAACTGGGCCAAACAGGAGGTTAAAGGCGCTGACTCTCCAAGTGGGGAGAGTGTTAGTAAAGCGTCTGGAATGTTGCACCCGAGTACCAGGGGAGGAAAACTGAGACATATATGAACACGTCTCCCGTTCACACAGTTGATCATACTCTGGGTTCTACATGCATGATTTAGCTCAAGGAAGAATACCTTAAATCTGGAGAGTTGAGACCCGTGGAATGGGTACCATGCAATATGACTTCAAAGGGTCTTCATTTGCTCACCGAACCTCTCCAATCCTATCACTGCTGCGTTTATGCCCCTGTACATACGATTCATTCTCTTTTGGAGACATAGCAATCCATAGGTTTTAAGATACTTACTAGTCAGGTACATTCTTAGGCGTTTAATATGGGGTGTTGAGTCCATTTCGTTGAGCAAGGAGTAGCTCTTGTCTATTCCATATTTGGCTTAAGGAACTTTATCTGTGCTCATTTCAATCTCTGGTTTTATGCAGCACCCCAACTCACCTTTCCTCTTAAGCAAGCATAAGTTTGTTTTCTAAATTTGAGACCCTGTTCTGTTTTAGAATTCAGTTCCTGTGTAGCCAAGTTTACATTCCGTGTATTAGTGATATCTTATGATGTTTCTTTTTCTGTGTGACTTATTTCAGTTAGAATCATCGTACCTGAATCCACTCATTATGCTGCTACGGGCCTGATGACATAGATTTCATTGCTGAGTGATACTGCATTGTACGTAAGTACCACAAGTTCTTTATCCATTTTTCACTTTCTGTGATACTGAACTTGTACGGTAAACGAGGTTCTTGTAAACAGAGGCGTCCCAAACTTTGGGGTGGCTGTGTCTTTTTGATTTTAATTTCCCTAAGCTATAGGACCATAAGTGGAAGTGCCCTAGGCTCTGTTGCTTTGTTTTTTAGATGTTTCAGGAAACACCATACACTTCTCCCGAGTGTCTGTTGGCAATTTACATCCCGCCCATCAGCATAACAAGGCTCCCAGTTCTCCATGGCCTGTCCTGCCTTTCTGGATTTTACACTTTTTTCAGATGGCCCTTTTGACCGGGGGGAAGTGAGACTTCATTGTAGTGCAGATTTCCTTTGCAAGCTTGCTTGGTTGGCCAACAAGTGCGTATGCGTGTTTTCCTGAATATATTCAGGAAAAAACGCATACGCCCTTTTTGGCCAAGTGCATCATTGTGGACGTTCTGCCTCTTTTCCTATGCTTTCAATGCAATTCCAGTCTACCTCCTAAAATCGGTTTCCTGCAATTCTGCCCCGCTTTCAAGTCCTCTTGGCAGCCTTACTTCAGTATATTTTTGGACGATAGCTGTCATTTATAACTCTGCAGGTTTGTGAATTACAGTGCCCCTGAGCGCCTTTCTTCAACTCACTTTCTTGTGAGCTGGCCGCAACACCGCAGGATGGCTTCAGGCCTTAATCTGGTTCCGGCATGGCACGCTGAGCCTTTGGTTATTTCCTCTTCCTGGTGGGAAATGAGAGTTAAATTTGCCCTTCCAGACACCTCCAGCTAGTCTCTCATTGGTTCTCCCTATTCCTGTTCATCTTCCGCAGAAATTGCAAACTGGGCCAAACAGGAGGTTAAAGGCGCTGACTCTCCAAGTGGGGAGAGTGTTAGTAAAGCGTCTGGAATGTTGCACCCGAGTACCAGGGGAGGAAAACTGAGACATATTTGAACACGTCTCCCGTTCACACGGTTGATCATACTCTGGGTTCCACATGCATGTTTTAGCTGAAGGAAGAATACCTTAAACCTGGAGAGTTGAGACCCGTGGAATGGGTACCATGCAATATGACTTCAAAGGGTATTCATTTGCTCACCGAACCTCTCCAATCCTATCACTGCTGCGTTTATGCCCCTGTACATATGCTTGATTCTCTTTCGGAGACATAGCAATCCATAAGTTTTAAGATACTTACTAGTCAGGTACATTCTTAGGCGTTTAATATGGGGTGTTGAGTCCATTTCGTTGAGCAAGGAGTAGCTCTTGTCTATTCCATATTTGGCTTAAGGAACTTTATCTGTACTCATTTCAATCTCTGGTTTTATGCAGCACCCCAACTCACCTTTCCCCTTAAGCAAGCATAAGTTGGTTTTCTAAATTTGAGACCCTGTTCTGTTTTGGAATTCAGTTCCTGTGTAGCCAAGTTTACATTCCATGTATTAGTGATATCTTATGATGTTTCTTTTTCTGTGTGACTTATTTCAGTTAGAATCATCGTACCTGAATCCACTCATTATGCTGCTACGGGCCTGATGACATAGATTTCATTGCTGAGTGATACTGCATTGTACGTAAGTACCACAATTTCTTTATCCATTTTTCACTTTCTGTGATACTGAACTTGTACGGTAAACGAGGTTCTTGTAAACAGAGGCGTCCCAAACTTTGGGGTGGCTGTGTCTTTTTGATTTTAATTTCCCTAAGCTATAGGACCATTAGTGGAAGTGCCCTAGTTTCTGTTGCTTTGTTTTTTAGATATTTCAGGAAACACCATACACTTCTCCCGAGTGTCTGTTGGCAATTTACATCCCGCCCATCAGCATAACAAGGCTCCCAGTTCTCCATGACCTTTCCTGCTTTTCTGGATTTTACACTTTTTTCAGATGGCCCTTTTGACCGGGGGGAAGTGAGACTTCATTTTAGTGCAGATTTCCTTTGCAAATTTGCTTGGTTGGCCAAAAAGGGCGTATGCGTTTTTTCCTGAATATATTCAGGAAAAAACGCATACGCCCTTTTTGGCCAAGTGCATCATTGTGGACGTTCTGCCTCTTTTCCTATGCTTTCAATGCAATTCCAGTCTACCTCCTGAAATCGGTTTCCTGCAATTCTGCCCCGCTTTCAAGTCCTCTTGGCAGCCATACTTCAGTATATTTTTGGACGATCGCTGTCATTTATAACTCTGCAGGTTTGTGAATTACAGTGCCCCTTAGCTACTTTCTTCAACTCGCTTTCTTGTGACCTGGACGCAACACCGCACGATGGCTTCAGTCCCTAATCTGGTTCCGGCACGGCACGCTGAGCCTTTGGTTATTTCCTATTCCTGGTGGGAAATGAGAGTTAAATTTGCCCGTCCAGACACCTCCAGCTAGTCTCTCATTGGTTCTCCCTATTCCTGTTCATCTTCCGCAGAAATTGCAAACTGGGCCAAACAGGAGGTTAAAGGCGCTGACTCTCCAAGTGGGGAGAGTGTTAGTAAAGCATCTGGAATGTTGCACCCGAGTACCAGGGGAGGAAAACTGAGACATATTTGAACACGTCTCCCGTTCACACGGTTGATCATACTCTGGGTTCCACATGCATGTTTTAGCTGAAGGAAGAATACCTTAAACCTGGAGAGTTGAGACCTGTGTAATGGGTACCATGCAATATGACTTCAAAGGGTATTCATTTGCTCACCGAACCTCTCCAATCCTATCACTGCTGCGTTTATGCCCCTGTACATATGCTTGATTCTCTTTCGGAGACATAGCAATCCATAAGTTTTAAGATACTTACTAATCAGGTACATTCTTAGGCGTTTAATATGGGGTGTTGAGTCCATTTCGTTGAGCAAGGAGTAGCTCTTGTCTATTCCATATTTGGCTTAAGGAACTTTATCTGTGTTCATTTCAATCTCTGGTTTTACGCAGCACCCCAACTCACCTTTCCCCTTAAGCAAGCATAAGTTGGTTTTCTAAATTTGAGACCCTGTTCTGTTCTGTAATTCAGTTCCTGTGTAGCCAAGTTTACATTCCATGTATTAGTGATATCTTATGATGTTTCTTTTTCTGTGTGACTTATTTCAGTTAGAATCATCATACCTGAATCCACTCATTGTGCTGCTAAGGGCCTGATGACATAGATTTCATTGCTGAGTGATATTGCTTTGTAAGTAAATACCACTACTTCTTTATCCATTTTTCACTTTCTGCGATGTTGAACTTGTACTGTAAACGAGGTTCTTGTAAACAGAGCCGTTCCAAACTTTGGGGTGGCTGTGTCTTTTTGATTTTAATTTCCCTAAGCTATAGGACCATAAGTGGAAGTGCCCTAGGCTCTGTTGCTTTGTTTTTTAGATGTTTCAGGAAACACCATACACTTCTCCCGAGTGTCTGTTGGCAATTTACATCCCGCCCATCAGCATAACAAGGCTCCCAGTTCTCCATGGCCTGTCCTGCCTTTCTGGATTTTACACTTTTCAGATGGCCCTTTTGACCGGGGGGAAGTGACACTTCATTGTAGTGCAGATTTCCTTTGCAAGCTTGCTTGGTTGGCCAAAAAGGGCGTATGCGTTTTTTCCTGAATATATTCAGGAAAAAACGCATACGCCCTTTTTGGCCAAGTGCATGATTGTGGACGTTCCGCCTCTTTTCCTATGCTTTCAATGCAATTCCAGTCTACCTCCTGAAATCGGTTTCCTGCAATTCTGCCCCGCTTTCAAGTCCTCTTGGCAGCCTTACTTCAGTATATTTTTGGACGATAGCTGTCATTTATAACTCTGCAGGTTTGTGCATTACAGTGCCCCTGAGCTCCTTTCTTCAACTCGCTTTCTTGTGAGCTGGCCGCAACACTGCAGGATGGCTTCAGGCCCTAATCTGGTTCCGGCACGGCACGCTGAGCCTTTGGTTATTTCCTCTTCCTGGTGGGAAATGAGAGTTAAATTTGCCCGTTCAGACACCTCCAGCTAGTCTCTCATTTGTTCTCCCTATTCCTGTTCATCTTCCGCAGAAATTGCAAACTGGGCCAAACAGGAGGTTAAAGGCGCTGACTCTCCAAGTGGGGAGAGTGTTAGTAAAGCGTCTGGAATGTTGCACCCGAGTACCAGGGTACGAAAACTGAGACATATTTGAACACGTCTCCCGTTCACACGGTTGATCATACTCTGGGTTCCACATGCATGTTTTAGCTGAAGGAAGAATACCTTAAACCTGGAGAGTTGAGACCCGTGGAATGGGTACCATGCAATATGACTTCAAAGGGTCTTCATTTGCTCACCGAACCTCTCCAATCCTATCACTGCTGCGTTTATGCCCCTGTACACACGCTTGATTCTCTTTTGGAGAGTTAGCAATCCATAGGTTTTAAGATACTTACTACTCAGGTACATTCTTAGGCGTTTAATATGGGGTGTTGAGTCCATTTCGTTGAGCAAGGAGTAGCTCTTGTCTATTCCATATTTGGCTTAAGGAACTTTATCTGTGCTCATTTCAATCTCTGGTTTTATGCAGCACCCCAACTCACCTTTCCCCTTAAGCAAGCATAAGTTGGTTTTCTAAATTTGAGACCCTGTTCTGTTCTGTAATTCAGTTCCTGTGTAGCCAAGTTAAATTCCGTGTATTAGTGATATCTTATGATGTTTCTTTTTCTGTGTGACTTATTTCAGTTAGAATCATCATACCTGAATCCACTCATTGTGCTGCTAAGGGCCTGATGACATAGATTTCATTGCTGAGTGATATTGCTTTGTAAGTAAATACCACAACTTCTTTATCCATTTTTCACTTTCTGTGATACTGAACTTGGACGGTAAACGAGGTTCTTGTAAACAGAGGCGTCCCAAACTTTGGGGTGGCTGTGTCTTTTTGATTTTAATTTCCCTAAGCTATAGGACCATAAGTGGAAGTGCCCTAGGCTCTGTTGCTTTGTTTTTTAGATGTTTCAGGAAACACCAAACACTTCTCCCGAGTGTCTGTTGGCAATTTACATCCCGCCCATCAGCATAACAAGGCTTCCAGTTCTCCATGGCCTGTGCTGCCTTTCTGGATTTTACACCTTTTTCAGATGGCCCTTTTGATCGGGGGGAAGTGAGACTTCATTGTAGTGCAGATTTCCTTTGCAAGCTTGCTTGGTTGGCCAAAAAGTGCGTATGCGTTTTTTCCTGAATATATTCAGGAAAAAACGCATACGCCCTTTTTGGCCAAGTGCATCATTGTGGACGTTCTGCCTCTTTTCCTATGCTTTCAATGCAATTCCAGTCTACCTCCTGAAATCGGTTTCCTGCAATTCTGCCCCGCTTTCAAGTCCTCTTGGCAGCCTTACTTCAGTATATTTTTGGACGATAGCTGTCATTTATAACTCTGCAGGTTTGTGCATTACAGTGCCCCTGAGCTCCTTTCTTCAACTCGCTTTCTTGTGAGCTGGCCGCAACACCGCAGGATGGCTTCAGGCCCTAATCTGGTTCTGGCACGGCACGCTGAGCCTTTGGTTATTTCCTCTTCCTGGTGGGAAATGAGAGTTAAATTTGCCCGTTCAGACACCTCCAGCTAGTCTCTCATTGGTTCTCCCTATTCCTGTTCATCTTCCGCAGAAATTGCAAACTGGGCCAAACAGGAGGTTAAAGGCGCTGACTCTCCAAGTGGGGAGAGTGTTAGTAAAGCGTCTGGAATGTTGCACCCGAGTACCAGGGTACGAAAACTGAGACATATTTGAACACGTCTCCCGATCACATGGCTGATCATACTCTAGGTTACACATGCATGTTTTAGCTGAAGGAAGAATACCTTAAACCTGGGTAGTTGAAACCCGTGGAATGGGTACCATGCAATATGACTTCAAAGGGTCTTCATTTGCTCACCGAACCTCTCCAATCCTATCACTGCTGCGTTTATGCCCCTGTACACATGCTTGATTCTCTTTCGGAGACATAGCAATCCATAGGTTTTAAGATGCTTACTAGTCAGGTACATTCTTAGGCATTTAATATGGGGTGTTGAGTCCATTTCGTTGAGCAAGGAGTAGCTCTTGTCTATTCCATATTTGGCTTAAGGAACTTTATCTGTGCTCATTTCAATCTCTGGTTTTATGCAGCACCCCAACTCACCTTTCCCCTTAAGCAAGCATAAGTTGGTTTTCTAAATTTGAGACCCTGTTCTGTTCTGTAATTCAGTTCCTGTGTAGCCAAGTTTACATTCCGTGTATTACTGATATCTTATGATGTTTCTTTTTCTGTGTGACTTATTTCAGTTAGAATCATCATACCTGAATCCACTCATTGTGCTGCTAAGGGCCTGATGACATAGATTTCATTGCTGAGTGATATTGCTTTGTAAGTAAATACCACAACTTCTTTATCCATTTTTCACTTTCTGCGATGTTGAACTTGTACTGTAAACGAGGTTCTTGTAAACAGAGCCGTTCCAACCTTTGGGGTGGCTGTGTCTTTTTGATTTTAATTTCCCTAAGCTATAGGACCATAAGTGGAAGTGCCGTATGCTCAGTTGCTTTGTTTTTTAGATGTTTCAGGAAACACCATACACTTCTCCCGAGTGTCTGTTGGCAATTTACATCCCGCCCATCAGCATAACAAGGCTTCCAGTTCTCCATGGCCTGTGCTGCCTTTCTGGATTTTACACTTTTTTCAGATGGCCCTTTTGATCGGGGGGAAGTGAGACTTCATTGTAGTGCAGATTTCCTTTGCAAGCTTGCTTGGTTGGCCAAAAAGGGCGTATGCGTTTTTTCCTGAATATATTCAGGAAAAAACGCATACGCCCTTTTTGGCCAAGTGCATCATTGTGGACGTTCTGCCTCTTTTCCTATGCTTTCAATGCAATTCCAGTCTACCTCCTGAAATCGGTTTCCTGCAATTCTGCCCCGCTTTCAAGTCCTCTTGGCAGCCTTACTTCAGTATATTTTTGGACGATAGCTGTCATTTATAACTCTGCAGGTTTGTGAATTACAGTGCCCGTGAGCTCCTTTCTTCAACTCGCTTTCTTGTGAGCTGGCCGCAACACCGCAGGATGGCTTCAGGCCCTAATCTGGTTCTGGCACGGCACGCTGAGCCTTTGGTTATTTCCTCTTCCTGGTGGGAAATGAGAGTTAAATTTGCCCGTTCAGACACCTCCAGCTAGTCTCTCATTGGTTCTCCCTATTCCTGTTCATCTTCCGCAGAAATTGCAAACTGGGCCAAACAGGAGGTTAAAGGCGCTGACTCTCCAAGTGGGGAGAGTGTTAGTAAAGCGTCTGGAATGTTGCACCCGAGTACCAGGGTACGAAAACTGAGACATATTTGAACACGTCTCCCGATCACATGGTTGATCATACTCTAGGTTCCACATGCATGTTTTAGCTGAAGGAAGAATACCTTAAAACTGGGTAGTTGAAACCCGTGGAATGGGTACCATGCAATATGACTTCAAAGGGTCTTCATTTGCTCACCGAACCTCTCCAATCCTATCACTGCTGCGTTTATGCCCCTGTACACATGCTTGATTCTCTTTCGGAGACATAGCAATCCATAGGTTTTAAGATGCTTACTAGTCAGGTACATTCTTAGGCATTTAATATGGGGTGTTGAGTCCATTTCGTTGAGCAAGGAGTAGCTCTTGTCTATTCCATATTTGGCTTAAGGAACTTTATCTGTGCTCATTTCAATCTCTGGTTTTATGCAGCACCCCAACTCACCTTTCCCCTTAAGCAAGCATAAGTTGGTTTTCTAAATTTGAGACCCTGTTCTGTTCTGTAATTCAGTTCCTGTGTAGCCAAGTTTACATTCCGTGTATTACTGATATCTTATGATGTTTCTTTTTCTGTGTGACTTATTTCAGTTAGAATCATCATACCTGAATCCACTCATTGTGCTGCTAAGGGCCTGATGACATAGATTTCATTGCTGAGTGATATTGCTTTGTAAGTAAATACCACAACTTCTTTATCCATTTTTCACTTTCTGCGATGTTGAACTTGTACTGTAAACGAGGTTCTTGTAAACAGAGCCGTTCCAACCTTTGGGGTGGCTGTGTCTTTTTGATTTTAATTTCCCTAAGCTATAGGACCATAAGTGGAAGTGCCCTAGGCTCTGTTGCTTTGTTTTTTAGATGTTTCAGGAAACACCATACACTTCTCCCGAGTGTCTGTTGGCAATTTACATCCCGCCCATCAGCATAACAAGGCTTCCAGTTCTCCATGGCCTGTGCTGCCTTTCTGGATTTTACACTTTTTTCAGATGGCCCTTTTGACCGGGGGGAAGTGAGACTTCATTGTAGTGCAGATTTCCTTTGCAAGCTTGCTTGGTTGGCCAAAAAGGGCATATGCGTTTTTTCCTGAATATATTCAGGAAAAAACGCATACGCCCTTTTTGGCCAAGTGCATCATTGTGGACGTTCTGCCTCTTTTCCTATGCTTTCAATGCAATTCCAGTCTACCTCCTGAAATTGGTTTCCTGCAATTCTGCCCCGCTTTCAAGTCCTCTTGGCAGCCTTACTTCAGTATATTTTTGGACGATAGCTGTCATTTATAACTCTGCAGGTTTGTGCATTACAGTGCCCCTGAGCTCCTTTCTTCAACTCGCTTTCTTGTGAGCTGGCCGCAACACCGCAGGATGGCTTCAGGCCCTAATCTGGTTCCGGCACGGCACGCTGAGCCTTTGGTTATTTCCTCTTCCTGGTGGGAAATGAGAGTTAAATTTGCCCGTTCAGACACCTCCAGCTAGTCTCTCATTGGTTCTCCCTATTCCTGTTCATCTTCCGCAGAAATTGCAAACTGGGCCAAACAGGAGGTTAAAGGCGCTGACTCTCCAAGTGGGGAGAGTGTTAGTAAAGCGTCTGGAATGTTGCACCCGAGTACCAGGGTACGAAAACTGAGACATATTTGAACACGTCTCCCGTTCACATGGTTGATCATACTCTGGGTTCCACATGCATGTTTTAGCTGAAGGAAGAATACCTTAAACCTGGAGAGTTGAGACCCGTGGAATGGGTACCATGCAATATGACTTCAAAGGGTATTCATTTGCTCACCGAACCTCTCCAATCCTATCACTGCTGCGTTTATGCCCCTGTACGCACGCTTGATTCTCTTTTGGAGACATAGCAATCCATAGGTTTTAAGATACTTACTAGTCAGGTACATTCTTAGGCGTTTAATATGGGGTGTTGAGTCCATTTCGTTGAGCAAGGAGTAGCTCTTGTCTATTCCATATTTGGCTTAAGGAACTTTATCTGTGCTCATTTCAATCTCTGGTTTTATGCAGCACCCCAACTCACCTTTCCCCTTAAGCAAGCATAAGTTGGTTTTCTAAATTTGAGACCCTGTTCTGTTTTGGAATTCAGTTCCTGTGTAGCCAAGTTTACATTCCGTGTATTAGTGATATCTTATGATGTTTCTTTTTCTGTGTGACTTATTTCAGTTAGAATCATCGTACCTGAATCCACTCATTATGCTGCTACGGGCCTGATGACATAGATTTCATTGCTGAGTGATACTGCATTGTACGTAAGTACCACAAGTTCTTTATCCATTTTTCACTTTCTGTGATATTGAACTTGTACGATAAACGAGGTTCTTGTAAACAGAGGCGTCCCAAACTTTGGGGTGGCTGTGTCTTTTTTATTTTAATTTCCCTAAGCTATAGGACCATAAGTGGAAGTGCCCTAGGCTCTGTTGCTTTGTTTTTTAGATGTTTCAGGAAACACCATACACTCCTCCCAAGTGTCTGTTGGCAATTTACATCCCGCCCATCAGCATAACAAGGCTCCCAGTTCTCCATGGCCTGTCCTGCCTTTCTGGATTTTACACTTTTTTCAGATGGCCCTTTTGACTGGGGGGAAGTGAGACTTCATTGTAGTGCAGATTTCCTTTGCAAGCTTGCTTGGTTGGCCAAAAAGGGCGTATGCGTTTTTTCCTGAATATATTCAGGAAAAAACGCATACGCCCTTTTTGGCCAAGTGCATCATTGTGGACGTTCTGCCTCTTTTCCTATGCTTTCAATGCAATTCCAGTCTACCTCCTGAAATCGGTTTCCTGCAATTCTGCCCCGCTTTCAAGTCCCTTGGCAGCCTTACTTCAGTATATTTTTGGACGATAGCTGTCATTTATAACTCTGCAGGTTTGTGAATTACAGTGCCCCTGAGCTACTTTCTTCAACTCGCTTTCTTGTGAGCTGGCCGCAACACCGCAGGATGGCTTCAGGCCCTAATCTGGTTCCGGCACGGCACGCTGAGCCTTTGGTTAATTCCTCTTCCTGGTGGGAAATGAGAGTTAAATTTGCCCGTTCAGACACCTCCAGCTAGTCTCTCATTGGTTCTCCCTATTCCTGTTCATCTTCCGCAGAAATTGCAAACTGGGCCAAACAGGAGGTTAAAGGCGCTGACTCTCCAAGTGGGGAGAGTGTTAGTAAAGCGTCTGGAATGTTGCACCCGAGTACCAGGGGAGGAAAACTGAGACATATTTGAACACGTCTCCCGTTCACACGGTTGATCATACTCTGGGTTCCACATGCATGTTTTAGCTGAAGGAAGAATACCTTAAACCTGGAGAGTTGAGACCCGTGGAATGGGTACCATGCAATATGACTTCAAAGGGGCTTCATTTGCTCACCGAACCTCTCCAATCCTATCACTGCTGCTTTCATGCCCCTGTACACATGCTTGATTCTCTTTCGGAGACATAGCAATCCATAGGTTTTAAGATACTTACTAGTCAGGTACATTCTTAGGCGTTTAATATGCGGTGTTGAGTCCATTTCATTGAGCAAGGAGTAGCTCTTGTCTATTCCATATTTGGCTTAAGGAACTTTATCTGTGCTCATTTCAATCTCTGGTTTTATGCAGCACCCCAACTCACCTTTCCCCTTAAGCAAGCATAAGTTGGTTTTCTAAATTTGAGACCCTGTTCTGTTCTGTAATTCAGTTCCTGTGTAGCCAAGTTTACATTCCGTGTATTACTGATATCTTATGATGTTTCTTTTTCTGTGTGACTTATTTCAGTTAGAATCATCGTACCTGAATCCACTCATTATGCTGCTACGGGCCTGATGACATAGATTTCATTGCTGAGTGATACTGCATTGTACGTAAGTACCACAAGTTCTTTATCCATTTTTCACTTTCTGTGATGTTGAACTTGTACGGTAAACGAGGTTCTTGTAAACAGAGACGTCCCAAACTTTGGGGTGGCTGTGTCTTTTTGATTTTAATTTCCCTAAGCTATAGGACCATAAGTGGAAGTGCCCTAGGCTCTGTTGCTTTGTTTTTTAGATGTTTCAGGAAACACCATACACTTCTCCCGAGTGTCTGTTGGCAATTTACATCCCGCCCATCAGCATAACAAGGCTCCCAGTTCTCCATGGCCTGTCCTGTCTTTCTGGATTTTACACATTGTTCAGATGGCCCTTTTGACCGGGGGGAAGTGAGACTTCATTGTAGTGCAGATTTCCTTTGCAAGTTTGCTTGGTTGCCCAAAAAGGGCGTATGCGTTTTTTCCTGAATATATTCAGGAAAAAACGCATACGCCCTTTTTGTCCAAGTGCATCATTGTGGACGCTCTGCCTCTTTTCCTATGCTTTCAATGCAATTCCAGTCTACCTCCTGAAATCGGTTTCCTGCAATTCTGCCCCACTTTCAAGTCCTCTTGGCAGCCTTACTTCAGTATATTTTTGGACGATAGCTGTCATTTATAACTCTGCAGGTTTGTGAATTACAGTGCCCCTGAGCTCCTTTCTTCAACTCGCTTTCTTGTGACTTGGCCACAACACCGCTGGATGGCTTCAGGCCCTTATCTGTGTCCGGCACGGCACGCTGAGCGTTTGGTTAATTCCTCTTCCTGGTGGGAAATGAGAGTTAAATTTGCCCGTCCAGACACCTCCAGCTAGTCTCTCATTGGTTCTCGCTATTCCTGTTCATCTTCCGCAGAAATTGCAAACTGGGCCAAACAGGAGTTTAAAGGGACTGACTCTCCAAGTCGGGAGAGTGTTAGTAAAGCGTCTGGAATGTTGCACCCGAGTACCAGGGTACGAAAACTGAGACATATTTGAACACGTCTCCCGATCACATGGTTGATCATACTCTAGGTTCCACATGCATGTTTTAGCTGAAGGAAGAATACCTTAAACCTGGGTAGTTGAAACCCGTGGAATGGGTACCATGCAATATGACTCAAAGGGTCTTCATTTGCTCACCGAACCTCTCCAATCCTATCACTGCTGCGTTTATGCCCCTGTACACACGCTTGATTCTCTTTTGGAGACATAGCAATCCCTAGGTTT
Source organism: Pseudorca crassidens (assembly GCF_039906515.1). Classification (NCBI taxonomy): domain Eukaryota; kingdom Metazoa; phylum Chordata; class Mammalia; order Artiodactyla; family Delphinidae; genus Pseudorca; species Pseudorca crassidens. The sequence goes on along the minus strand of NC_090301.1, from coordinate 97,332,350 downwards.
TAAGTTACTTACTAGTCAGGTACATTCTTAGGCGTTTAATATGGGGTGTTGAGTCCATTTCGTTGAGCAAGGAGTAGCTCTTGTCTATTCCATATTTGGCTTAAGGAACTTTATCTGTGCTCATTTCAATCTCTAGTTTTATGCAGCACCCCAACTCACCTTTCCCCTTAAGCAAGCATAAGTTGGTTTTCTAAATTTGAGACCCTGTTCTGTTCTGTAATTCAGTTCCTGTGTAGCCAAGTTTACATTCCATGTATTACTGATATCTTATGATGTTTCTTTTTCTGTGTGACTTATTTCAGTTAGAATCATCATACCTGAATCCACTCATTGTGCTGCTACGGGCCTGATGACATAGATTTCATTGCTGAGTGATATTGCTTTGTAAGTAAATACCACAGCTTCTTTATCCATTTTTCGCTTTCTGCGATGTTGAACTTGTACTGTAAACGATGTTCTTGTAAACAGAGACATCCTAAACTTTGGGGTGGCTGTGTCTTTTTGATTTTAATTTCCCTAAGCTATAGGACCATAAGTGGAAGTGCCCTAGACTCTGTTGCTTTGTTTTTTAGATGTTTCAGGAAACACCATACACTTCTCCCGAGTGTCTGTTGGCAATTTACATCCCGCCCATCAGCATAACAAGGCTCCCAGTTCTCCATGGCCTGTCCTGCCTTTCTGGATTTTACACTTTTTTCAGATGGCCCTTTTGACCGGAAGGAAGTGAGACTTCATTGTAGTGCAGATTTCCTTTGCAAGCTTGCTTGGTTGGCCAAAAAGGGCGTATGCGTTTTTTCCTGAATATATTCAGGAAAAAACGCATACGCCCTTTTTGGCCAAGTGCATCATTGTGGACGTTCTGCCTCTTTTCCTATGCTTTCAATGCAATTCCAGTCTAACTCCTGAAATCGGTTTCCTGCAATTCTGCCCCACTTTCAAGTCCTCTTGGCAGCCTTACTTCAGTATATTTTTGGACGATCGCTGTCATTTATAACTCTGCAGGTTTGTGAATTACAGTGCCCCTTAGCTACTTTCTTCAACTCGCTTTCTTGTGACCTGGACGCAACACCGCAGGATGGCTTCAGTCCCTAATCTGGTTCCGGCACGGCACGCTGAGCCTTTGGTTATTTCCTCTTCCTGGTGGGAAATGAGAGTTAAATTTGCCCGTCCAGACACCTCCAGCTAGTCTCTCATTGGTTCTCCCTATTCCTGTTCATCTTCCGCAGAAATTGCAAACTGGGCCAAACAGGAGGTTAAAGGCACTGACTCTCCAAGTGGGGAGAGTGTTAGTAAAGCGTCTGGAATGTTGCACCCGAGTCCCAGGGGAGGAAAACTGAGACATATTTGAACACGTCTCCCTTTCACACAGTTGATCATACTCTGGGTTCTACATGCATGATTTAGCTCAAGGAAGAATACCTTAAATCTGGAGAGTTGAGACCCGTGGAATGGGTACCATGCAATATGACTTCAAAGGGTCTTCATTTGCTCACCGAACCTCTCCAATCCTATCACTGCTGCGTTTATGCCCCTGTACATACGATTGATTCTCTTTTGGAGACATAGCAATCCATAGGTTTTAAGATTCTTACTAGTCAGGTACATTCTTAGGCGTTTAATATGGGGTGTTGAGTCCATTTCGTTGAGCAAAGAGTAGCTCTTGACTATTCCATATTTGGCTTAAGGAACTTTATCTGTGCTCATTTCAATCTCTGGTTTTATGCAGCACCCCGACTCACCTTTCCTCTTAAGCAAGCATAAGTTGGTTTTCTAAATTTGAGACCCTGTTCTGTTTTGGAATTCAGTTCCTGTGTAGCCAAGTTTACATTCCGTGTATTAGTGATATCTTATGATGTTTCTTTTTCTGTGTGACTTATTTCAGTTAGAATCATCGAACCTGAATCCACTTATTATGCTCCTACGGGCCTGATGACATAGATTTCATTGCTGAGTGATACTGCATTGTACGTAAGTACCACAAGTTCTTTATCCATTTTTCACTTTCTGTGATACTGAACTTGTACGGTAATCGAGGTTCTTGTAAACAGAGGCGTCCCAAACTTTGGGGTGGCTGTTTCTTTTTGATTTTAATTTCCCTAAGCTATAGGACCATAAGTGGAAGTGCCCTAGGCTCTGTTGCTTTGTTTTTTAGATGTTTCAGGAAACACCATACACTTCTCCCGAGTGTCTCTTGGCAATTTACATCCCGCCCATCAGCATAACAAGGCTCCCAGTTCTCCATGACCTTTCCTGCCTTTCTGGATTTTACACTTTTTTCAGATGACCCTTTTGACAGGGGGGAAGTGAGACTTCATTGTAGTGCAGATTTCCTTTGCAAGTTTGCTTGGTTGGCCAACAAGTGCGTATGCGTTTTTTCCTGAATATATTCAAGAAAAAATGCATACGCCCTTTTTGGCCAAGTGCATCATTGTGGACGTTCTGCCTCTTTTCCTATGCTTTCAATGCAATTCCAGTCTACCTCCTGAAATCGGTTTCCTGCAATTCTGTCCCGCTTTCAAGTCCTCTTGGCAGCCTTACTTCAGTATATTTTTGGACGATAGCTGTCATTTATAACTCTGCAGGTTTGTGCATTACAGTGCCCCTGAGCTCCTTTCTTCAACTCGCTTTCTTGTGAGCTGGCCGCATCACCGCAGCATGGCTTCAGGCCCTAATCTCGTTCCGGCACGGCACGCTGAGCCTTTGGTTAATTCCTCTTCCTGGTGGGAAATGAGAGTTAAATTTGCCCGTCCAGACACCTCCAGCTAGTCTCTCATTGGTTCTCGCTATTCCTGTTCATCTTCCGCAGAAATTGCAAACTGGGCCAAACAGGAGGTTAAAGGGACTGACTCTCCAAGTCGGGAGAGTGTTAGTAAAACGTCTGGAATGTTGCACCCGAGTACCAGGGTACGAAAACTGAGACATATTTGAACACGTCTCCCGATCACATGGTTGATCATACTCTAGGTTCCACATGCATGTTTTAGCTGAAGGAAGAATACCTTAAACCTGGGTAGTTGAAACCCGTGGAATGGGTACCATGCAATATGACTCAAAGGGTCTTCATTTGCTCACCGAACCTCTCCAATCCTATCACTGCTGCGTTTATGCCCCTGTACACACGCTTGATTCTCTTTTGGAGACATAGCAATCCCTAGGTTTTAAGTTACTTACTAGTCAGGTACATTCTTAGGCGTTTAATATGGGGTGTTGAGTCCATTTCGTTGAGCAAGGAGTAGCTCTTGTCTATTCCATATTTGGCTTAAGGAACTTTATCTGTGCTCATTTCAATCTCTAGTTTTATGCAGCACCCCAACTCACCTTTCCCCTTAAGCAAGCATAAGTTGGTTTTCTAAATTTGAGACCCTGTTCTGTTCTGTAATTCAGTTCCTGTGTAGCCAAGTTTACATTCCATGTATTAGTGATATCTTATGATGTTTCTTTTTCTGTGTGACTTATTTCAGTTAGAATCATCATACCTGAATCCACTCATTGTGCTGCTACGGGCCTGATGACATAGATTTCATTGCTGAGTGATATTGCTTTGTAAGTAAATACCACAGCTTCTTTATCCATTTTTCGCTTTCTGCGATGTTGAACTTGTACTGTAAACGATGTTCTTGTAAACAGAGACATCCCAAACTTTGGGGTGGCTGTGTCTTTTTGATTTTAATTTCCCTAAGCTATAGGACCATAAGTGGAAGTGCCCTAGGCTCTGTTGCTGTGTTTTTTAGATGTTTCAGGAAACACCATACACTTCTCCCGAGTGTCTGTTGGCAATTTACATCCCGCCCATCAGCATAACAAGGCTCCCAGTTCTCCATGGCCTGTCCTGCCTTTCTGGATTTTACACTTTTTTCAGATGGCCCTTTTGACCGGAAGGAAGTGAGACTTCATTGTAGTGCAGATTTCCTTTGCAAGCTTGCTTGGTTGGCCAAAAAGGGCGTATGCGTTTTTTCCTGAATATATTCAGGAAAAAACGCATACGCCCTTTTTGGCCAAGTGCATCATTGTGGATGTTCTGCCTCTTTTCCTATGCTTTCAATGCAATTCCAGTCTACCTCCTGAAATCGGTTTCCTGCAATTCTGCCCCGCTTTCAAGTCCTCTTGGCAGCCTTACTTCAGTATATTTTTGGACGATCGCTGTCATTTATAACTCTGCAGGTTTGTGAATTACAGTGCCCCTTAGCTACTTTCTTCAACTCGCTTTCTTGTGAGCTGGACGCAACACCGCAGGATGGCTTCAGTCCCTAATCTTGTTCCGGCATGGCACGCTGAGCCTTTGGTTATTTCCTCTTCCTGGTGGGAAATGAGAGTTAAATTTGCCCGTCCAGACACCTCCAGCTAGTCTCTCATTGGTTCTCCCTATTCCTGTTCATCTTCCGCAGAAATTGCAAACTGGGCCAAACAGGAGGTTAAAGGCACTGACTCTCCAAGTGGGGAGAGTGTTAGTAAAGCGTCTGGAATGTTGCACCCGAGTCCCAGGGGAGGAAAACTGAGACATATTTGAACACGTCTCCCTTTCACACAGTTGATCATACTCTGGGTTCTACATGCATGATTTAGCTCAAGGAAGAATACCTTAAATCTGGAGAGTTGAGACCCGTGGAATGGGTACCATGCAATATGACTTCAAAGGGTCTTCATTTGCTCACCGAACCTCTCCAATCCTATCACTGCTGCGTTTATGCCCCTGTACATACGATTGATTCTCTTTTGGAGACATAGCAATCCATAGGTTTTAAGATTCTTACTAGTCAGGTACATTCTTAGGCGTTTAATATGGGGTGTTGAGTCCATTTCGTTGAGCAAGGAGTAGCTCTTGTCTATTCCATATTTGGCTTAAGGAACTTTATCTGTGCTCATTTCAATCTCTGGTTTTATGCAGCACCCCGACTCACCTTTCCTCTTAAGCAAGCATAAGTTGGTTTTCTAAATTTGAGACCCTGTTCTGTTTTGGAATTCAGTTCCTGTGTAGCCAAGTTTACATTCCGTGTATTAGTGATATCTTATGATATTTCTTTTTCTGTGTGACTTATTTCAGTTAGAATCATCGAACCTGAATCCACTTATTATGCTCCTACGGGCCTGATGACATAGATTTCATTGCTGAGTGATACTGCATTGTACGTAAGTACCACAAGTTCTTTATCCATTTTTCACTTTCTGTGATACTGAACTTGTACGGTAAACGAGGTTCTTGTAAACAGAGGCGTCCCAAACTTTGGGGTGGCTGTTTCTTTTTGATTTTAATTTCCCTAAGCTATAGGACCATAAGTGGAAGTGCCCTAGGCTCTGTTGCTTTGTTTTTTAGATGTTTCAGGAAACACCATACACTTCTCCCGAGTGTCTCTTGGCAATTTACATCCCGCCCATCAGCATAACAAGGCTCCCAGTTCTCCATGACCTTTCCTGCCTTTCTGGATTTTACACTTTTTTCAGATGACCCTTTTGACAGGGGGGAAGTGAGACTTCATTGTAGTGCAGATTTCCTTTGCAAGTTTGCTTGGTTGGCCAACAAGTGCGTATGCGTTTTTTCCTGAATATATTCAAGAAAAAATGCATACGCCCTTTTTGGCCAAGTGCATCATTGTGGACGTTCTGCCTCTTTTCCTATGCTTTCAATGCAATTCCAGTCTACCTCCTGAAATCGGTTTCCTGCAATTCTGTCCCGCTTTCAAGTCCTCTTGGCAGCCTTACTTCAGTATATTTTTGGACGATAGCTGTCATTTATAACTCTGCAGGTTTGTGCATTACAGTGCCCCTGAGCTCCTTTCTTCAACTCGCTTTCTTGTGAGCTGGCCGCATCACCGCAGCATGGCTTCAGGCCCTAATCTCGTTCCGGCACGGCACGCTGAGCCTTTGGTTAATTCCTCTTCCTGGTGGGAAATGAGAGTTAAATTTGCCCCTCCAGACACCTCCAGCTAGTCTCTCATTGGTTCTCGCTATTCCTGTTCATCTTCCGCAGAAATTGCAAACTGGGCCAAACAGGAGGTTAAAGGGACTGACTCTCCAAGTCGGGAGAGTGTTAGTAAAACGTCTGGAATGTTGCACCCGAGTACCAGGGTACGAAAACTGAGACATATTTGAACACGTCTCCCGATCACATGGTAGATCATACTCTAGGTTCCACATGCATGTTTTAGCTGAAGGAAGAATACCTTAAACCTGGGTAGTTGAAACCCGTGGAATGGGTACCATGCAATATGACTCAAAGGGTCTTCATTTGCTCACCGAACCTCTCCAATCCTATCACTGCTGCGTTTATGCCCCTGTACACACGCTTGATTCTCTTTTGGAGACATAGCAATCCCTAGGTTTTAAGTTACTTACTAGTCAGGTACATTCTTAGGCGTTTAATATGGGGTGTTGAGTCCATTTCGTTGAGCAAGGAGTAGCTCTTGTCTATTCCATATTTGGCTTAAGGAACTTTATCTGTGCTCATTTCAATCTCTAGTTTTATGCAGCACCCCAACTCACCTTTCCCCTTAAGCAAGCATAAGTTGGTTTTCTAAATTTGAGACCCTGTTCTGTTCTGTAATTCAGTTCCTGTGTAGCCAAGTTTACATTCCATGTATTACTGATATCTTATGATGTTTCTTTTTCTGTGTGACTTATTTCAGTTAGAATCATCATACCTGAATCCACTCATTGTGCTGCTACGGGCCTGATGACATAGATTTCATTGCTGAGTGATATTGCTTTGTAAGTAAATACCACAGCTTCTTTATCCATTTTTCGCTTTCTGCGATGTTGAACTTGTACTGTAAATGATGTTCTTGTAAACAGAGACATCCCAAACTTTGGGGTGGCTGTGTCTTTTTGATTTTAATTTCCCTAAGCTATAGGACCATAAGTGGAAGTGCCCTAGGCTCTGTTGCTTTGTTTTTTAGATGTTTCAGGAAACACCATACACTTCTCCCGAGTGTCTGTTGGCAATTTACATCCCGCCCATCAGCATAACAAGGCTCCCAGTTCTCCATGGCCTGTCCTGCCTTTCTGGATTTTACACTTTTTTCAGATGGCCCTTTTGACCGGAAGGAAGTGAGACTTCATTGTAGTGCAGATTTCCTTTGCAAGCTTGCTTGGTTGGCCAAAAAGGGCGTATGCGTTTTTTCCTGAATATATTCAGGAAAAAACGCATACGCCCTTTTTGGCCAAGTGCATCATTGTGGACGTTCTGCCTCTTTTCCTATGCTTTCAATGCAATTCCAGTCTACCTCCTGAAATCGGTTTCCTGCAATTCTGCCCCGCTTTCAAGTCCTCTTGGCAGCCTTACTTCAGTATATTTTTGGACGATCGCTGTCATTTATAACTCTGCAGGTTTGTGAATTACAGTGCCCCTTAGCTACTTTCTTCAACTCGCTTTCTTGTGAGCTGGACGCAACACCGCAGGATGGCTTCAGTCCCTAATCTGGTTCCGGCACGGCACGCTGAGCCTTTGGTTATTTCCTCTTCCTGGTGGGAAATGAGAGTTAAATTTGCCCGTCCAGACACCTCCAGCTAGTCTCTCATTGGTTCTCCCTATTCCTGTTCATCTTCCGCAGAAATTGCAAACTGGGCCAAACAGGAGGTTAAAGGCACTGACTCTCCAAGTGGGGAGAGTGTTAGTAAAGCGTCTGGAATGTTGCACCCGAGTCCCAGGGGAGGAAAACTGAGACATATTTGAACACGTCTCCCTTTCACACAGTTGATCATACTCTGGGTTCTACATGCATGATTTAGCTCAAGGAAGAATACCTTAAATCTGGAGAGTTGAGACCCGTGGAATGGGTACCATGCAATATGACTTCAAAGGGTCTTCATTTGCTCACCGAACCTCTCCAATCCTATCACTGCTGCGTTTATGCCCCTGTACATACAATTGATTCTCTTTTGGAGACATAGCAATCCATAGGTTTTAAGATTCTTACTAGTCAGGTACATTCTTAGGCGTTTAATATGGGGTGTTGAGTCCATTTCGTTGAGCAAGGAGTAGCTCTTGTCTATTCCATATTTGGCTTAAGGAACTTTATCTGTGCTCATTTCAATCTCTGGTTTTATGCAGCACCCCGACTCACCTTTCCTCTTAAGCAAGCATAAGTTGGTTTTCTAAATTTGAGACCCTGTTCTGTTTTGGAATTCAGTTCCTGTGTAGCCAAGTTTACATTCCGTGTATTAGTGATATCTTATGATGTTTCTTTTTCTGTGTGACTTATTTCAGTTAGAATCATCGAACCTGAATCCACTTATTATGCTCCTACGGGCCTGATGACATAGATTTCATTGCTGAGTGATACTGCATTGTACGTAAGTACCACAAGTTCTTTATCCATTTTTCACTTTCTGTGATACTGAACTTGTACGGTAAACGAGGTTCTTGTAAACAGAGGCGTCCCAAACTTTGGGGTGGCTGTTTCTTTTTGATTTTAATTTCCCTAAGCTATAGGACCATAAGTGGAAGTGCCCTAGGCTCTGTTGCTTTGTTTTTTAGATGTTTCAGGAAACACCATACACTTCTCCCGAGTGTCTCTTGGCAATTTACATCCCGCCCATCAGCATAACAAGGCTCCCAGTTCTCCATGACCTTTCCTGCCTTTCTGGATTTTACACTTTTTTCAGATGACCCTTTTGACAGGGGGGAAGTGAGACTTCATTGTAGTGCAGATTTCCTTTGCAAGTTTGCTTGGTTGGCCAACAAGTGCGTATGCGTTTTTTCCTGAATATATTCAAGAAAAAATGCATACGCCCTTTTTGGCCAAGTGCATCATTGTGGACGTTCTGCCTCTTTTCCTATGCTTTCAATGCAATTCCAGTCTACCTCCTGAAATCGGTTTCCTGCAATTCTGTCCCGCTTTCAAGTCCTCTTGGCAGCCTTACTTCAGTATATTTTTGGACGATAGCTGTCATTTATAACTCTGCAGGTTTGTGCATTACAGTGCCCCTGAGCTCCTTTCTTCAACTCGCTTTCTTGTGAGCTGGCCGCATCACCGCAGCATGGCTTCAGGCCCTAATCTCGTTCCGGCACGGCACGCTGAGCCTTTGGTTAATTCCTCTTCCTGGTGGGAAATGAGAGTTAAATTTGCCCCTCCAGACACCTCCAGCTAGTCTCTCATTGGTTCTCGCTATTCCTGTTCATCTTCCGCAGAAATTGCAAACTGGGCCAAACAGGAGGTTAAAGGGACTGACTCTCCAAGTCGGGAGAGTGTTAGTAAAACGTCTGGAATGTTGCACCCGAGTACCAGGGTACGAAAACTGAGACATATTTGAACACGTCTCCCGATCACATGGTTGATCATACTCTAGGTTCCACATGCATGTTTTAGCTGAAGGAAGAATACCTTAAACCTGGGTAGTTGAAACCCGTGGAATGGGTACCATGCAATATGACTCAAAGGGTCTTCATTTGCTCACCGAACCTCTCCAATCCTATCACTGCTGCGTTTATGCCCCTGTACACACGCTTGATTCTCTTTTGGAGACATAGCAATCCCTAGGTTTTAAGTTACTTACTAGTCAGGTACATTCTTAGGCGTTTAATATGGGGTGTTGAGTCCATTTCGTTGAGCAAGGAGTAGCTCTTGTCTATTCCATATTTGGCTTAAGGAACTTTATCTGTGCTCATTTCAATCTCTAGTTTTATGCAGCACCCCAACTCACCTTTCCCCTTAAGCAAGCATAAGTTGGTTTTCTAAATTTGAGACCCTGTTCTGTTCTGTAATTCAGTTCCTGTGTAGCCAAGTTTACATTCCATGTATTACTGATATCTTATGATGTTTCTTTTTCTGTGTGACTTATTTCAGTTAGAATCATCATACCTGAATCCACTCATTGTGCTGCTCCGGGCCTGATGACATAGATTTCATTGCTGAGTGATATTGCTTTGTAAGTAAATACCACAGCTTCTTTATCCATTTTTCGCTTTCTGCGATGTTGAACTTGTACTGTAAACGATGTTCTTGTAAACAGAGACATCCCAAACTTTGGGGTGGCTGTGTCTTTTTGATTTTAATTTCCCTAAGCTATAGGACCATAAGTGGAAGTGCCCTAGGCTCTGTTGCTTTGTTTTTTAGATGTTTCAGGAAACACCATACACTTCTCCCGAGTGTCTGTTGGCAATTTACATCCCGCCCATCAGCATAACAAGGCTCCCAGTTCTCCATGGCCTGTCCTGCCTTTCTGGATTTTACACTTTTTTCAGATGGCCCTTTTGACCGGAAGGAAGTGAGACTTCATTGTAGTGCAGATTTCCTTTGCAAGCTTGCTTGTTTGGCCAAAAAGGGCGTATGCGTTTTTTCCTGAATATATTCAGGAAAAAACGCATACGCCCTTTTTGGCCAAGTGCATCATTGTGGACGTTCTGCCTCTTTTCCTATGCTTTCAATGCAATTCCAGTCTACCTCCTGAAATCGGTTTCCTGCAATTCTGCCCCGCTTTCAAGTCCTCTTGGCAGCCTTACTTCAGTATATTTTTGGACGATCGCTGTCATTTATAACTCTGCAGGTTTGTGAATTACAGTGCCCCTTAGCTACTTTCTTCAACTCGCTTTCTTGTGAGCTGGACGCAACACCGCAGGATGGCTTCAGTCCCTAATCTGGTTCCGGCACGGCACGCTGAGCCTTTGGTTATTTCCTCTTCCTGGTGGGAAATGAGAGTTAAATTTGCCCGTCCAGACACCTCCAGCTAGTCTCTCATTGGTTCTCCCTATTCCTGTTCATCTTCCGCAGAAATTGCAAACTGGGCCAAACAGGAGGTTAAAGGCACTGACTCTCCAAGTGGGGAGAGTGTTAGTAAAGCGTCTGGAATGTTGCACCCGAGTCCCAGGGGAGGAAAACTGAGACATATTTGAACACGTCTCCCTTTCACACAGTTGATCATACTCTGGGTTCTACATGCATGATTTAGCTCAAGGAAGAATACCTTAAATCTGGAGAGTTGAGACCCGTGGAATGGGTACCATGCAATATGACTTCAAAGGGTCTTCATTTGCTCACCGAACCTCTCCAATCCTATCACTGCTGCGTTTATGCCCCTGTACATACAATTGATTCTCTTTTGGAGACATAGCAATCCATAGGTTTTAAGATTCTTACTAGTCAGGTACATTCTTAGGCGTTTAATATGGGGTGTTGAGTCCATTTCGTTGAGCAAGGAGTAGCTCTTGTCTATTCCATATTTGGCTTAAGGAACTTTATCTGTGCTCATTTCAATCTCTGGTTTTATGCAGCACCCCGACTCACCTTTCCTCTTAAGCAAGCATAAGTTGGTTTTCTAAATTTGAGACCCTGTTCTGTTTTGGAATTCAGTTCCTGTGTAGCCAAGTTTACATTCCGTGTATTAGTGATATCTTATGATGTTTCTTTTTCTGTGTGACTTATTTCAGTTAGAATCATCGAACCTGAATCCACTTATTATGCTCCTACGGGCCTGATGACATAGATTTCATTGCTGAGTGATACTGCATTGTACGTAAGTACCACAAGTTCTTTATCCATTTTTCACTTTCTGTGATACTGAACTTGTACGGTAAACGAGGTTCTTGTAAACAGAGGCGTCCCAAACTTTGGGGTGGCTGTTTCTTTTTGATTTTAATTTCCCTAAGCTATAGGACCATAAGTGGAAGTGCCCTAGGCTCTGTTGCTTTGTTTTTTAGATGTTTCAGGAAACACCATACACTTCTCCCGAGTGTCTCTTGGCAATTTACATCCCGCCCATCAGCATAACAAGGCTCCCAGTTCTCCATGGCCTGTCCTGCCTTTCTGGATTTTACACTTTTTTCAGATGGCCCTTTTGACCGGGGGGAAGTGAGACTTCATTGTAGTGCAGATTTCCTTTGCAAGTTTGCTTGGTTGCCCAAAAAGGGCATATGCGTTTTTTCCTGAATATATTCAAGAAAAAACGCATACGACCTTTTTGGCCAAGTGCATCATTGTGGACGTTCTGCCTCTTTTCCTATGCTTTCAATGCAATTCCAGTCTACCTCCTGAAATCGGTTTCCTGCAATTCTGTCCCGCTTTCAAGTCCTCTTGGCAGCCTTACTTCAGTATATTTTTGGACGATAGCTGTCATTTATAACTCTGCAGGTTTGTGCATTACAGTGCCCCTGAGCTACTTTCTTCAACTCGCTTTCTTGTGAGCTGGCCGCAACACCGCAGGATGGCTTCAGGCCCTAATCTGGTTCCGGCACGGCACGCTGAGCCTTTGGTTAATTCCTCTTCCTGGTGGGAAATGAGAGTTAAATTTGCCCATCCAGACACCTCCAGCTAGTCTCTCATTGGTTCTCCCTATTCCTGTTCATCTTCCGCAGAAATTGCAAACTGGTCCAAACAGGAGGTTAAAGGCGCTGACTCTCCAAGTGGGGAGAGTGTTAGTAAAGCGTCTGGAATGTTGCACCCGAGTACCAGGGTATGAAAACTGAGACATATTTGAACACGTCTCCCGATCACATGGTTGATCATACTCTAGGTTCCACATGCATGTTTTAGCTGAAGGAAGAATACCTTAAACCTGGGTAGTTGAAACCCGTGGAATGGGTACCATGCAATATGACTTCAAAGGGTCTTCATTTGCTCACGGAACCTCTCCAATCCTATCACTGCTGCGTTTATGCCCCTGTACACATGCTTGATTCGCTTTCGGAGACATAGCAATCCATAGGTTTTAAGATACTTACTAGTCAGGTACATTCTTAGGCGTTTAATATGGGGTGTTGAGTCCATTTCGTTGAGTAAGGAGTAGCTCTTGACTATTCCATATTTGGCTTAAGGAACTTTATCTGTGCTCATTTCAATCTCTAGTTTTATGCAGCACCCCAACTCACCTTTCCCCTTAAGCAAGCATAAGTTGGTTTTCTAAATTGGAGACCCTGTTCTGTTCTGTAATTCAGTTCCTGTGTAGCCAAGTTTACATTCCGTGTATTACTGATATCTTATGATGTTTCTTTTTCTGTGTGACTTATTTCAGTTAGAATCATCGTACCTGAATCCACTCGTTGTGCTGCAAAGGGCCTGATGACATAGATTTCATTGCTGAGTGATATTGCTTTGTAAGTAAATACCACAACTTCTTTATCCATTTTTCACTTTCTGTGATACTGAACTTGTACGGTAAACGAGGTTCTTGTAAACAGAGGCGTCCCAAACTTTGGGGTGACTGTTTCTTTTTGATTTTAATTTCCCTAAGCTATAGGACCATAAGTGGAAGTGCCCTAGGCTCTGTTGCTTTGTTTTATAGATGTTTCAGGAAACACCATACACTTCTCCCGAGTGTCTGTTGGCAATTTACATCCCGCCCATCAGCATAACAAGGCTCCCAGTTCTCCATGGCCTGTCCTGCCTTTCTGGATTTTACACTTTTTTCAGATGGCCCTTTTGACCGGAAGGAAGTGAGACTTCATTGTAGTGCAGATTTCCTTTGCAAGCTTGCTTGGTTGGCCAAAAAGGGCGTATGCGTTTTTTCCTGAATATATTCAGGAAAAAACGCATACGCCCTTTTTGGCCAAGTGCATCATTGTGGACGTTCTGCCTCTTTTCCTATGCTTTCAATGCAATTCCAGTCTACCTCCTGAAATCGGTTTCCTGCAATTCTGCCCCGCTTTCAAGTCCTCTTGGCCGCCTTACTTCAGTATATTTTTGGACGATCGCTGTCATTTATAACTCTGCAGGTTTGTGAATTACAGTGCCCCTTAGCTACTTTCTTCAACTCGCTTTCTTGTGACCTGGACGCAACACCGCAGGATGGCTTCAGGCCCTAATCTGGTTGCGGCACGGCACGCTGAGCCTTTGGTTATTTCCTCTTCCTGGTGGGAAATGAGAGTTAAATTTGCCCGTCCAGACACCTCCAGCTAGTCTCTCATTGGTTCTCCCTATTCCTGTTCATCTTCCGCAGTAATTGCAAACTGGGCCAAACAGGAGGTTAAAGGCACTGACTCTCCAAGTCGGGAGAGTGTTAGTAAAGCGTCTGGAATGTTGCACCCGAGTACCAGGGTACGAACACTGAGACATATTTGAACACGTCTCCCGATCACATGGTTGATCATACTCTAGGTTCCACATGCATGTTTTAGCTGAAGGAAGAATACCTTAAACCTGGGTAGTTGAAACCCGTGGAATGGGTACCATAAAATATGACTTCAAAGGGTCTTCATTTGCTCACCGAATCTCTCCAATCCTATCACTGCTGCCTTTATGACCCTGTACACATGCTTGATTCTCTTTCGGAGACATAGCAATCCATAGGTTTTAAGATGCTTACTAGTCAGGTACATTCTTAGGCGTTTAATATGGGGTGTTGAGTCCATTTCGTTGAGCAAGGAGTAGCTCTTGTCTATTCCATATTTGGCTTAAGGAACTTTATCTGTGCTCATTTCAATCTCTGGTTTTATGCAGCACCCCAACTCACCTTTCCCCTTAAGCAAGCATAAGTTTGTTTTCTAAATTTGAGACCCTGTTCTGTTCTGTAATTCAGTTCCTGTGTAGCCAAGTTTACATTCCGTGTATTACTGATATCTTATGATGTTTCTTTTTCTGTGTGACTTATTTCAGTTAGAATCATCATACCTGTATCCACTCATTGTGCTGCTAAGGGCCTGATGACATAGATTTCATTGCTGAGTGATATTGCTTTGTAAGTAAATACCACAACTTCTTTATCCATTTTTCACTTTCTGCGATGTTGAACTTGTACTGTAAACGAGGTTCTTGTAAACAGAGCCGTTCCAACCTTTGGGGTGGCTGTGTCTTTTTGATTTTAATTTCCCTAAGCTATAGGACCATAAGTGGAAGTGCCCTAGGCTCTGTTGCTTTGTTTTTTAGATGTTTCAGGAAACACCATACACTTCTCCCGAGTGTCTGTTGGCAATTTACATCCCGCCCATCAGCATAACAAGGCTTCCAGTTCTCCATGGCCTGTCCTGCCTTTCTGGATTTTACACTTTTTTCAGATGGCCCTTTTGACCGGGGGGAAGTGAGACTTCATTGTAGTGCAGATTTCCTTTGCAATCTTGCTTGGTTGGTCAAAAAGGGCGTATGCGTTTTTTCCTGAATATATTCAGGAAAAAACGCATACGCCCTTTTTGGCCAAGTGCATCATTGTGGACGTTCTGCCTCTTTTCCTATGCTTTCAATGCAATTCCAGTCTACCTCCTGAAATCGGTTTCCTGCAATTCTGCCCCGCTTTCAAGTCCTCTTGGCAGCCTTACTTCAGTATATTTTTGGACGATAGCTGTCATTTATAACTCTGCAGGTTTGTGAATTACAGTGCCCCTGAGCTCCTTTCTTCAACTCGCTTTCTTGTGAGCTGGCCGCAACACCGCAGGATGGCTTCAGGCCCTAATCTGGTTCTGGCACGGCACGCTGAGCCTTTGGTTATTTCCTCTTCCTGGTGGGAAATGAGAGTTAAATTTGCCCGTTCAGACACCTCCAGCTAGTCTCTCATTGGTTCTCCCTATTCCTGTTCATCTTCCGCAGAAATTGCAAACTGGGCCAAACAGGAGGTTAAAGGCGCTGACTCTCCAAGTGGGGAGAGTGTTAGTAAAGCGTCTGCAATGTTGCACCCGAGTACCAGGGGAGGAAAACTGAGACATATTTGAACACGTCTCCCGTTCACACAGTTGATCATACTCTGGGTTCCACATGCATGTTTTAGCTGAAGGAAGAATACCTTAAACCTGGGTAGTTGAAACCCGTGGAATGGGTACCATGCAATATGACTTCAAAGGGTCTTCATTTGCTCACCGAACCTCTCCAATCCTATCACTGCTGCGTTTATGCCCCTGTACACATGCTTGATTCTCTTTTGGAGACATAGCAATCCATAGGTTTTAAGATACTTACTAGTCAGGTACATTCTTAGGCGTTTAATATGGGGTGTTGAGTCCATTTCATTGAGCAAGGAGTAGCTCTTGTCTATTTCATATTTGGCTTAAGGAACTTTATCTGTGCTCATTTCAGTCTCCGGTTTTATGCAGCACCCCAACTCACCTTTCCCCTTAAGCAAGCATAAGTTGGTTTTCTAAATTTGAGACCCTGTTCTGTTCTGTAATTCAGTTCCTGTGTAGCCAAGTTTACATTCCGTGTATTACTGATATCTTATGATGTTTCTTTTTCTGTGTGACTTATTTCAGTTAGAATCATCATACCTGAATCCACTCATTGTGCTGCTAAGGGCCTGATGACATAGATTTCATTCCTGAGTGATATTGCTTTGTAAGTAAATACCACAACTTCTTTATCCATTTTTCACTTTCTGCGATGTTGAAATTGTACTGTAAACGAGGTTCTTGTAAACAGAGCCGTTCCAAACTTTGGGGTGGCTGTGTCTTTTTGATTTTAATTTCCCTAAGCTATAGGACCATAAGTGGAAGTGCCCTAGGCTCTGTTACTTTGTTTTTTAGATGTTCCAGGAAACACCATACACTTCTCCCGAGTGTCTGTTGGCAATTTACATCCCACCCATCAGCATAACAAGGCTTCCAGTTCTCCATGGCCTGTCCTGCCTTTCTGGATTTTACACTTTTTTCAGATGGCCCTTTTGACCGGGGGGAAGTGAGACTTCATTGTAGTGCAGATTTCCTGTGCAAGCTTGCTTGGTTGGCCAAAAAGTGCGTATGCGTTTTTTCCTGAATATATTCAGGAAAAAACGCATACGCCCTTTTTAGCCAAGTGCATCATTGTGGACGTTCCGCCTCTTTTCCTATGCTTTCAATGCAATTCCAGTCTACCTCCTGAAATCGGTTTCCTGCAATTCTGCCCCGCTTTCAAGTCCTCTTGGCAGCCTTACTTCAGTATATTTTTGGACGATAGCTGTCATTTATAACTCTGCAGGTTTGTGCATTACAGTGCCCCTGAGCTCCTTTCTTCAACTCGCTTTCTTGTGAGCTGGCCGCAACACCGCAGGATGGCTTCAGGCCCTAATCTGGTTCCGGCACGGCACGCTGAGCCTTTGGTTATTTCCTCTTCCTGGTGGGAAATGAGAGTTAAATTTGCCCGTTCAGACACCTCCAGCTAGTCTCTCATTGGTTCTCCCTATTCCTGTTCATCTTCCGCAGAAATTGCAAACTGGGCCAAACAGGAGGTTAAAGGCGCTGACTCTCCAAGTGGGGAGAGTGTTAGTAAAGCGTCTGGAATGTTGCATCCGAGTACCAGGGTACGAAAACTGAGACATATTTGAACACGTCTCCCGTTCACACGGTTGATCATACTCTGGGTTCCACATGCATGTTTTAGCTGAAGGAAGAATACCTTAAACCTGGAGAGTTGAGACCCGTGGAATGGGTACCATGCAATATGATTTCAAAGGGTCTTCATTTGCTCACCGAACCTCTCCAATCCTATCACTGCTGCGTTTATGCCCCTGTAAACACGCTTGATTCTCTTTTGGAGACTTAGCAATCCATAGGTTTTAAGATACTTACTAGTCAGGTACATTCTTAGGCGTTTAATATGGGGTGTTGAGTCCATTTCGTTGAGCAAGGAGTAGCTCTTGTCTATTCCATATTTGGCTTAAGGAACTTTATCTGTGCTCATTTCAATCTCTGGTTTTATGCAGCACCCCAACTCACCTTTCCCCTTAAGCAAGCATAAGTTGGTTTTCTAAATTTGAGACCCTGTTCTGTTTTGGAATTCAGTTCCTGTGTAGCCAAGTTTACATTCCGTGTATTAGTGATATCTTATGATGTTTCTTTTTCTGTGTGACTTATTTCAGTTAGAATCATCATACCTGAATCCACTCATTGTGCTGCTAAGGGCCTGATGACATAGATTTCATTGCTGAGTGATATTGCTTTGTAAGTAAATACCACAACTTCTTTATCCATTTTTCACTTTCTGCGATGTTGAACTTGTACTGTAAACGAGGTTCTTGTAAACAGAGCCGTTCCAACCTTAGGGGTGGCTATGTCTTTTTGATATTAATTTCCCTAAGCTATAGGACCATAAGTGGAAGTGCCCTAGGCTCTGTTGCTTTGTTTTTTAGATGTTTCAGGAAACACCATACACTTCTCCTGAGTGTCTGTTGGCAATTTACATCCCGCCCATCAGCATAACAAGGCTCCCAGTTCTCCATGGCCTGTCCTGCCTTTCTGGATTTTACACATTTTTCAGATGGCCCTTTTGACCGGGGGGAAGTGAGACTTCATTGTAGTGCAGATTTCCTTTGCAAGCTTGCTTGGTTGGCCAAAAAGGGCGTATGCGTTTTTTCCTGAATATATTCAGGAAAAAACGCATACGCCCTTTTTGGCCAAGTGCATCATTGTGGACGTTCTGCCTCTTTTCCTATGCTTTCAATGCAATTCCAGTCTACCTCCTGAAATCGGTTTCCTGCAATTCTGCCCCGTTTTCAATTCCTCTTGGCAGCCTTACTTCAGTATATTTTTGGACGATAGCTGTCATTTATAACTCTGCAGGTTTGTGAATTACAGTGCCCCTGAGCTCCTTTCTTCAACTCGCTTTCTTGTGAGCTGGCCGCAACACCGCAGGATGGCTTCAGGCCCTAATCTGGTTCCGGCACGGCACGCTGAGCCTTTGCTTATTTCCTCTTCCTGGTGGGAAATGAGAGTTAAATTTGTCCGTCCAGACACCTCCAGCTAGTCTCTCATTGGTTCTCACTATTCCTGTTCATCTTCCGCAGAAATTGCAAACTGGGCCAAACAGGAGGTTAAAGGGACTGACTCTCCAAGTCGGGAGAGTGTTAGTAAAGCGTCTGGAATGTTGCACCCGAGTACCAGGGTACGAAAACTGAGACATATTTGAACACGTCTCCCGTTCACACGGTTGATCATACTCTGGGTTCCACATGCATGATTTACCTGAAGGAAGAATACCTTAAACCTGGGTAGTTGAAACCCGTGGAATGGGTACCATGCAATATGACTTCAAAGGGTCTTCATTTGCTCACCGAACCTCTCCAATCCTATCACTGCTGCGTTTATGCCCCTGTACACATGCTTGATTCTCTTTCGGAGACATAGCAATCCATAGGTTTTAAGATGCTTACTAGTCAGGTACATTCTTAGGCGTTTAATATGCGGTGTTGAGTCCATTTCGTTGAGCAAGGAGTAGCTCTTGTCTATTCCATATTTGGCTTAAGGAACTTTATCTGTGCTCATTTCAATCTCTGGTTTTATGCAGCACCCCAACTCACCTTTCCCCTTAAGCAAGCATAAGTTGGTTTTCTAAATTTGAGACCCTGTTCTGTTCTGTAATTCAGTTCCTGTGTAGCCAAGTTAAATTCCGTGTATTAGTGATATCTTATGATGTTTCTTTTTCTGTGTGACTTATTTCAGTTAGAATCATCGTACCTGAATCCACTCATTATGCTGCTACGGGCCTGGTGACATAGATTTCATTGCTGAGTGATACTGCATTGTACGTAAGTACCACAAGTTCTTTATCCATTTTTCACTTTCTGTGATGTTGAACTTGTACGGTAATCGAGGTTCTTGTAAACAGAGGCGTCCCAAACTTTGGGGTGGCTGTGTCTTTTTGATTTTAATTTCCCTAAGCTATAGGACCATAAGTGGAAGTGCCCTAGGCTCTGTTGCTTTGTTTTTTAGATGTTTCAGGAAATACCATACACTTCTCCCGAGTGTCTGTTGGCAATTTACATCCCGCCCATCAGCATAACAAGGCTCCCAGTTCTCCTTGGCCTGTCCTGCCTTTCTGGAATTTACACTTTTTTCAGATGGCCCTTTTGACCGGGGGGAAGTGAGACTTTATTGTAGTGCAGATTTCCTTTGCAAGTTTGCTTGGTTGGCCAAAAAGGGCGTATGCGTTTTTTCCTGAATATATTCAGGAAAAAACGCATACGCACTTTTTGGCCAAGTGCATCATTGTGGACGTTCTGTCTCTTTTCCTATGCTTTCAATGCAATTCCAGTCTACCTCCTGAAATCGGTTTCCTGCAATTCTGCCCCGCTTTCAAGTCCTCTTGGCAGCCTTACTTCGGTATATTTTTGGACGATAGCTGTCATTTATAACTCTGCAGGTTTGTGAATTACAGTGCCCCTGAGCTCCTTTCTTCAACTCGCTTTCTTGTGAGCTGGCCGCAACACCGCAGGATGGCTTCAGGCCCTAATCTGGTTCCGGCACGGCACGCTGAGCCTTTGGTTAATTCCTCTTCCTGGTGGGAAATGAGAGTTAAATTTGCCCGTCCAGACACCTCCAGCTAGTCTCTCATTGGTTCTCGCTATTCTTGTTCATCTTCCGCAGAAATTACAAACTGGGCCAAACAGGAGGTTAAAGGGACTGACTCTCCAAGTCGGGAGAGTGTTAGTAAAGCGTCTGGAATGTTGCACCCGAGTACCAGGGTACGAAAACTGAGACATATGTGAACACGTCTCCCGATCACATGGTTGATCATACTCTAGGTTCCACATGCATGTTTTAGCTGCAGGAAGAATACCTTAAACCTGGGTAGTTGAAACCCGTGGAATGGGTACCATGCAATATGACTTCAAAGGGTCTTCATTTGCTCACCGAACCTCTCCAATCCTATCACTGCTGCGTTTATGCCCCTGTACACATGCTTGATTCTCTTTTGGAGACATAGCAATCCATAGGTTTTAAGATACTTACTAGTCAGGTACATTCTTAGGCGTTTAATATGCGGTGTTGAGTCCATTTCATTGAGCAAGGAGTAGCTCTTGTCTATTCCATATTTGGCTTAAGGAACTTTATCTGTGCTCATTTCAATCTCTGGTTTTATGCAGCACCCCAACTCACCTTTCCCCTTAAGCAAGCATAAGTTGGTTTTCTAAATTTGAGACCCTGTTCTGTTCTGTAATTCAGTTCCTGTGTAGCCAAGTTAAATTCCGTGTATTAGTGATATCTTATGATGTTCCTTTTTCTGTGTGACTTATTTCAGTTAGAATCATCATACCTGAATCCACTCATTGTGCTGCTAAGGGCCTGATGACATAGATTTCATTGCTGAGTGATATTGCTTTGTAAGTAAATACCACAACTTCTTTATCCATTTTTCACTTTCTGTGATACTGAACTTGGACGGTAAACGAGGTTCTTGTAAACAGAGGCGTCCCAAACTTTGGGGTGGCTGTGTCTTTTTGATTTTAATTTCCCTAAGCTATAGGACCATAAGTGGAAGTGCCCTAGGCTCTGTTGCTGTGTTTTTTAGATGTTTCAGGAAACACCAAACACTTCTCCCGAGTGTCTGTTGGCAATTTACATCCCGCCCATCAGCATAACAAGGCTCCCAGTTCTCCATGGCCTGTCCTGCCTTTCTGGATTTTACACTTTTTTCAGATGGCCCTTTTGACCGGGGGGAAGTGAGACTTCATTGTAGTGCAGATTTCCTTTGCAAGCTTGCTTGGTTGGCCAAAAAGGGCGTATGCGTTTTTTCCTGAATATATTCAGGAAAAAACGCATACGCCCTTTTTGGCCAAGTGCATCATTGTGGACGTTCTGCCTCTTTTCCTATGCTTTCAATGCAATTCCAGTCTTCCTCCTGAAATCGGTTTCCTGCAATTCTGCCCCACTTTCAAGTCCTCTTGGCAGCCTTACTTCAGTGTATTTTTGGACGATAGCTGTCATTTATAACTCTGCAGGTTTGTGAATTACATTGCCCCTGAGCTCCTTTCTTCAACTCGCTTTCTTGTTAGCTGGCCGCAACACCGCAGGATGGCTTCAGGCCCTAATCTGGTTCCGGCACGGCACGCTGAACCTTTGGTTAATTCCTCTTCCTGGTGGGAAATGAGAGTTAAATTTACCCGTCCAGACACCTCCAGCTAGTCTCTCATTGGTTCTCGCTATTCCTGTTCATCTTCCGCAGAAATTGCAAACTTGGCCAAACAGGAGCTTAAAGGGACTGACTCTCCAAGTCGGGAGAGTGTTAGTAAAGCGTCTGGAATGTTGCACCCGAGTACCAGGGTACGAAAACTGAGACATATTTGAACACGTCTCCCGATCACATGGTTGATCATACTCTAGGTTCCACATGCATGTTTTAGCTGCAGGAAGAATACCTTAAACCTGGGTAGTTGAAACCCGTGGAATGGGTACCATGCAATATGACTTCAAAGGGTCTTCATTTGCTCACCGAACCTCTCCAATCCTATCACTGCTGCGTTTATGCCCCTGTACACATGCTTGATTCTCTTTCGGAGACATAGCAATCCATAGGTTTTAAGATGCGTACTAGTCAGGTACATTCTTAGGCATTTAATATGGGGTGTTGAGTCCATTTCGTTGAGCAAGGAGTAGCTCTTGTCTATTCCATATTTGGCTTAAGGAACTTTATCTGTGCTCATTTCAATCTCTGGTTTTATGCAGCACCCCAACTCACCTTTCCCCTTAAGCAAGCATAAGTTGGTTTTCTAAATTTGAGACCCTGTTCTGTTCTGTAATTCAGTTCCTGTGTAGCCAAGTTTACATTCCGTGTATTACTGATATCTTATGATGTTTCTTTTTCTGTGTGACTTATTTCAGTTAGAATCATCATACCTGAATCCACTCATTGTGCTGCTAAGGGCCTGATGACATAGATTTCATTGCTGAGTGATATTGCTTTGTAAGTAAATACCACAACTTCTTTATCCATTTTTCACTTTCTGCGATGTTGAACTTGTACTGTAAACGAGGTTCTTGTAAACAGAGCCGTTCGAACCTTTGGGGTGGCTGTGTCTTTTTGATTTTAATTTCCCTAAGCTATAGGACCATGAGTGGAAGTGCCCTAGGCTCTGTTGCTTTGTTTTTTAGATGTTTCAGGAAACACCATACACTTCTCCCGAGTGTCTGTTGGCAATTTACATCCCGCCCATCAGCATAACAAGGCTTCCAGTTCTCCATGGCCTGTGCTGCCTTTCTGGATTTTACACTTTTTTCAGATGGCCCTTTTGACCGGGGGGAAGTGAGACTTCATTGTAGTGCAGATTTCCTTTGCAAGCTTGCTTGGTTGGCCAAAAAGGGCGTATGCGTTTTTTCCTGAATATATTCAGGAAAAAACGCATACGCCCTTTTTGGCCAAGTGCATCATTGTGGACGTTCTGCCTCTTTTCCTATGCTTTCAATGCAATTCCAGTCTACCTCCTGAAATCGGTTTCCTGCAATTCTGCCCCGCTTTCAAGTCCTCTTGGCAGCCTTACTTCAGTATATTTTTGGACGATAGCTGTCATTTATAACTCTGCAGGTTTGTGCATTACAGTGCCCCTGAGCTCCTTTCTTCAACTCGCTTTCTTGTGACCTGGCCGCAACACCGCAGGATGGCTTCAGGCCCTAATCTGGTTCTGGCACGGCACGCTGAGCCTTTGGTTATTTCCTCTTCCTGGTGGGAAATGAGAGTTAAATTTGCCCGTTCAGACACCTCCAGCTAGTCTCTCATTGGTTCTCCCTATTCCTGTTCATCTTCCGCAGAAATTGCAAACTGGGCCAAACAGGAGGTTAAAGGCGTTGACTCTCCAAGTGGGGAGAGTGTTAGTAAAGCGTCTGGAATGTTGCACCCGAGTACCAGGGGAGGAAAACTGAGACATATTTGAACACGTCTCCCGTTCACACGGTTGATCATACTCTGGGTTCCACATGCATGTTTTAGCTGAAGGAAGAATACCTTAAACCTGGAGAGTTGAGACCCGTGGAATGGGTACCATGCAATATGATTTCAAAGGGTCTTCATTTGCTCACCGAACCTCTCCAATCCTATCACTGCTGCGTTTATGCCCCTGTACACACGCTTGATTCTCTTTTGGAGACTTAGCAATCCATAGGTTTTAAGATACTTACTAGTCAGGTACATTCTTAGGCGTTTAATATGGGGTGTTGAGTCCATTTCGTTGAGCAAGGAGTAGCTCTTGTCTATTCCATATTTGGCTTAAGGAACTTTATCTGTGCTCATTTCAATCTCTGGTTTTATGCAGCACCCCAACTCACCTTTCCCCTTAAGCAAGCATAAGTTGGTTTTCTAAATTTGAGACCCTGTTCTGTTTTGGAATTCAGTTCCTGTGTAGCCAAGTTTACATTCCGTGTATTAGTGATATCTTATGATGTTTCTTTTTCTGTGTGACTTATTTCAGTTAGAATCATCATACCTGAATCCACTCATTATGCTGCTACGGGCCTGATGACATAGATTTCATTGCTGAGTGATACTGCATTGTACGTAAGTACCACAAGTTCTTTATCCATTTTTCACTTTCTGTGATGTTGAACTTGTACGGTAAACGAGGTTCTTGTAAACAGAGGCGTCCCAAACTTTGGGGTGGCTGTGTCTTTTTGATTTTAATTTCCCTAAGCTATAGGACCATAAGTGGAAGTGCCCTAGGCTCTGTTGCTTTGTTTTTTAGATGTTTCAGGAAACACCATACACTTCTCCCGAGTGTCTGTTGGCAATTTACATCCCGCCCATCAGCATAACAAGGCTCCCAGTTCTCCATGGCCTGTCCTGCCTTTCTGGATTTTACACTTTTTTCAGATGGCCCTTTTGACCGGGGGGAAGTGAGACTTCATTGTAGTGCAGATTTCCTTTGCAAGCTTGCTTGGTTGGCCAAAAAGTGCGTATGCGTTTTTTCCTGAATATATTCAGGAAAAAACGCATACGCCCTTTTTGGCCAAGTGCATCATTGTGGACGTTCTGCCTCTTTTCCTATGCTTTCAATGCAATTCCAGTCTACCTCCTGAAATCGGTTTCCTGCAATTCTGCCCCGCTTTCAAGTCCTCTTGGCAGCCTTACTTCAGTATATTTTTGGACGATAGCTGTCATTTATAACTCTGCAGGTTTGTGAATTACAGTGCCCCTGAGCTCCTTTCTTCAACTCGCTTTCTTGTGAGCTGGCCGCAACACCGCAGGATGGCATCAGTCCCTAATCTGGTTCCGGCATGGCACGCTGAGCCTTTGCTTATTTCCTCTTCCTGGTGGGAAATGAGAGTTAAATTTGCCCGTTCAGACACCTCCAGCTAGTCTCTCATTGGTTCTCACTATTCCTGTTCATCTTCCGCAGAAATTGCAAACTGGGCCAAACAGGAGGTTAAAGGGACTGACTCTCCAAGTGGGGAGAGTGTTAGTAAAGCGTCTGGAATGTTGCACCCGAGTACCAGGGTACGAAAACTGAGACATATTTGAACACGTCTCCCGTTCACACGGTTGATCATACTCTGGGTTCCACATGCATGATTTAGCTGAAGGAAGAATACCTTAAACCTGGAGAGTTGAGACCCGTGGAATGGGTACCATGCAATATGACTTCAAAGGGTCTTCATTTGCTCACTGAATCTCTCCAATCCTATCACTGCTGCGTTTATGCCCCTGTACGCACGCTTGATTCTCTTTTGGAGACATAGCAATCCATGGGTTTTAAGATACTTACTAGTCAGGTACATTCTTAGGCGTTTAATATGGGGTGTTGAGTCCATTTCGTTGAGCAAGGAGTAGCTCTTGTCTATTCCATATTTGGCTTAAGGAACTTTATCTGTGCTCATTTCAATCTCTGGTTTTATGCAGCACCCCAACTCACCTTTCCCCTTAAGCAAGCATAAGTTGGTTTTCTAAATTTGAGACCCTGTTCTGTTTTGGAATTCAGTTCCTGTGTAGCCAAGTTTACATTCCGTGTATTAGTGATATCTTATGATGTTTCTTTTTCTGTGTGACTTATTTCAGTTAGAATCATCGTACCTGAATCCACTCATTATGCTGCTACGGGCCTGATGACATAGATTTCATTGCTGAGTGATACTGCATTGTACGTAAGTACCACAAGTTCATTATCCATTTTTCACTTTCTGTGATATTGAACTTGTACGGTAAACGAGGTTCTTGTAAACAGAGGCGTCCCAAACTTTGGGGTGGCTGTGTCTTTTTGATTTTAATTTCCCTAAGCTATAGGACCATAAGTGGAAGTGCCCTAGGCTCTGTTGCTTTGTTTTTTAGATGTTTCAGGAAACACCATACACTCCTCCCAAGTGTCTGTTGGCAATTTACATCCCGCCCATCAGCATAACAAGGCTCCCAGTTCTCCATGGCCTGTCCTGCCTTTCTGGATTTTACACTTTTTTCAGATGGCCCTTTTGACTGGGGGGAAGTGAGACTTCATTGTAGTGCAGATTTCCTTTGCAAGCTTGCTTGGTTGGCCAAAAAGTGCGTATGCGTTTTTTCCTGAATATATTCAGGAAAAAACGCATACGCCCTTTTTGGCCAAGTGCATCATTGTGGACGTTCTGCCTCTTTTCCTATGCTTTCAATGCAATTCCAGTCTACCTCCTGAAATCGGTTTCCTGCAATTCTGCCCCGCATTCAAGTCCTCTTGGCAGCCTTACTTCAGTATATTTTTGGACGATAGCTGTCATTTATAACTCTGCAGGTTTGTGAATTACAGTGCCCCTGAGCTCCTTTCTTCAACTCGCTTTCTTGTGAGCTGGCCGCAACACCGCAGGATGGCATCAGTCCCTAATCTGGTTCCGGCATGGCACGCTGAGCCTTTGCTTATTTCCTCTTCCTGGCGGGAAATGAGAGTTAAATTTGCCCGTTCAGACACCTCCAGCTAGTCTCTCATTGGTTCTCACTATTCCTGTTCATCTTCCGCAGAAATTGCAAACTGGGCCAAACAGGAGGTTAAAGGGACTGACTCTCCAAGTGGGGAGAGTGTTAGTAAAGCGTCTGGAATGTTGCACCCGAGTACCAGGGTACGAAAACTGAGACATATTTGAACACGTCTCCCGTTCACACGGTTGATCATACTCTGGGTTCCACATGCATGATTTAGCTGAAGGAAGAATACCTTAAACCTGGAGAGTTGAGACCCGTGGAATGGGTACCATGCAATATGACTTCAAAGGGTCTTCATTTGCTCACTGAATCTCTCCAATCCTATCACTGCTGCGTTTATGCCCCTGTACGCACGCTTGATTCTCTTTTGGAGACATAGCAATCCATGGGTTTTAAGATACTTACTAGTCAGGTACATTCTTAGGCGTTTAATATGGGGTGTTGAGTCCATTTCGTTGAGCAAGGAGTAGCTCTTGTCTATTCCATATTTGGCTTAAGGAACTTTATCTGTGCTCATTTCAATCCTGGTTTTATGCAGCACCCCAACTCACCTTTCCCCTTAAGCAAGCATAAGTTGGTTTTCTAAATTTGAGACCCTGTTCTGTTTTGGAATTCAGTTCCTGTGTAGCCAAGTTTACATTCCGTGTATTAGTGATATCTTATGATGTTTCTTTTTCTGTGTGACTTATTTCAGTTAGAATCATCGTACCTGAATCCACTCATTATGCTGCTACGGGCCTGATGACATAGATTTCATTGCTGAGTGATACTGCATTGTACGTAAGTACCACAAGTTCTTTATCCATTTTTCACTTTCTGTGATATTGAACTTGTACGGTAAACGAGGTTCTTGTAAACAGAGGCGTCCCAAACTTTGGGGTGGCTGTGTCTTTTTGATTTTAATTTCCCTAAGCTATAGGACCATAAGTGGAAGTGCCCTAGGCTCTGTTGCTTTGTTTTTTAGATGTTTCAGGAAACACCATACACTCCTCCCAAGTGTCTGTTGGCAATTTACATCCCGCCCATCAGCATAACAAGGCTCCCAGTTCTCCATGGCCTGTCCTGCCTTTCTGGATTTTACACTTTTTTCAGATGGCCCTTTTGACTGGGGGGAAGTGAGACTTCATTGTAGTGCAGATTTCCTTTGCAAGCTTGCTTGGTTGGCCAAAAAGGGCGTATGCGTTTTTTCCTGAATATATTCAGGAAAAAACGCATACGCCCTTTTTGGCCAAGTGCATCATTGTGGACGTTCTGCCTCTTTTCCTATGCTTTCAATGCAATTCCAGTCTACCTCCTGAAATCGGTTTCCTGCAATTCTGCCCCGCTTTCAATTCCTCTTGGCAGCCTTACTTCAGTATATTTTTGGACGATAGCTGTCATTTATAACTCTGCAGGTTTGTGAATTACAGTACCCCTGAGCTCCTTTCTTCAACTCGCTTTCTTGTGACCTGGCCGCAACACCGCAGGATGGCTTCAGGCCCTCATCTGGTTCCGGCACGGCACGCTGAGCCTTTGGTTAATTCCTCTCTATGGTGGGAAATGAGAGTTAAATTTGCCCCTCCAGACACCTCCAGCTAGTCTCTCATTGGTTCTCGCTATTCCTGTTCATCTTCCGCAGAAATTGCAAACTGGGCCAAACAGGAGGTTAAAGGCGCTGACTCTCCAAGTGGGGAGAGTGTTAGTAAAGCGTCTGGAATGTTGCACCCGAGTACCAGGGGAGGAAAACTGAGACATATTTGAACACGTCTCCCGTTCACACGGTTGATCATACTCTGGGTTCCACATGCATGTTTTAGCTGAAAGAAGAATACCTTAAACCTGGAGAGTTGAGACCCGTGTAATGGGTACCATGCAATATGACTTCAAAGGGTCTTCATTTGCTCACTGAACCTCTCCAATCCTATCACTGCTACGTTTATGCCCGTGTACACACGCTTGATTCTCTTTTGGAGACATAGCAATCCATAGGCTTTAAGATACTTACTAGTCAGGTACATTCTTAGACCTTTAATATGGGGTGTTGAGTCCAATTCGTTGAGCAAGGAGTAGCTCTTGTCTATTCCATATTTGGCTTAAGGAACTTTATCTGTGCTCATTTCAATCTCTGGTTTTATGCAGCACCCCAACTTACTTTTCCCCTTAAGCAAGCATAAGTTGGTTTTCTAAATTTGAGACCCTGTTCTGTTCTGTAATTCAGTTCCTGTGTAGCCAAGTTTACATTCCGTGTATTAGTGATATCTTATGATGTTTCTTTTGCTGTGTGACTTATTTCAGTTAGAATCATCGTACCTGCATCCACTCATTATGCTGCTACGGGCCTGATGACATAGATTTCATTGCTGAGTGATACTGCATTGTACGTAAGTACCACAAGTTCTTTATCCATTTTTCACTTTCTGCGATGTTGAACTTGTACTGTAAACGAGGTTCTTGTAAACAGAGCCGTTCCAACCTTAGGGGTGGCTGTGTCTTTTTGATTTTAATTTCCCTAAGCTATAGGACCATAAGTGGAAGTGCCCTAGGCTCTGTTGCTTGTTTTATAGATGTTTCAGGAAACACCATACACTTCTCCCGAGTGTCTGTTGGCAATTTACATCCCGCCCATCAGCATAACAAGGCTCCCAGTTCTCCATGGCCTGTCCTGCCTTTCTGGATTTTACACTTTGTTCAGATGGCCCTTTTGACCGGGGGGAAGTGAGACTTCATTGTAGTGCAGATTTCCTTTGCAAGCTTGCTTGGTTGGCCAAAAAGGGCGTATGCGTTTTTTCCTGAATATATTCAGGAAAAAACGCATACGCCCTTTTTGGCCAAGTGCATCATTGTGGACGTTCTGCCTCTTTTCCTATGCTTTCAATGCAATTCCAGTCTACCTCCTGAAATCGGTTTCCTGCAATTCTGCCCCGCTTTCAAGTCCTCTTGGCAGCCTTACTTCAGTATATTTTTGGACGATAGCTGTCATTTATAACTCTGCAGGTTTGTGAATTACAGTGCCCCTGAGCTCCTTTCTTCAACTCGCTTTCTTGTGAGCTGGCCGCAACACCGCACGATGGCTTCAGGCCCTAATCTGGTTCCGGCATGGCACGCTGAGCCTTTGGTTAATTCCTCTTCCTGGTGGGAAATGAGAGTTAAATTTGCCCGTTCAGACACGTCCAGCTAGTCTCTCATTGGTTCTCCCTATTCCTGTTCATCTTCCGCAGTAATTGCAAACTGGGCCAAACAGGAGGTTAAAGGCACTGACTCTCCAAGTGGGGAGAGTGTTAGTAAAGCGTCTGGAATGTTGCACCCGAGTACCAGGGTACGAAAACTGAGACATGTTTGAACACGTCTCCCAATCACATGGTTGATCACACTTTAGGTTCCACATGCATGTTTTAGCTGAAGGAAGAATACCTTAAACCTGGGTAGTTGAAACCCGTGGAATGGGTACCATGAAATATGAATACAAAGGGTCTTCATTTGCTCACCGAACCTCTCCAATCCTATCACTGCTGCCTTTATGCCCCTGTACACATGCTTGATTCTCTTTCGGAGACATAGCAATCCATAGGTTTTAAGATACTTACTAGTCAGGTACATTCTTAGGCGTTTAATATGGGGTGTTGAGTCCATTTTGTTGAGCAAGGAGTAGCTCTTGTTTATTCCATATTTGGCTTAAGGAACTTTATCTGTGCTCATTTCAATCTCTGGTTTTATGCAGCACCCCAACGCAGCTTTCCCCTTAAGCAAGCATAAGTTGGTTTTCTAAATTTGAGACCCTGTTCTGTTCTGTAATTCAGTTCCTGTGTAGCCAAGTTTACATTCCGTGTATTACTGATATTTTATGATGTTTCTTTTTCTGTGTGACTTATTTCAGTTAGAATCATCATACCTGAATCCACTCATTGTGCTGCTAAGGGCCTGATGACATAGATTTCATTGCTGAGTGATATTGCTTTGTAAGTAATTACCACAACTTCTTTATCCATTTTTCGCTTTCTGCGATGTTGAACTTGTACTGTAAACGATGTTCTTGTAAACAGAGCCATCCCAAACTTTGGGGTGGCTGTGTCTTTTTGATTTTAATTTCCCTAAGCTATAGGACCATAAGTGGAAGTGCCCTAGACTCTGTTGCTTTGTTTTTTAGATGTTTCAGGAAACACCATACACTTCTCCCGAGTGTCTGTTGGCAATTTACATCCCGCCCATCAGCATAACAAGGCTCCCAGTTCTCCATGGCCTGTCCTGCCTTTCTGGATTTTACACTTTGTTCAGATGGCCCTTTTGACCAGGGGGAAGTGAGACTTCATTGTAGTGCAGATTTCCTTTGCAAGTTTGCTTGGTTGCCCAAAAAGTGCGTATGCGTTTTTTCCTGAATATATTCAGGAAAAAACGCATACGCCCTTTTTGTCCAAGTGCATCATTGTGGACGTTCTGCCTCTTTTCCTATGCTTTCAATGCAATTCCAGTCTACCTCCTGAAATCGGTTTCCTGCAATTCTGTCCCGCTTTCAAGTCCTCTTGGCAGCCTTACTTCAGTATATTTTTGGACGATAGCTGTCATTTATAACTCTGCAGGTTTGTGCATTACAGTGCCCCTGAGCTCCTTTCTTCAACTCGCTTTCTTGTGACTTGGCCACAACACCGCAGGATGGCTTCAGGCCCTTATCTGTTTCCGGCACGGCACGCTGAGCGTTTGGTTAATTCCTCTTCCTGGTGGGAAATGAGAGTTAAATTTGCCCGTCCAGACACCTCCAGCTAGTCTCTCATTGGTTCTCGCTATTCCTGTTCATCTTCCGCAGAAATTGCAAACTGGGCCAAACAGGAGGTTAAAGGGACTGACTCTCCAAGTCGGGAGAGTGTTAGTAAAGCGTCTGGAATGTTGCACCCGAGTACCACGGTACAAAAACTGAGACATATTTGAACACGTCTCCCGTTCACACAGTTGATCATACTCTGGGTTCCACATGCATGTTTTAGCTGAAGGAAGAATACCTTAAACCTGGAGAGTTGAGACCCGTGGAATGGGTACCATGCAATATGACTTCAAAGGGTCTTCATTTGCTCACCGAACCTCTCCAATCCTATCACTGCTGCGTTTATGCCCCTGTACGCACGCTTGATTCTCTTTTGGAGACATAGCAATCCATAGGTTTTAAGATACTTACTAGTCAGGTACATTCTTAGGCGTTTAATATGGGGTGTTGAGTCCATTTCGTTGAGCAAGGAGAAGCTCTTGTCTATTCCATATTTGGCTTAAGGAACTTTATCTGTGTTCATTTCAATCTCCGATTTTATGCAACACCCCAACTCACCTTTCCCCTTAAGCAAGCATAAGTTGGTTTTCTAAATTTGAGACCCTGTTCTGTTCTGTAATTCAGTTCCTGTGTAGCCAAGTTTACATTCCATGTATTACTGATATCTTATGATGTTTCTTTTTCTGTGTGACTTATTTCAGTTAGAATCATCATACCTGAATCCACTCATTGTGCTGCTATGGGCCTGATGACATAGATTTCATTGCTGAGTGATACTGCATTGTACGTAAGTACCACAAGTTCTTTATCCATTTTTCACTTTCTGTGATGTTGAACTTGTACGGTAAACGAGGTTCTTGTAAACAGAGGCGTCCCAAACTTTGGGGTGGCTGTGTCTTTTTGATTTTAATTTCCCTAAGCTATAGGACCATAAGTGGAAGTGCCCTAGGCTCTGTTGCTTTGTTTTTTAGATGTTTCAGGAAACACCATACACTTCTCCCGAGTGTCTGTTGGCAATTTACATCCCGCCCATCAGCATAACAAGGCTCCCAGTTCTCCATGGCCTGTCCTGCCTTTCTGGATTTTACACTTTTTTCAGATGGCCCTTTTGACCGTGGGGAAGTGAGACTTCATTGTAGTGCAGATTTCCTTTGCAAGCTTGCTTGGTTGGCCAAAAAGGGCGTATGTGTTTTTTCCTGAATATATTCAGGAAAAAACGCATACGCCCTTTTTGGCCAAGTGCATCATTGTGGACGTTCTGCCTCTTTTCCTATGCTTTCAATGCAATTCCAGTCTACCTCCTGAAATCGGTTTCCTGCAATTCTGCTCAGCTTTCAAGTCCTCTTGGCAGCCTTACTTCAGTATATTTTTGGACGATAGCTGTCATTTATAACTCTGCAGGTTTGTGAATTACAGTGCCCCTGAGCTCCTTTCTTCAACTCGCTTTCTTGTGAGCTGGCCGCAACACCGCAGGATGGCTTCAGTCCCTAATCTGGTTCCGGCATGGCACGCTGAGCCTTTGCTTATTTCCTCTTCCTGGTGGGAAATGAGAGTTAAATTTGCCCGTCCAGACACCTCCAGCTAGTCTCTCATTGGTTCTCACTATTCCTGTTCATCTTCCGCAGAAATTGCAAACTGGGCCAAACAGGAGGTTAAAGGGACTGACTCTCCAAGTCGGGAGAGTGTTAGTAAAGCGTCTGGAATGTTGCACCCGAGTACCAGGGTACGAAAACTGAGACATATTTGAACACGTCTCCCGTTCACACGGTTGATCATACTCTGGGTTCCACATGCATGATTTAGCTGAAGGAAGAATACCTTAAACCTGGAGAGTTGAGACCCGTGGAATGGGTACCATGCAATATGACTTCAAAGGGTCTTCATTTGCTCACCGAACCTCTCCAATCCTATCACTGCTGCGTTTATGCCCCTGTACGCACGCTTGATTCTCTTTTGGTGACATAGCAATCCATAGGTTTTAAGATACTTACTAGTCAGGTACATTCTTAGGCGTTTAATATTGGGTGTTGAGTCCATTTCGTTGAGCAAGGAGTAGCTCTTGTCTATTCCATATTTGGATTAAGGAACTTTATCTGTGCTCATTTCAATCTCTGGTTTTATGCAGCACCCCAACTCACCTTTCCCCTTAAGCAAGCATAAGTTGGTTTTCTAAATTTGAGACCCTGTTCTGTTCTGTAATTCAGTTCCTGTGTAGCCAAGTTAAATTCCGTGTATTAGTGATATCTTATGATGTTTCTTTTTCTGTGTGACTTATTTCAGTTAGAATCATCGTACCTGAATCCACTCATTATGCTGCTACGGGCCTGATGACATAGATTTCATTGCTGAGTGATACTGCATTGTACGTAAGTACCACAAGTTCTTTATCCATTTTTCACTTTCTGTGATATTGAACTTGTACGGTAAACGAGGTTCTTGTAAACAGAGGCGTCCCAAACTTTGGGGTGGCTGTGTCTTTTTGATTTTAATTTCCCTAAGCTATAGGACCATAAGTGGAAGTGCCCTAGGCTCTGTTGCTTTGTTTTATAGATGTTTCAGGAAACACCATACACTTCTCCCGAGTGTCTGTTGGCAATTTACATCCCGCCCATCAGCATAACAAGGCTCCCAGTTCTCCATGGCCTGTCCTGCCTTTCTGGATTTTACACTTTTTTCAGATGGCCCTTTTGACCGGGGGGAAGTGAGACTTCATTGTAGTGCAGATTTCCTTTGCAAGCTTGCTTGGTTGGCCAAAAAGGGCGTATGCGTTTTTTCCTGAATATATTCAGGAAAAAACGCATACGCCCTTTTTGGCCAAGTGCATCATTGTGGACGTTCTGCCTCTTTTCCTATGCTTTCAATGCAATTCCAGTCTACCTCCTGAAATCGGTTTCCTGCAATTCTGCCCCGCTTTCAAGTCCTCTTGGCAGCCTTACTTCAGTATATTTTTTGACGACAGCTGTCATTTATAACTCTGCAGGTTTGTGAATTACAGTGCCCCTGAGCTCCTTTCTTCAACTCGCTTTCTTGTGAGCTGGCCGCAACACCGCAGGATGGCTTCAGGCCATAATCTGGTTCCGGCACGGCACGCTGAGCCTTTGGTTAATTCCTCTTCCTGGTGGGAAATGAGAGTTAAATTTGCCCGTTCAGACACGTCCAGCTAGTCTCTCATTGGTTCTCCCTATTCCTGTTCATCTTCCGCAGTAATTGCAAACTGGGCCAAACAGGAGGTTAAAGGCACTGACTCTCCAAGTGGGGAGAGTGTTAGTAAAGCGTCTGGAATGTTGCACCCGAGTACCAGGGTACGAAAACTGAGACATGTTTGAACACGTCTCCCAATCACATGGTTGATCACACTTTAGGTTCCACATGCATGTTTTAGCTGAAGGAAGAATACCTTAAACCTGGGTAGTTGAAACCCGTGGAATGGGTACCATGCAATATGACTTCAAAGGGTCTTCATTTGCTCACCGAACCTCTCCAATCCTATCACTGCTGCATTTATGCCCCTGTACACATGCTTGATTCTCTTTCGGAGACATAGCAATCCATAGGTTTTAAGATACTTACTAGTCAGGTACATTCTTAGGCGTTTAATATGGGGTGTTGAGTCCATTTCATTGAGCAAGGAGTAGCTCTTATCTATTCCATATTTGGCTTAAGGAACTTTATCTGTGCTCATTTCAATCTCCGGTTTTATGCAGCACCCCAACTCACCTTTCCCCTTAAGCAAGCATAAGTTGGTTTTCTAAATTTGAGACCCTGTTCTGTTCTGTAATTCAGTTCCTCTGTAGCCAAGTTTACATTCCGTGTATTACTGATATCTTATGATGTTTCTTTTTCTGTGTGACTTATTTCAGTTAGAATCATCATACCTGAATCCACTCATTGTGCTGCTAAGGGCCTGATGACATAGATTTCATTGCTGAGTGATATTGCTTTGTAAGTAAATACCACCACTTCTTTATCCATTTTTCACTTTCTGCGATGTTGAACTTGTACTGTAAACGAGGTTCTTGTAAACAGAGCCGTTCCAAACTTTGGGGTGGCTGTGTCTTTTTGATTTTAATTTCCCTAAGCTATAGGACCATAAGTGGAAGTGCCCTAGGCTCTGTTGCTTTGTTTTTTAGATGTTTCTGGAAACACCATACACTTCTCCCGAGTGTCTGTTGGCAATTTACATCCCGCCCATCAGCATAACAAGGCTCCCAGTTCTCCATGGCTGTCCTGCCTTTCTGGATTTTACACTTTTTTCAGATGGCCCTTTTGACCGGGGGAAAGTGAGACTTCATTGTAGTGCAGATTTCCTTTGCAAGTTTGCTTGGTTGGCCAAAAAGGGCGTATGCGTTTTTTCCTGAATATATTCAGGAAAAAACGCATACGCACTTTTTGGTCAAGTGCATCATTGTGGACGTTCCGCCTCTTTTCCTATGCTTTCAATGCAATTCCAGTCTACCTCCTGAAATCGGTTTCCTGCAATTCTGCCCCGCTTTCAAGTCCTCTTGGCAGCCTTACTTCAGTATATTTTTGGACGATAGCTGTCATTTATAACTCTGCAGGTTTGTGCATTACAGTGCCCCTGAGCTCCTTTCTTCAACTCGCTTTCTTGTGAGCTGGCCGCAACACCGCAGGATGGCTTCAGGCCCTAATCTGGTTCCGGCACGGCACGCTGAGCCTTTGGTTATTTCCTCTTCCTGGTGGGAAATGAGAGTTTAATTTGCCCGTTCAGACACCTCCAGCTAGTCTCTCATTGGTTCTCCCTATTCCTGTTCATCTTCCGCAGAAATTGCAAACTGGGCCAAATAGGAGGTTAAAGGCGCTGACTCTCCAAGTGGGGAGAGTGTTAGTAAAGCGTCTGGAATGTTGCACCCGAGTACCAGGGTACGAAAACTGAGACATATTTGAACATGTCTCCCGATCTCATGGTTGATCATACTCTAGGTTCCACATGCATGTTTTAGCTGAAGGAAGAATACCTTAAACCTGGGTAGTTGAAACCCGTGGAATGGGTACCATGCAATATGACTTCAAAGGGTCTTCATTTGCTCACCGAACCTCTCCAATCCTATCACTGCTGCGTTTATGCCCCTGTACACATGCTTGATTCTCTTTCGGAGACATAGCAATCCATAGGTTTTAAGATGCTTACTAGTCAGGTACATTCTTAGGCATTTAATATGTGGTGTTGAGTCCATTTCGTTGAGCAAGGAGTAGCTCTTGTCTATTCCATATTTGGCTTAAGGAACTTTATCTGTGCTCATTTCAATCTCTGGTTTTATGCAGCACCCCAACTCACCTTTCCCCTTAAGCAAGCATAAGTTGGTTTTCTAAATTTGAGACCCTGTTCTGTTCTGTAATTCAGTTCCTGTGTAGCCAAGTTTACATTCCGTGTATTACTGATATCTTATGATGTTTCTTTTTCTGTGTGACTTATTTCAGTTAGAATCATCATACCTGAATCCACTCATTGTGCTGCTAAGGGCCTGATGACATAGATTTCATTGCTGAGTGATATTGCTTTGTAAGTAAATACCACAACTTCTTTATCCATTTTTCACTTTCTGCGATGTTGAACTTGTACTGTAAACGAGGTTCTTGTAAACAGAGCCGTTCCAACCTTTGGGGTGGCTGTGTCTTTTTGATTTTAATTTCCCTAAGCTATAGGACCATAAGTGGAAGTGCCCTAGGCTCTGTTGCTTTGTTTTTTAGATGTTTCAGGAAACACCATACACTTCTCCCTAGTGTCTGTTGGCAATTTACATCCCGCCCATCAGCATAACAAGGCTCCCAGTTCTCCATGGCCTGTCCTGCCTTTCTGGATTTTACACTTTTTTCAGATGGCCCTTTTGACCGGGGGGAAGTGAGACTTCATTGTAGTGCAGATTTCCTTTGCAAGCTTGCTTGGTTGGCCAAAAAAGACGTATGCGTTTTTTCCTGAATATATTCAGGAAAAAACGCATACGCCCTTTTTGGCCAAGTGCATCATTGTGGACGTTCTGCCTCTTTTCCTATGCTTTCAATGCAATTCCAGTCTACCTCCTGAAATCGGTTTCCTGCAATTCTGCCCCGCTTTCAAGTCCTCTTGGCAGCCTTACTTCAGTGTATTTTTGGATGATAGCTGTCATTTATAACTCTGCAGGTTTGTGAATTACATTGCCCCTGAGCTCCTTTCTTCAACTCGCTTTCTTGTGAGCTGGCCGCAACACCGCAGGATGGCTTCAGTCCCTAATCTGGTTCCGGCATGGCACGCTGAGCCTTTGCTTATTTCCTCTTCCTGGTGGGAAATGAGAGTTAAATTTGCCCGTCCAGACACCTCCAGCTAATCTCTCATTGGTTCTCGCTATTCCTGTTCATCTTCCGCAGAAATTGCAAACTGGGCCAAACAGGAGGTTAAAGGGACTGACTCTCCAAGTCGGGAGAGTGTTAGTAAAGCGTCTGGAATGTTGCACCCGAGTACCAGGGTACGAAAACTGAGACATATTTGAACATGTCTCCCGATCACATGGTTGATCATACTCTAGGTTCCACATGCATGTTTTAGCAGAAGGAAGAATACCTTAAACCTGGGTAGTTGAAACCCGTGGAATGGTACCATGCAATATGACTTCAAAGGGTCTTCATTTGCTCACCGAACCTCTCCAATCCTATCACTGCTGCGTTTATGCCCCTGTACACATGCTTGATTCTCTTTCGGAGACATAGCAATCCATAGGTTTTAAGATGCTTACTAGTCAGGTACATTCTTAGGCATTTAATATGTGGTGTTGAGTCCATTTCGTTGAGCAAGGAGTAGCTCTTGTCTATTCCATATTTGGCTTAAGGAACTTTATCTGTGCTCATTTCAATCTCTGGTTTTATGCAGCACCCCAACTCACCTTTCCCCTTAAGCAAGCATAAGTTGGTTTTCTAAATTTGAGACCCTGTTCTGTTCTGTAATTCAGTTCCTGTGTAGCCAAGTTTACATTCCGTGTATTACTGATATCTTATGATGTTTCTTTTTCTGTGTGACTTATTTCAGTTAGAATCATCATACCTGAATCCACTCATTGTGCTGCTAAGGGCCTGATGACATAGATTTCATTGCTGAGTTATATTGCTTTGTAAGTAAATACCACAACTTCTTTATCCATTTTTCACTTTCTGTGATGTTGAACTTGTACTGTAAACGAGGTTCTTGTAAACAGAGCCGTTCCAACCTTTGGGGTGGCTGTGTCTTTTTGATTTTAATTTCCCTAAGCTATAGGACCATAAGTGGAAGTGCCCTAGGCTCTGTTGCTTTGTTTTTTAGATGTTTCAGGAAACACCATACACTTCTCCCGAGTGTCTGTTGGCAATTTACATCCCGCACATCAGCATAACAAGGCTTCCAGTTCTCCATGGCCTGTGCTGCCTTTCTGGATTTTACACTTTTTTCAGATGGCCCTTTTGATCGGGGGGAAGTGAGACTTCATTGTAGTGCAGATTTCCTTTGCAAGCTTGCTTGGTTGCCCAAAAAGGGCGTATGCGTTTTTTCCTGAATATATTCAGGAAAAAACGCATACGCCCTTTTTGGCCAAGTGCATCATTGTGGACGTTCTGCCTCTTTTCCTATGCTTTCAATGCAATTCCAGTCTACCTCCTGAAATCGGTTTCCTGCAATTCTGCCCCGCTTTCAAGTCCTCTTGGCAGCCTTACTTCAGTATATTTTTGGACGATAGCTGTCATTTATAACTCTGCAGGTTTGTGAATTACAGTGCCCCTGAGCTCCTTTCTTCAACTCGCTTTCTTGTGAGCTGGCCGCAACACCGCAGGATGGCTTCAGTCCCTAATCTGGTTCCGGCATGGCACGCTGAGCCTTTGCTTATTTCCTCTTCCTGGTGGGAAATGAGAGTTAAATTTGCCCGTCCAGACACCTCCAGCTAGTCTCTCATTGGTTCTCACTATTCCTGTTCATCTTCCGCAGAAATTGCAAACTGGGCCAAACAGGAGGTTAAAGGGACTGACTCTCCAAGTGGGGAGAGTGTTAGTAAAGCGTCTGGAATGTTGCACCCGAGTACCAGGGTACGAAAACTGAGACATATTTAAACACGTCTCCCGTTCACATGGTTGATCATACTCTAGGATCCACATGCATGTTTTAGCTGAAGGAAGAATACCTTAAACCTGGGTAGTTGAAACCCGTGGAATGGGTACCATGCAATATGACTTCAAAGGGTCTTCATTTGCTCACCGAACCTCTCCAATCCTATCACTGCTGCGTTTCTGCCCCTGTACACATGCTTGATTCTCTTTCGGAGACACAGCAATCCATAGGTTTTAAGATACTTACTAGTCAGGTACATTCTTAGGCGTTTAATATGCGGTGTTGAGTCCATTTCGTTGAGCAAGGAGTAGCTCTTGTCTATTCCATATTTGGCTTAAGGAACTTTATCTGTGCTCATTTCAATCTCTGGTTTTATGCAGCACCCCAAGTCACCTTTACCCTTAAGCAAGCATAAGTTGGTTTTCGAAATTTGAGACCCTGTACTGTTCTGTAATTCAGTTCCTGTGTAGCCAAGTTTACATTCCGTGTATTACTGATATCTTATGATGTTTCTTTTTCTGTGTGACTTATTTCAGTTTAAATCATCACACCTGAATCCACTCATTTTGCTGCTAAGGGCCTGATGACATAGATTTCATT
Source organism: Pseudorca crassidens (assembly GCF_039906515.1). Lineage (NCBI taxonomy): Eukaryota > Metazoa > Chordata > Mammalia > Artiodactyla > Delphinidae > Pseudorca > Pseudorca crassidens. Next base: position 97,292,494 of record NC_090301.1, on the reverse strand, counting down.
GCTGAGTGATATTGCTTTGTAAGTAAATACCACAACTTCTTTATCCATTTTTCACTTTCTGCGATGTTGAACTTGTACTGTAAACGAGGTTCTTGTAAACAGAGGCGTCCCAAACTTTGGGGTGGCTGTGTCTTTTTGATTTTAATTTCCCTAAGCTATAGGACCATAAGTGGAAGTGCCCTAGGCTCTGTTGCTTTGTTTTTTAGATGTTTCAGGAAAAACCATACACTTCTCCCGAGTGTCTGTTGGCAATTTACATCCCGCCCATCAGCATAACAAGGCTCCCAGTTCTCCATGGCCTGTCCTGCCTTTCTGGGTTTTACACTTTTTTCAGATGGCCCTTTTCACCGGGGGGAAGTGAGACTTCATTGTAGTGCAGATTTCCTTTGCAAGCTTGCTTGGTTGGCCAAAAAGGGCGTATGCGTTTTTTCCTGAATATATTCAGGAAAAAATGCATACGCCCTTTTTGGCCAAGTGCATCATTTTGGACGTTCTGCCTCTTCTCCTATGCTTTCAATGCAATTCCAGTCTACCTCCTGAAATCGGTTTCCTGCAATTCTGCCCCGCTTTCAAGTCCTCTTGGCAGCCTTACTTCAGTATATTTTTGGACGATAGCTGTCATTTATAACTCTGCAGGTTTGTGAATTACAGTGCCCCTGAGCTCCTTTCTTCAACTCGCTTTCTTGTGAGCTGGCCGCAACACCGCAGGATGGCTTCAGGCCCTAATCTGGTTCCGGCACGGCACGCTGAGCCTTTGGTATTTCCTCTTCCTGGTGGGAAATCAGGGTTAAATTTGCCCGTCCAGACACCTCTAGCTAGTCTCTCATTGGTTCTCCCTATTCCTGTTCATCTTCCGCAGAAATTGCAAACTGGGCCAAACAGGAGGTTAAAGGCGCTGACTCTCCAAGTGGGGAGAGTGTTAGTAAAGCGTCTGGAATGTTGCACCCAAGTACCAGGGTACGAAAACTGAGACATATTTGAACACGTCTCCCGTTCACACGGTTGATCATACTCTGGGTTCCACATGCATGTTTTAGCTGAAAGAAGAATACCTTAAACCTGGAGAGTTGAGACCCGTGTAATGGGTACCATGCAATATGACTTCAAAGGGTCTTCATTTGCTCACTGAACCTCTTCAATCCTATCACTGCTACGTTTATGCCCGTGTACACACGCTTGATTCTCTTTTGGAGACATAGCAATCCATAGGCTTTAATATACTTACTAGTCAGGTACATTCTTAGACGTTTAATATGGGGTGTTGAGTCCAATTCGTTGAGCAAGGAGTAGCTCTTGTCTATTCCATATTTGGCTTAAGGAACTTTATCTGTGCTCATTTCAATCTCTGGTTTTATGCAGCACCCCAACTCACTTTTCCCCTTAAGCAAGCATAAGTTGGTTTTCTAAATTTGAGACCCTGTTCTGTTCTGTAATTCAGTTCCTGTGTAGCCAAGTTTACATTCCGTGTATTAGTGATATCTTATGATGTTTCTTTTTCTGTGTGACTTATTTCAGTTAGAATCATCGTACCTGAATCCACTCATTATGCTGCTACGGGCCTGATGACATAGATTTCATTGCTGAGTGATACTGCATTGTACGTAAGTACCACAAGTTCTTTATCCATTTTTCACTTTCTGTGATATTGAACTTGTACGGTAAACGAGGTTCTTGTAAACAGAGGCGTCCCAAACTTTGAGGTGGCTGTGTCTTTTTGATTTTAATTTCCCTAAGCTATAGGACCATAAGTGGAAGTGCCCTAGGCTCTGTTGCTTTGTTTTTTAGATGTTTCAGGAAACACCATACACTTCTCCCGAGTGTCTGTTGGCAATTTACATCCCGCCCATCAGCATAACAAGGCTCCCAGTTCTCCATGGCCTGTCCTGCCTTTCTGGATTTTACACTTTTTTCAGATGGCCCTTTTGACCGGGGGGAAGTGAGACTTCATTGTAGTGCAGATTTCCTTTGCAAGTTTGCTTGGTTGGCCAAAAAGTGCGTATGCGTTTTTTCCTGAATATATTCAAGAAACAACGCATACGCCCGTTTTGGCCAAGTGCATCATTGTGGACGTTCTGCCTCTTTTCCTATGCTTTCAATGCAATTCCAGTCTACCTCCTGAAATCGGTTTCCTGCAATTCTGCCCCGCTTTCAAGTCCTCTTGGCAGTCTTACTTCAGTATATTTTTGGACGATAGCTGTCATTTATAACTCTGCAGGATTGTGAATTACAGTGCCCCTGAGCTCCTTTCTTCAACTCGCTTTCTTGTGACCTGGCCGCAACACCGCAGGATGGCTTCAGGCCCTAATCTGGTTCCGGCACGGCACGCTGAGCCTTTGGTTAATTCCTCTTCCTGGTGGGAAATGAGAGTTAAATTTGCCCGTCCAGACACCTCCAGCTAGTCTCTCATTGGTTCTCCCTATTCCTGTTCATCTTCCGCAGAAATTGCAAACTGGGCCAAACAGGAGGTTAAAGGCGCTGACTCTCCAAGTGGGGAGAGTGTTAGTAAAGCGTCTGGAATGTTGCACCCGAGTACCAGGGGACGAAAACTGAGACATATTTGAACACGTCTCCCGTTCACACGGTTGATCATACTCTGGGTTCCACATGCATGTTTTAGCTGAAAGAAGAATACCTTAAACCTGGAGAGTTGAGACCCGTGTAATGGGTACCATGCAATATGACTTCAAATGGTCTTCATTTGCTCACTGAACCTCTCCAATCCTATCACTGCTACGTTTATGCCCGTGTACACACGCTTGATTCTCTTTTGGAGACATAGCAATCCATAGGCTTTAAGATACTTACTAGTCAGGTACATTCTTAGACGTTTAATATGGGGTGTTGAGTCCAATTCGTTGAGCAAGGAGTAGCTCTTGTCTATTCCATATTTGGCTTAAGGAACTTTATCTGTGCTCATTTCAATCTCTGGTTTTATGCAGCACCCCAACTCACTTTTCCCCTTAAGCAAGCATAAGTTGGTTTTCTAAATTTGAGACCCTGTTCTGTTCTGTAATTCAGTTCCTGTGTAGCCAAGTTTACATTCCGTGTATTACTGATATCTTATGATGTTTCTTTTTCTGTGTGACTTATTTCAGTTAGAATCATCATACCTGAATCCACTCATTGTGCTGCTAAGGGCCTGATGACATAGATTTCATTGCTGAGTGATATTGCTTTGTAAGTAAATACCACAACTTCTTTATCCATTTTTCACTTTCTGCGATGTTGAACTTGTACTGTAAACGAGGTTCTTGTAAACAGAGCCGTTCCAACCTTAGGGGTGGCTGTGTCTTTTTGATTTTAATTTCCCTAAGCTATAGGACCATAAGTGGAAGTGCCCTAGGCTCTGTTGCTTTGTTTTTCAGATGTTTCAGGAAACACCATACACTTCTCCCGAGTGTCTGTTGGCAATTTACATCCCGCCCATCAGCATAACAAGGCTCCCAGTTCTCCATGGCCTGTCCTGCCTTTCTGGATTTTACACATTTTTCAGATGGCCCTTTTGACCGGGGGGAAGTGAGACTTCATTGTAGTGCAGATTTCCTTGGCAAGCTTGCTTGGTTGGCCAAAAAGGGCGTATGCGTTTTTTCCTGAATATATTCAGGAAAAAACGCATACGCCCTTTTTGGCCAAGTGCATCATTGTGGACGTTCTGCCTCTTTTCCTATGCTTTCAATGCAATTCCAGTCTACCTCCTGAAATCGGTTTCCTGCAATTCTGCCCCGCTTTCAAGTCCTCTTGGCAGCCTTACTTCAGTATATTTTTGGACGATAGCTGTCATTTATAACTCTGCAGGTTTGTGAATTACAGTGCCCCTGAGCTCCTTTCTTCAACTCGCTTTCTTGTGAGCTGGCCGCAACACCGCAGGATGGCTTCAGGCCCTAATCTGGTTCCGGCATGGCACGCTGAGCCTTTGCTTATTTCCTCTTCCTGGTGGGAAATGAGAGTTAAATTTGCCCGTCCAGACACCTCCAGCTACTCTCTCATTGGATCTCCCTATTCCTGTTCATCTTCCGCAGAAATTGCAAACTGGGCCAAACAGGAGGTTAAAGGGACTGACTCTCCAAGTGGGGAGAGTGTTAGTAAAGCATCTGGAATCTTGCACCCGAGTACCAGGGTACGAAAACTGAGACATATTTGAACACGTCTCCCGTTCACACGGTTGATCATACTCTGGGTTCCACATGCATGATTTACCTGAAGGAAGAATACCTTAAACCTGGAGAGTTGAGACCCGTGGAATGGGTACCATGCAATAGGAATTCAAAGGGTCTTCATTTGCTCACCGAACCTCTCCAATCCTATCACTGCTGCCTTAATGCCCCTGTACACATGCTTGATTCTCTTTCGGAGACATAGCAATCCATAGGTTTTAAGATACTTACTAGTCAGGTACATTCTTAGGCGTTTAATATGGGGTGTTGAGTCCATTTCGTTGAGCAAGGAGTAGCTCTTGTCTATTCCATATTTGGCTTAAGGAACTTTATCTGTACTCATTTCAATCTCTGGTTTTATGCAGCACCCCAACTCACCTTTCCCCTTAAGCAAGCATAAGTTGGTTTTCTAAATTTGAGACCCTGTTCTGTTTTGGAATTCAGTTCCTGTGTAGCCAAGTTTACATTCCATGTATTAGTGATATCTTATGATGTTTCTTTTTCTGTGTGACTTATTTCAGTTAGAATCATCGTACCTGAATCCACTCATTATGCTGCTACGGGCCTGATGACATAGATTTCATTGCTGAGTGATACTGCATTGTACGTAAGTACCACAATTTCTTTATCCATTTTTCACTTTCTGTGATACTGAACTTGTACGGTAAACGAGGTTCTTGTAAACAGAGGCGTCCCAAACTTTGGGGTGGCTGTGTCTTTTTGATTTTAATTTCCCTAAGCTATAGGACCATAAGTGGAAGTGCCCTAGTTTCTGTTGCTTTGTTTTTTAGATATTTCAGGAAACACCATACACTTCTCCCGAGTGTCTCTTGGCAATTTACATCCCGCCCATCAGCATAACAAGGCTCCCAGTTCTCCATGACCTTTCCTGCCTTTCTGGATTTTACACTTTTTTCAGATGGCCCTTTTGACCGGGGGGAAGTGAGACTTCATTTTAGTGCAGATTTCCTTTGCAAATTTGCTTGGTTGGCCAAAAAGGGCGTATGCGTTTTTTCCTGAATATATTCAGGAAAAAACGCATACGCCCTTTTTGGCCAAGTGCATCATTGTGGACGTTCTGCCTCTTTTCCTATGCTTTCAATGCAATTCCAGTCTACCTCCTGAAATCGGTTTCCTGCAATTCTGCCCCGCTTTCAAGTCCTCTTGGCAGCCATACTTCAGTATATTTTTGGACGATCGCTGTCATTTATAACTCTGCAGGTTTGTGAATTACAGTGTCCCTTAGCTACTTTCTTCAACTCGCTTTCTTGTGACCTGGACACAACACCGCAGGATGGCTTCAGGCCCTAATCTGGTTCCGGCACGGCACGCTGAGCCTTTGGTTATTTCCTCTTCCTGGTGGGAAATGAGAGTTAAATTTGCCCGTCCAGACACCTCCAGCTAGTCTCTCATTGGTTCTCCCTATTCCTGTTCATCTTCCGCAGAAATTGCAAACTGGGCCAAACAGGAGGTTAAAGGCGCTGACTCTCCAAGTGGGGAGAGTGTTAGTAAAGCGTCTGGAATGTTGCACCCGAGTACCAGGGGAGGAAAACTGAGACATATATGAACACGTCTCCCGTTCACACAGTTGATCATACTCTGGGTTCTACATGCATGATTTAGCTCAAGGAAGAATACCTTAAATCTGGAGAGTTGAGACCCGTGGAATGGGTACCATGCAATATGACTTCAAAGGGTCTTCATTTGCTCACCGAACCTCTCCAATCCTATCACTGCTGCGTTTATGCCCCTGTACATACGATTGATTCTCTTTTGGAGACATAGCAATCCATAGGTTTTAAGATACTTACTAGTCAGGTACATTCTTAGGCGTTTAATATGGGGTGTTGAGTCCATTTCGTTGAGCAAGGTGTAGCTCTTGTCTATTCCATATTTGGCTTAAGGAACTTTATCTGTGCTCATTTCAATCTCTGGTTTTATGCAGCACCCCAACTCACCTTTCCTCTTAAGCAAGCATAAGTTTGTTTTCTAAATTTGAGACCCTGTTCTGTTTTGGAATTCAGTTCCTGTGTAGCCAAGTTTACATTCCGTGTATTAGTGATATCTTATGATGTTTCTTTTTCTGTGTGACTTATTTCAGTTAGAATCATCGTACCTGAATCCACTCATTATGCTGCTACGGGCCTGATGACATAGATTTCATTGCTGAGTGATACTGCATTGTACGTAAGTACCACAAGTTCTTTATCCATTTTTCACTTTCTGTGATACTGAACTTGTACGGTAAACGAGGTTCTTGTAAACAGAGGCGTCCCAAACTTTGGGGTGGCTGTGTCTTTTTGATTTTAATTTCCCTAAGCTATAGGACCATAAGTGGAAGTGCCCTAGGCTCTGTTGCTTTGTTTTTTAGATGTTTCAGGAAACACCATACACTTCTCCCGAGTGTCTGTTGGCAATTTACATCCCGCCCATCAGCATAACAAGGCTCCCAGTTCTCCATGGCCTGTCCTGCCTTTCTGGATTTTACACTTTTTTCAGATGGCCCTTTTGACCGGGGGGAAGTGAGACTTCATTGTAGTGCAGATTTCCTTTGCAAGCTTGCTTGGTTGGCCAACAAGTGCGTATGCGTGTTTTCCTGAATATATTCAGGAAAAAACGCATACGCCCTTTTTGGCCAAGTGCATCATTGTGGACGTTCTGCCTCTTTTCCTATGCTTTCAATGCAATTCCAGTCTACCTCCTAAAATCGGTTTCCTGCAATTCTGCCCCGCTTTCAAGTCCTCTTGGCAGCCTTACTTCAGTATATTTTTGGACGATAGCTGTCATTTATAACTCTGCAGGTTTGTGAATTACAGTGCCCCTGAGCGCCTTTCTTCAACTCACTTTCTTGTGAGCTGGCCGCAACACCGCAGGATGGCTTCAGGCCTTAATCTGGTTCCGGCATGGCACGCTGAGCCTTTGGTTATTTCCTCTTCCTGGTGGGAAATGAGAGTTAAATTTGCCCGTCCAGACACCTCCAGCTAGTCTCTCATTGGTTCTCCCTATTCCTGTTCATCTTCCGCAGAAATTGCAAACTGGGCCAAACAGGAGGTTAAAGGCGCTGACTCTCCAAGTGGGGAGAGTGTTAGTAAAGCATCTGGAATGTTGCACCCGAGTACCAGGGGAGGAAAACTGAGACATATTTGAACACGTCTCCCGTTCACACGGTTGATCATACTCTGGGTTCCACATGCATGTTTTAGCTGAAGGAAGAATACCTTAAACCTGGAGAGTTGAGACCCGTGGAATGGGTACCATGCAATATGACTTCAAAGGGTATTCATGTGCTCACCGAACCTCTCCAATCCTATCACTGCTGCGTTTATGCCCCTGTACATATGCTTGATTCTCTTTCGGAGACATAGCAATCCATAAGTTTTAAGATACTTACTAGTCAGGTACATTCTTAGGCGTTTAATATGGGGTGTTGAGTCCATTTCGTTGAGCAAGGAGTAGCTCTTGTCTATTCCATATTTGGCTTAAGGAACTTTATCTGTACTCATTTCAATCTCTGGTTTTATGCAGCACCCCAACTCACCTTTCCCCTTAAGCAAGCATAAGTTGGTTTTCTAAATTTGAGACGCTGTTCTGTTTTGGAATTCAGTTCCTGTGTAGCCAAGTTTACATTCCATGTATTAGTGATATCTTATGATGTTTCTTTTTATGTGTGACTTATTTCAGTTAGAATCATCGTACCTGAATCCACTCATTATGCTGCTACGGGCCTGATGACATAGATTTCATTGCTGAGTGATACTGCATTGTACGTAAGTACCACAACTTCTTTATCCATTTTTCACTTTCTGTGATACTGAACTTGGACAGTAAATGAGGTTCTTGTAAACAGAGGCGTCCCAAACTTTGGGGTGGCTGTGTCTTTTTGATTTTAATTTCCCTAAGCTATAGGACCATAAGTGGAAGTGCCCTAGTTTCTGTTGCTTTGTTTTTTAGATGTTTCAGGAAACACCATACACTTCTCCCGAGTGTCTCTTGGCAATTTACATCCCGCCCATCAGCATAACAAGGCTCCCAGTTCTCCTTGGCCTGTCCTGCCTTTCTGGATTTTACACTTTTTTCAGATGGCCCTTTTGACAGGGGGGAAGTGAGACTTCATTGTAGTGCAGATTTCCTTTGCAAGCTTGCTTGGGTGGCCAAAAAGTGCGTATGCGTTTTTTCCTGAATATATTCAGGAAAAAACGCATACGCCCTTTTTGGCCAAGTGCATCATTGTGGACGTTCTGCCTCTTTTCCTATGCTTTCAATGCAATTCCAGTCTACCTCCTGAAATCGGTTTCCTGCAATTCGGCCCCGCTTTCAAGTCCTCTTGGCAGCCTTACTTCAGTGTATTTTTGGATGATAGCTGTCATTTATAACTCTGCAGGTTTGTGAATTACATTGCCCCTGAGCTCCTTTCTTCAACTCGCTTTCTTGTGAGCTGGCCGCAACACCGCAGGATGGCTTCAGTCCCTAATCTTGTTCCGGCATGGCACGCTGAGCCTTTGCTTATTTCCTCTTCCTGGTGGGAAATGAGAGTTAAATTTGCCCGTCCAGACACCTCCAGCTAATCTCTCATTGGTTCTCGCTATTCCTGTTCATCTTCCGCAGAAATTGCAAACTGGGCCAAACAGGAGGTTAAAGGGACTGACTCTCCAAGTCGGGAGAGTGTTAGTAAAGCGTCTGGAATGTTGCACCCGAGCACCAGGGTACGAAAACTGAGACATATTTGAACACGTCTCCCGATCACATGGTTGATCATACTCTAGGTTCCACATGCATGTTTTAGCTGAAGGAAGAATACATTAAACCTGGGTAGTTGAAACACGTGGAATGGGTACCATGCAATATGACTTCAAAGGGTCTTCATTTGCTCACCGAACCTCTCCAATCCTATCACTGCTGCGTTTATGCCCCTGTACACATGCTTGATTCTCTTTCGGAGACATAGCAATCCATAGGTTTTAAGATACTTACTAGTCAGGTACATTCTTAGGCGTTTAATATGCGGTGTTGAGTCCATTTCGTTGAGCAAGGAGTAGCTCTTGTCTATTCCATATTTGGCTTAAGGAACTTTATCTGTGCTCATTTCAATCTCTGGTTTTATGCAGCACCCCAACTCAGCTTTCCCCTTAAGCAAGCATAAGTTGGTTTTCTAAATTTGAGACCCTGATCTGTTCTGTAATTCAGTTCCTGTGTAGCCAAGTTAAATTCCGTGTATTACTGATATCTTATGATGTTTCTTTTTCTGTGTGACTTATTTCAGTTAGAATCATCGTACCTGAATCCACTCATTGTGCTGCTAAGGGCCTGATGACATAGATTTCATTGCTGAGTGATATTGCTTTGTAAGTAAATACCACAACTTCTTTATCCATTTTTCACTTTCTGCGATGTTGATCTTGTACTGTAAACGAGATTCTTGTAAACAGAGTCGTCCCAAACTTTGGGGTGGCTGTGTCTTTTTGATTTTAATTTCCCTAAGCTATAGGACCATAAGTGGAAGTGCCCTAGGCTCTGTTGCTGTGTTTTTTAGATGTTTCAGGAAACACCAAACACTTCTCCCGAGTGTCTGTTGGCAATTTACATCCCGCCCATCAGCATAACAAGGCTCCCAGTTCTCCATGGCCTGTCCTGCCTTTCTGGATTTTACACTTTTTTCAGATGGCCCTTTTGACCGGGGGGAAGTGAGACTTCATTGTAGTGCAGATTTCCTTTGCAAGCTTGCTTGCTTGGCCAAAAAGGGCGTATGCGTTTTTTCCTGAATATATTCAGGAAAAAACGCATACGCCCTTTTTGGCCAAGTGCATCATTGTGGACGTTCTGCCTCTTTTCCTATGCTTTCAATGCAATTCCAGTCTACCTCCTGAAATCGGTTTCCTGCAATTCTGCCCCGCTTTCAAGTCCTCTTGGCAGCCTTACTTCAGTGTATTTTTGGACGATAGCTGTCATTTATAACTCTGCAGCTTTGTGAATTACATTGCCTCTGAGCTCCTTTCTTCAACTCGCTTTCTTGTGAGCTGGCCGCAACACCGCAGGATGGCTTCAGGCCCTAATCTGGTTCCGGCACGGCACGCTGAACCTTTGGTTAATTCCTCTTCCTGGTGGGAAATGAGAGTTAAATTTACCCGTCCAGACACCTCCAGCTAGTCTCTCATTGGTTCTCCCTATTCCTGTTCATCTTCCGCAGAAATTGCAAACTGGGCCAAACAGGAGGTTAAAGGGACTGACTCTCCAAGTCGGGAGAGTGTTAGTAAAGCGTCTGGAATGTTGCACCCGAGTACCAGGGTACGAAAACTGAGACATATTTGAACACGTCTCCCGATCACATGGTTGATCATACTCTAGGTTCCACATGCATGTTTTAGCTGAAGGAAGAATACCTTAAACCTGGGTAGTTGAAACCCGTGGAATGGGTACCATGCAATATGACTTCAAAGGGTCTTCATTTGCTCACCGAACCTCTCCAATCCTATCACTGCTGCGTTTATGCCCCTGTACACATGCTTGATTCTCTTTCGGAGACATAGCAATCCATAGGTTTTAAGATGCTTACTAGTCAGGTACATTCTTAGGCATTTAATATGGGGTGTTGAGTCCATTTCGTTGAGCAAGGAGTAGCTCTTGTCTATTCCATATTTGGCTTAAGGAACTTTATCTGTGCTCATTTCAATCTCCGGTTTTATGCAGCACCCCAACTCACCTTTCCCCTTAAGCAAGCATAAGTTGGTTTTCTAAATTTGAGACCCTGTTCTGTTCTGTAATTCAGTTCCTGTGTAGCCAAGTTTACATTCCGTGTATTACTGATATCTTATGATGTTTCTTTTTCTGTGTGACTTATTTCAGTTAGAATCATCATACCTGAATCCAGTCATTGTGCTGCTAAGGGCCTGATGACATAGATTTCATTACTGAGTGATATGGCTTTGTAAGTAAATACCACAACTTCTTTATCCATTTTTCACTTTCTGCGATGTTGAACTTGTACTGTAAACGAGGTTCTTGTAAACAGAGCCATTCCAAGCTTTGGGGTGCCTGTGTCTTTTTGATTTTAATTTCCCTAAGCTATAGGACCATAAGTGGAAGTGCCCTAGGCTCTGTTGCTGTGTTTTTTAGATGTTTCAGGAAACACCAAACACTTCTCCCGAGTGTCTGTTGGCAATTTACATCCCGCCCATCAGCATAACAAGGCTCCCAGTTCTCCATGGCCTGTCCTGCCTTTCTGGATTTTACACTTTTTTCAGATGGCCCTTTTGACCGGGGGGAAGTGAGACTTCATTGTAGTGCAGATTTCCTTTGCAAGCTTGCTTGGTTGGCCAAAAAGGGCGTATGCGTTTTTTCCTGAATATATTCAGGAAAAAACGCATACGCCCTTTTTGGCCAAGTGCATCATTGTGGACGTTCTGCCTCTTTTCCTATGCTTTCAATGCAATTCCAGTCTACCTCCTGAAATCGGTTTCCTGCAATTCTGCCCCGCTTTCAAGTCCTCTTGGCAGCCTTACTTCAGTGTATTTTTGGACGATAGCTGTCATTTATAACTCTGCAGCTTTGTGAATTACATTGCCTCTGAGCTCCTTTCTTCAACTCGCTTTCTTGTGAGCTGGCCGCAACACCGCAGGATGGCTTCAGGCCCTAATCTGGTTCCGGCACGGCACGCTGAACCTTTGGTTAATTCCTCTTCCTGGTGGGAAATGAGAGTTAAATTTACCCGTCCAGACACCTCCAGCTAGTCTCTCATTGGTTCTCCCTATTCCTGTTCATCTTCCGCAGAAATTGCAAACTGGGCCAAACAGGAGGTTAAAGGGACTGACTCTCCAAGTCGGGAGAGTGTTAGTAAAGCGTCTGGAATGTTGCACCCGAGTACCAGGGTACGAAAACTGAGACATATTTGAACACGTCTCCCGATCACATGGTTGATCATACTCTGGGTTCCACATGCATGTTTTAGCTGAAGGAAGAATACCTTAAACCTGGGTAGTTGAAACCCGTGGAATGGGTACCATGCAATATGACTTCAAAGGGTCTTCATTTGCTCACCGAACCTCTCCAATCCTATCACTGCTGCGTTTATGCCCCTGTACACATGCTTGATTCTCTTTCGGAGACATAGCAAACCATAGGTTTTAAGATGCTTACTAGTCAGGTACATTCTTAGGCATTTAATATGGGGTGTTGAGTCCATTTCGTTGAGCAAGGAGTAGCTCTTGTCTATTCCATATTTGGCTTAAGGAACTTTATCTGTGCTCATTTCAATCTCCGGTTTTATGCAGCACCCCAACTCACCTTTCCCCTTAAGCAAGCATAAGTTGGTTTTCTAAATTTGAGACCCTGTTCTGTTCTGTAATTCAGTTCCTGTGTAGCCAAGTTAAATTCCGTGTATTAGTGATATCTTATGATGTTTCATTTTCTGTGTGACTTATTTCAGTTAGAATCATCATACCTGAATCCACTCATTGTGCTGCTAAGGGCCTGATGACATAGATTTCATTGCTGAGTGATATTGTTTTGTAAGTAAATACCACAACTTCTTTATCCATTTTTCACTTTCTGTGATACTGAACTTGGACAGTAAATGAGGTTCTTGTAAACAGAGGCGTCCCAAACTTTGGGGTGGCTGTGTCTTTTTGATTTTAATTTCCCTAAGCTATAGGACCATAAGTGGAAGTGCCCTAGGCTCTGTTGCTTTGTTTTTTAGATGTTTCAGGAAACACCATACACTTCTCCCTAGTGTCTGTTGGCAATTTACATCCCGCCCATCAGCATAACAAGGCTCCCAGTTCTCCTTGGCCTGTCCTGCCTTTCTGGAATTTACACTTTTTTCAGATGGCCCTTTTGACCGGGGGGAAGTGAGACTTCATTGTAGTGCAGATTTCCTTTGCAAGCTTGCTTGGGTGGCCAAAAAGGGCGTATGCGTTTTTTCCTGAATATATTCAGGAAAAAACGCATACGCCCTTTTTGGCCAAGTGCATCATTGTGGACGTTCTGCCTCTTTTCCTATGCTTTCAATGCAATTCCAGTCTACCTCCTGAAATCGGTTTCCTGCAATTCGGCCCCGCTTTCAAGTCCTCTTGGCAGCCTTACTTCAGTGTATTTTTGGATGATAGCTGTCATTTATAACTCTGCAGGTTTGTGAATTACATTGCCCCTGAGCTCCTTTCTTCAACTCGCTTTCTTGTGAGCTGGCCGCAACACCGCAGGATGGCTTCAGTCCCTAATCTTGTTCCGGCATGGCACGCTGAGCCTTTGCTTATTTCCTCTTCCTGGTGGGAAATGAGAGTTAAATTTGCCCGTCCAGACACCTCCAGCTAATCTCTCATTGGTTCTCGCTATTCCTGTTCATCTTCCGCAGAAATTGCAAACTGGGCCAAACAGGAGGTTAAAGGGACTGACTCTCCAAGTCGGGAGAGTGTTAGTAAAGCGTCTGGAATGTTGCACCCGAGCACCAGGGTACGAAAACTGAGACATATTTGAACACGTCTCCCGATCACATGGTTGATCATACTCTAGGTTCCACATGCATGTTTTAGCTGAAGGAAGAATACATTAAACCTGGGTAGTTGAAACACGTGGAATGGGTACCATGCAATATGACTTCAAAGGGTCTTCATTTGCTCACCGAACCTCTCCAATCCTATCACTGCTGCGTTTATGCCCCTGTACACATGCTTGATTCTCTTTCGGAGACATAGCAATCCATAGGTTTTAAGATACTTACTAGTCAGGTACATTCTTAGGCGTTTAATATGCGGTGTTGAGTCCATTTCGTTGAGCAAGGAGTAGCTCTTGTCTATTCCATATTTGGCTTAAGGAACTTTATCTGTGCTCATTTCAATCTCTGGTTTTATGCAGCACCCCAACTCACCTTTCCCCTTAAGCAAGCATAAGTTGGTTTTCTAAATTTGAGACCCTGTTCTGTTCTGTAATTCAGTTCCTGTGTAGCCAAGTTAAATTCCGTGTATTAGTGATATCTTATGATGTTTCTTTTTCTGTGTGACTTATTTCAGTTAGAATCATCGTACCTGAATCCACTCATTGTGCTGCTAAGGGCCTGATGACATAGATTTCATTGCTGAGTGATATTGCTTTGTAAGTAAATACCACAACTTCTTTATCCATTTTTCACTTTCTGCGATGTTGAACTTGTACTGTAAACGAGGTTCTTGTAAACAGAGTCGTCCCAAACTTTGGGGTGGCTGTGTCTTTTTGATTTTAATTTCCCTAAGCTATAGGACCATAAGTGGAAGTGCCCTAGGCTCTGTTGCTGTGTTTTTTAGATGTTTCAGGAAACACCAAACACTTCTCCCGAGTGTCTGTTGGCAATTTACATCCCGCCCATCAGCATAACAAGGCTCCCAGTTCTCCATGGCCTGTCCTGCCTTTCTGGATTTTACACTTTTTTCAGATGGCCCTTTTGACCGGGGGGAAGTGAGACTTCATTGTAGTGCAGATTTCCTTTGCAAGCTTGCTTGGTTGGCCAAAAAGGGCGTATGCGTTTTTTCCTGAATATATTCAGGAAAAAACGCATACGCCCTTTTTGGCCAAGTGCATCATTGTGGACGTTCTGCCTCTTTTCCTATGCTTTCAATGCAATTCCAGTCTACCTCCTGAAATCGGTTTCCTGCAATTCTGCCCCGCTTTCAAGTCCTCTTGGCAGCCTTACTTCAGTGTATTTTTGGACGATAGCTGTCATTTATAACTCTGCAGCTTTGTGAATTACATTGCCTCTGAGCTCCTTTCTTCAACTCGCTTTCTTGTGAGCTGGCCGCAACACCGCAGGATGGCTTCAGGCCCTAATCTGGTTCCGGCACGGCACGCTGAACCTTTGGTTAATTCCTCTTCCTGGTGGGAAATGAGAGTTAAATTTACCCGTCCAGACACCTCCAGCTAGTCTCTCATTGGTTCTCGCTATTCCTGTTCATCTTCCGCAGAAATTGCAAACTGGGCCAAACAGGAGGTTAAAGGGACTGACTCTCCAAGTCGGGAGAGTGTTAGTAAAGCGTCTGGAATGTTGCACCCGAGTACCAGGGTACGAAAACTGAGACATATTTGAACACGTCTCCCGATCACATGGTTGATCATACTCTAGGTTCCACATGCATGTTTTAGCTGAAGGAAGAATACCTTAAACCTGGGTAGTTGAAACCCGTGGAATGGGTACCATGCAATATGACTTCAAAGGGTCTTCATTTGCTCACCGAACCTCTCCAATCCTATCACTGCTGCGTTTATGCCCCTGTACACATGCTTGATTCTCTTTCGGAGACATAGCAATCCATAGGTTTTAAGATGCTTACTAGTCAGGTACATTCTTAGGCATTTAATATGGGGTGTTGAGTCCATTTCGTTGAGCAAGGAGTAGCTCTTGTCTATTCCATATTTGGCTTAAGGAACTTTATCTGTGCTCATTTCAATCTCCGGTTTTATGCAGCACCCAAACTCACCTTTCCCCTTAAGCAAGCATAAGTTGGTTTTCTAAATTTGAGACCCTGTTCTGTTCTGTAATTCAGTTCCTGTGTAGCCAAGTTTACATTCCGTGTATTACTGATATCTTATGATGTTTCTTTTTCTGTGTGACTTATTTCAGTTAGAATCATCATACCTGAATCCACTCATTGTGCTGCTAAGGGCCTGATGACATAGATTTCATTACTGAGTGATATGGCTTTGTAAGTAAATACCACAACTTCTTTATCCATTTTTCACTTTCTGCGATGTTGAACTTGTACTGTAAACGAGTTTCTTGTAAACAGAGCCATTCCAACCTTTGGGGTGCCTGTGTCTTTTTGATTTTAATTTCCCTAAGCTATAGGACCATAAGTGGAAGTGCCCTAGGCTCTGTTGCTTTGTTTTTTAGATGTTTCAGGAAACACCATACACTTCTCCCGAGTGTCTGTTGGCAATTTACATCCCACCCATCAGCATAACAAGGCTTCCAGTTCTCCATGGCCTGTCCTGCCTTTCTGGATTTTACACTTTTTTCAGATGGCCCTTTTGACCGGGGGGAAGTGAGACTTCATTGTAGTGCAGATTTCCTTTGCAAGCTTGCTTGGTTGGCCGAAAAGGGCGTATGCGTTTTTTCCTGAATATATTCAGGAAAAAACGCATACGCCCTTTTTGGCCAAGTGCATCATTGTGGACGTTCTGCCTCTTTTCCTATGCTTTCAATGCAATTCCAGTCTACCTCCTGAAATCGGTTTCCTGCAATTCTGCCCCGCTTTCAAGTCCTCTTGGCAGCCTTACTTCAGTATATTTTTGGACGATAGCTGTCATTTATAACTCTGCAGGTTTGTGCATTACAGTGCCCCTGAGCTCCTTTCTTCAACTCGCTTTCTTGTGAGCTGGCCGCAACACCGCAGGATGGCTTCAGGCCCTAATCTGGTTCCGGCACGGCACGCTGAGCCTTTGGTTATTTCCTCTTCCTGGTGGGAAATGAGAGTTAAATTTGCCCGTTCAGACACCTCCAGCTAGTCTCTCATTGGTTCTCACTATTCCTGTTCATCTTCCGCAGAAATTGCAAACTGGGCCAAACAGGAGGTTAAAGGCGCTGACTCTCCAAGTGGGGAGAGTGTTAGTAAAGCATCTGGAATGTTGCACCCGAGTACCAGGGTACGAAAACTGAGACATATTTGAAAACGTCTCCCGTTCACACTGTTGATCATACTCTGGGTTCCACATGCATGTTTTAGCTGAAGGAAGAATACCTTAAACCTGGAGAGTTGAGACCCGTGGAATGGGTACCATGCAATATGACTTCAAAGGGTCTTCATTTGCTCACCGAACCTCTCCAATCCTATCACTGCTGCGTTTATGCCCCTGTACACACGCTTGATTCTCTTTTGGAGAGTTAGCAATCCATAGGTTTTAAGATACTTACTAGTCAGGTACATTCTTAGGCGTTTAATATGGGGTGTTGAGTCCATTTCGTTGAGCAAGGAGTAGCTCTTGTCTATTCCATATTTGGCTTAAGGAACTTTATCTGTGCTCATTTCAATCTCTGGTTTTATGCAGCACCCCAACTCACCTTTCCCCTTAAGCAAGCATAAGTTGGTTTTCTAAATTTGAGACACTGTTCTGTTTTGGAATTCAGTTCCTGTGTAGCCAAGTTTACATTCCGTGTATTAGTGATATCTTATGATGTTTCTTTTTCTGTGTGACTTATTTCAGTTAGAATCATCGTACCTGAATCCACTCATTATGCTGCTACGGGCCTGATGACATAGATTTCATTGCTGAGTGATACTGCATTGTACGTAAGTACCACAAGTTCTTTATCCATTTTTCACTTTCTGTGATGTTGAACTTGTAATGTAAACGAGGTTCTTGTAAACAGAGGCGTCCCAAACTATGGGGTGGCTGTGTCTTTTTGATTTTAATTTCCCTAAGCTATAGGACCATAAGTGGAAGTGCCCTAGGCTCTGTTGCTTTGTTTTTTAGATGTTTCAGGAAACACCATACACTTCTCCCGAGTGTCTCTTGGCAATTTACATCCCGCCCATCAGCATAACAAGGCTCCCAGTTCTCCATGGCCTGTCCTGCCTTTCTGGATTTTACACTTTTTTCAGATGGCCCTTTTGACTGGGGGGAAGTGAGACTTCATTGTAGTGCAGATTTCCTTTGCAAGCTTGCTTGGTTGGCCAAAAAGGGCGTATGCGTTTTTTCCTGAATATATTCAGGAAAAAACGCATACGCCCTTTTTGGCCAAGTGCATCATTGTGGACGTTCTGCCTCTTTTCCTATGCTTTCAATGCAATACCAGTCTACCTCCTGAAATCGGTTTCCTGCAATTCTGCCCCGCTTTCAAGTCCTCTTGGCAGCCTTACTTCAGTATATTTTTGGACGATAGCTGTCATTTATAACTCTGCAGGTTTGTGAATTACAGTGCCCCTGAGCTCCTTTCTTCAACTCGCTTTCTTGTGACCTGGCCGCAACACCGCAGGATGGCTTCAGTCCCTAATCTGGTTCCGGCATGGCACGCTGAGCCTTTGCTTATTTCCTCTTCCTGGTGGGAAATGAGAGTTAAATTTGCCCATCCAGACACCTCCAGCTAGTCTCTCATTGGTTCTCACTATTCCTGTTCATCTTCCGCAGAAATTGCAAACTGGGCCAAATAGGAGGTTAAAGGGACTGACTCTCCAAGGCGGGAGAGTGTTAGTAAAGCGTCTGGAATGTTGCACCCGAGTACCAGGGTACGAAAACTGAGACATATTTGAACACGTCTCCCGTTCACACGGTTGATCATACTCTGGGTTCCACATGCATGATTTAGCTGAAGGAAGAATACCTTAAACCTGGGTAGTTGAAACCCGTGTAATGGGTACCATGCAATATGACTTCAAAGGGTCTTCATTTGCTCACCGAACCTCTCCAATCCTATCACTGCTGCGTTTATGCCCCTGTACATATGCTTGATTCTCTTTCGGAGACATAGCAATCCATAAGTTTTAAGATACTTACTAGTCAGGTACATTCTTAGGCGTTTAATATGGGGTGTTGAGTCCATTTCGTTGAGCAAGGAGTAGCTCTTGTCTATTCCATATTTGGCTTAAGGAACTTTATCTGTGTTCATTTCAATCTCTGGTTTTATGCAGCACCCCAACTCACCTTTCCCCTTAAGCAAGCATAAGTTGGTTTTCTAAATTTGAGACCCTGTTCTGTTCTGTAATTCAGTTCCTGTGTAGCCAAGTTTACATTCCATGTATTACTGATATCTTATGATGTTTCTTTTTCTGTGTGACTTATTTCAGTTAGAATCATCATACCTGAATCCACTCATTGTGCTGCTATGGGCCTGATGACATAGATTTCATTGCTGAGTGATATTGCTTTGTAAGTAAATACCACAACTTCTTTATCCATTTTTCACTTTCTGCGATGTTGAACTTGTACTGTAAACGAGGTTCTTGTAAACAGAGCCATTCCAACCTTTGGGGTGCCTGTGTCTTTTTTATTTTAATTTCCCTAAGACATAGGACCATAAGTGGAAGTGCCCTAGGCTCTGTTGCTTTGTTTTTCAGATGTTTCAGGAAACACCATACACTTCTCCCGAGTGTCTGTTGGCAATTTACATCCCGCCCATCACCATAACAAGGCTTCCAGTTCTCCATGGCCTGTCCTGCCTTTCTGGATTTTACACTTTTTTCAGATGGCCCTTTTGACCGGGGGGAAGTGAGACTTCATTGTAGTGCAGATTTCCTTTGCAAGCTTGCTTGGTTGGCCAAAAAGGGCGTATGCGTTTTTTCCTGAATATATTCAGGAAAAAACGCATACGCCCTTTTTGGCCATGTGCATCATTGTGGACGTTCTGCCTCTTTTCCTATGCTTTCAATGCAATTCCAGTCTACCTCCTGAAATCGGTTTCCTGCAATTCTGCCCCGCTTTCAAGTCCTCTTGGCAGCCTTACTTCAGTATATTTTTGGACGATAGCTGTCATTTATAACTCTGCAGCTTTGTGAATTACAGTGCCCCTGAGCTCCTTTCTTCAACTCGCTTTCTTGTGAGCTGGCCGCAACACCGCAGGATGGCTTCAGGCCGTAATCTGGTTCCGGCACGGCACACTGAGCCTTTGGTTAATTCCTCTTCCTGGTGGGAAATGAGAGTTAAATTTGCCCGTTCAGACACGTCCAGCTAGTCTCTCATTGGTTCTCCCTATTCCTGTTCATCTTCCGCAGTAATTGCAAACTGGGCCAAACAGGAGGTTAAAGGGACTGACTCTCCAAGTCGGGAGTGTGTTAGTAAAGCGTCTGGAATGTTGCACCCGAGTACCAGGGTACGAAAACTGAGACATATTTGAACACGTCTCCCAATCACATGGTTGATCATACTCTAGGTTCCACATGCATGTTTTAGCTGAAGGAAGAATACCTTAAACCTGGTTAGTTTAAACCCGTGGAATGGGTACCATAAAATATGACTTCAAAGGGTCTTCATTTGCTCACCGAATCTCTCCAATCCTATCACTGCTGCTTTTTTGCCCCTGTACACATGCTTGATTCTCTTTCGGAGACATAGCAATCCATAGGTTTTAAGATGCTTACTACTCAGGTACATTCTTAGGCGTTTAATATGTGGTGTTGAGTCCATTTCATTGAGCAAGGAGTAGCTCTTGTCTATTCCATATTTGGCTTAAGGAACTTTATCTGTGCTCATTTCAATCTCTGGTTTTATGCAGCACCCCAACTCACCTTTACCCTTAAGCAAGCATAAGTTAGTTTTCTAAATTTGAGACCCTGTTCTGTTCTGTAATTCAGTTCCTGTGTAGCCAAGTTTACATTCCATGTATTACTGATATCTTATGATGTTTCTTTTTCTGTGTGACTTATTTCAGTTAGAAGCATCATACCTGAATCCACTCATTGTGCTGCTAACGGCCTGATGACATAGATTTCATTGCTGAGTGATATTGCTTTGTAAGTAAATACCACAACTTCTTTATCCATTTTTCACTTTCTGCGATGTTGAACTTGTACTGTAAACGAGGTTCTTGTAAACAGAGCCGTTCCAACCTTAGGGGTGGCTGTGTCTTTTTGATTTTAATTTAGCTAAGCTATAGGACCATAAGTGGAAGTGCCCTAGGCTCTGTTGCTTTGTTTTTTAGATGTTTCAGGAAACACCATACACTTCTCCCGAGTGTCTGTTGGCAATTTACATCCCGCCCATCAGCATAACAAGGCTCCCAGTTCTCCATGACCTTTCCTGCCTTTCTGGATTTTACACTTTTTTCAGATGGCCCTTTTGACAGGGGGGAAGTGAGACTTCATTGTAGTGCAGATTTCCTTTGCAAGTTTGCTTGGTTGGCCAACAAGTGCGTATGCGTTTTTTCCTGAATATATTCAAGAAAAAATGCATACGCCCTTTTTGGCCAAGTGCATCATTGTGGACGTTCTGCCTCTTTTCCTATGCTTTCAATGCAATTCCAGTCTACCTCCTGAAATCGGTTTCCTGCAATTCTGCCCCGCTTTCAAGTCCTCTTGGCCGCCATACTTCAGTATATTTTTGGACGATCGCTGTCATTTATAACTCTGCAGGTTTGTGAATTACAGTGCCCCTTAGCTACTTTCTTCAACTCGCTTTCTTGTGAGCTGGACGCAACACCGCAGGATGGCTTCAGTCCCTAATCTGGTTCCGGCACAGCACGCTGAGCCTTTGGTTATTTCCTCTTCCTGGTGGGAAATGAGAGTTAAATTTGCCCGTCCAGACACCTCCAGCTAGTCTCTCATTGGTTCTCCCTATTCCTGTTCATCTTCCGCAGAAATTGCAAACTGGGCCAAACAGGAGGTTAAAGGCGCTGACTCTCCAAGTGGGGAGAGTGTTAGTAAAGCGTCTGGAATGTTGCACCCGAGTACCAGGGGAGGAAAACTGAGACATATTTGAACACGTCTCCCGTTCACACAGTTGATCATACTCTGGGTTCCACATGCATGATTTAGCTCAAGGAAGAATACCTTAAATCTTGAGAGTTGAGACCCGTGGAATGGGTACCATGCTATATGACTTCAAAGGGTCTTCATTTGCTCACCGAACCTCTCCAATCCTATCACTGCTGCGTTTATGCCCCTGTACATACGATTGATTCTCTTTTCGAGACATAGCAATCCATAGGTTTTAAGATACTTACTAGTCAGGTACATTCTTAGGCGTTTAATATGCGGTGTTGAGTCCATTTCGTTGAGCAAGGAGTAGCTCTTGTCTATTCCATATTTGGCTTAAGGAACTTTATCTGTGCTCATTTCAATCTCTGGTTTTATGCAGCACCCCAACTCACCTTTACCCTTAAGCAAGCATAAGTTCGTTTTCTAAATTTGAGACCCTGTTCTGTTTTGGAATTCAGTTCCTGTGTAGCCAAGTTTACATTCCGTGTATTAGTGATATCTTATGATGTTTCTTTTTCTGTGTGACTTATTTCAGTTAGAATCATCGTACCTGAATCCACTCATTATGCTGCTACGGGCCTGATGACATAGATTTCATTGCTGAGTGATACTGCATTGTACGTAAGTACCACAAGTTCTTTATCCATTTTTCACTTTCTGTGATGTTGAACTTGTACGGTAAACGAGGTTCTTGTAAACAGAGGCGTCCCAAACTTTGGGGTGGCTGTGTCTTTTTGATTTTAATTTCCCTAAGCTATAGGACCATAAGTGGAAGTGCCCTAGGCTCTGTTGCTTTGTTTTTTAGATGTTTCAGGAAACACCATACACTTCTCCCGAGTGTCTGTTGGCAATTTACATCCCGCCCATCAGCATAACAAGGCTCCCAGTTCTCCATGACCTTTCCTGCCTTTCTGGATTTTACACTTTTTTCAGATGGCCCTTTTGACCGGGGGAAGTGAGACTTCATTGTAGTGCAGATTTCCTTTGCAAGTTTGCTTGGTTGGCCAACAAGTGCGTATGCGTTTTTTCCTGAATATATTCAAGAAAAAATGCATAAGCCCTTTTGGGCCAAGTGCATCATTGTGGACGTTCTGCCTCTTTTCCTATGCTTTCAATGCAATTCCAGTCTACCTCCTGAAATCGGTTTCCTGCAATTCTGCCCCACTTTCAAGTCCTCTTGGCAGCCTTACTTCAGTATATTTTTGGACGATAGCTGTCATTTATAACTCTGCAGGTTTGTGCATTACAGTGCCCCTGAGCTACTTTCTTCAACTCGCTTTCTTGTGACCTGGCCGCAACACCGCAGGATGGCTTCAGGCCCCAATCTGGTTGTGGCACGGCACGCTGAGCCTTTGGTTAATTCCTCTTCCTGGTGGGAAATGAGAGTTAAATTTGCCCGTCCAGACACCTCCAGCTAGTCTCTCATTGGTTCTCCCTATTCCTGTTCATCTTCCGCAGAAATTGCAAACTGGGCCAAACAGGAGGTTAAAGGCACTGACTCTCCAAGTCGGGAGAGTGTTAGTAAAGCGTCTGGAATGTTGCACCCGAGTACCAGGGTACGAAAACTGAGACAGATTTGAACACGTCTCCCAATCACATGGTTGATCATACTCTAGGTTCCACATGCATGTTTTAGCTGAAGGAAGAATACCTTAAACCTGAGTAGTTGAAACCCGTGGAATGGGTACCATAAAATATGACTTCAAAGGGTCTTCATTTGCTCACCGAATCTCTCCAATCCTATCACTGCTGCGTTTATGACCCTGTACACATGCTTGATTCTCTTTCGGAGACATAGCAATCCATAGGTTTTAAGATGCTTACTAGTCAGGTACATTCTTAGGCGTTTAATATGGGGTGTTGAGTCCATTTCGTTGAGCAAGGAGTAGCTCTTGTCTATTCCATATTTGGCTTAAGGAACTTTATCTGTGCTCATTTCAATCTCTGGTTTTATGCAGCACCCCAACTCACCTTTCCCCTTAAGCAAGCATAAGTTGGTTTTCTAAATTTGAGACCCTGTTCTGTTCTGTAATTCAGTT
The DNA here is from genome assembly GCF_039906515.1 of Pseudorca crassidens. Lineage (NCBI taxonomy): Eukaryota > Metazoa > Chordata > Mammalia > Artiodactyla > Delphinidae > Pseudorca > Pseudorca crassidens. The sequence continues at coordinate 97,268,938 of NC_090301.1, read as the reverse complement.
CCTGTGTAGCCAAGTTTACATTCCGTGTATTACTGATATCTTATGATGTTTCTTTTTCTGTGTGACTTATTTCAGTTAGAATCATCGTACCTGAATCCACTCATTGTGCTGCTAAGGGCCTGATGACATAGATTTCATTGCAGAGTGATATTGCTTTGTAAGTAAATACCACAACTTCTTTATCCATTTTTCACTTTCTGCGATGTTGAACTTGTACTGTAAACGAGGTTCTTGTAAACAGAGCCGTCCCAAACTTTCGGGTGGCTGTGTCTATTTGATTTTAATTTCCCTAAGCTATAGGACCATAAGTGGAAGTGCCCTAGGCTCTGTTGCTGTGTTTTTTAGATGTTTCAGGAAACACCAAACACTTCTCCCGAGTGTCTGTTGGCAATTTACATCCCGCCCATCAGCATAACAAGGCTCCCAGTTCTCCATGGCCTGTCCTGCCTTTCTGGATTTTACACTTTTTTCAGATGGCCCTTTTGACCGGGGGGAAGTGAGACTTCATTGTAGTGCAGATTTCCTTTGCAAGCTTGCTTGGTTGGCCAAAAAGGGCGTATGCGTTTTTTCCTGAATATATTCAGGAAAAAACGCATACGCCCTTTTTGGCCAAGTGCATCATTGTGGACGTTCTGCCTCTTTTCCTATGCTTTCAATGCAATTCCAGTCTACCTCCTGAAATCGGTTTCCTGCAATTCTGCCCCGCTTTCAAGTCCTCTTGGCAGCCTTACTTCAGTGTATTTTTGGACGATAGCTGTGATTTATAACTCTGCAGGTTTGTGAATTACATTGCCCCTGAGCTCCTTTCTTCAACTCGCTTTCTTGTGAGCTGGCCGCAACACCGCAGCATGGCTTCAGGCCCTAATCTGGTTCCGGCACGGCACGCTGAGCCTTTGGTTAATTCCTCTTCCTGGTGGGAAATGAGAGTTAAATTTGCCCGTCCAGACACCTCCAGCTAATCTCTCATTGGTTCTCGCTATTCCTGTTCATCTTCCGCAGAAATTGCAAACTGGGCCAAACAGGAGTTTAAAGGGACTGACTCTCCAAGTCGGGAGAGTGTTAGTAAAGCGTCTGGAATGTTGCACCCGAGTACCAGGGTACGAAAACTGAGACATATTTGAACACGTCTCCCGATCACATGGTTGATCATACCCTAGGTTCCACATGCATATTTTAGCAGAAGGAAGAATACCTTAAACCTGGGTAGTTGAAACCCGTGGAATGGGTACCATGCAATATGACTTCAAAGGGTCTTCATTTGCTCACCGAACCTCTCCAATCCTATCACTGCTGCGTTTATGCCCCTGTACACATGCTTGATTCTCTTTCAGAGACATAGCAATCCATAGGTTTTAAGATACTTACTAGTCAGGTACATTCTTAGGCGTTTAATATGCGGTGTTGAGTCCATTTCGTTGAGCAAGGAGTAGCTCTTGTCTATTCCATATTTGGCTTAAGGAACTTTATCTGTGCTCATTTCAATCTCTGGTTTTATGCAGCACCCCAACTCACGTTTCCCGTTAAGCAAGCATAAGTTGGTTTTCTAAATTTGAGACCCTGTTCTGTTCTGTAATTCAGTTCCTGTGTAGCCAAGTTTACATTCCGTTTATTACTGATATCTTATGATGTTTCTTTTTCTGTGTGACTTATTTCAGTTAGAATCATCGTACCTGAATCCACTCATTGTGCTGCTAAGGGCCTGATGACATAGATTTCATTGCTGAGTGATATTGCTTTGTAAGTAAATACCACAACTTCTTTATCCATTTTTCACTTTCTGCGATGTTGAACTTGTACTGTAAACGAGGTTCTTGTAAACAGAGCCGTCCCAAACTTTGGGGTGGCTGTGTCTTTTTGATTTTAATTTCCCTAAGCTATAGGACCATAAGTGGAAGTGCCCTAGGCTCTGTTGCTGTGTTTTTTAGATGTTTCAGGAAACACCAAACACTTCTCCCGAGTGTCTGTTGGCAATTTACATCCCGCCCATCAGCATAACAAGGCTCCCAGTTCTCCATGGCCTGTCCTGCCTTTCTGGATTTTACACTTTTTTCAGATGGCCCTTTTGACCGGGGGGAAGTGAGACTTCATTGTAGTGCAGATTTCCTTTGCAAGCTTGCTTGGTTGGCCAAAAAGGGCGTATGCGTTTTTTCCTGAATATATTCAGGAAAAAACGCATACGCCCTTTTTGGCCAAGTGCATCATTGTGGACGTTCTGCCTCTTTTCCTATGCTTTCAATGCAATTCCAGTCTACCTCCTGAAATCGGTTTCCTGCAATTCTGCCCCGCTTTCAAGTCCTCTTGGCAGCCTTACTTCAGTGTATTTTTGGACGATAGCTGTCATTTATAACTCTGCAGGTTTGTGAATTACATTGCCCCTGAGCTCCTTTCTTCAACTCGCTTTCTTGTGAGCTGGCCGCAACACCGCAGCATGGCTTTAGGCCCTAATCTGGTTCCGGCACGGCACGCTGAGCCTTTGGTTAATTCCTCTTCCTGGTGGGAAATGAGAGTTAAATTTGCCCGTCCAGACACCTCCAGCTAATCTCTCATTGGTTCTCGCTATTCCTGTTCATCTTCCGCAGAAATTGCAAACTGGGCCAAACAGGAGGTTAAAGGCACTGACTCTCCAAGTCGGGAGAGTGTTAGTAAAGCGTCTGGAATGTTGCACCCGAGTACCAGGGTACGAAAACTGAGACATATTTGAACACGTCTCCCGATCACATGGTTGATCATACCCTAGGTTCCACATGCATGTTTTAGCTGAAGGAAGAATACCTTAAACCTGGGTAGTTGAAACCCGTGGAATGGGTACCATGCAATATGACTTCAAAGGGTCTTCATTTGCTCACCGAACCTCTCCAATCCTATCACTGCTGCGTTTATGCCCCTGTACACATGCTTGATTCTCTTTCAGAGACATAGCAATCCATAGGTTTTAAGATACTTACTAGTCAGGTACATTCTTAGGCGTTTAATATGCGGTGTTGAGTCCATTTCGTTGAGCAAGGAGTAGCTCTTGTCTATTCCATATTTGGCTTAAGGAACTTTATCTGTGCTCATTTCAATCTCTGGTTTTATGCAGCACCCCAACTCACGTTTCCCGTTAAGCAAGCATAAGTTGGTTTTCTAAATTTGAGACCCTGTTCTGTTCTGTAATTCAGTTCCTGTGTAGCCATGTTTACATTCCGTTTATTACTGATATCTTATGATGTTTCTTTTTCTGTGTGACTTATTTCAGTTAGAATCATCATACCTGAATCCACTCATTGTGCTGCTAAGGGCCTGATGACATAGATTTCATTGCTGAGTGATATTGCTTTGTAAGTAAATACCACAACTTCTTTATCCATTTTTCACTTTCTGCGATGTTGAACTTGTACTGTAAACGAGGTTCTTGTAAACAGAGCCGTCCCAAACTTTGGGGTGGCTGTGTCTTTTTGATTTTAATTTCCCTAAGCTATAGGACCATAAGTGGAAGTGCCCTAGGCTCTGTTGCTGTGTTTTTTAGATGTTTCAGGAAACACCAAACACTTCTCCCGAGTGTCTGTTGGCAATTTACATCCCGCCCATCAGCATAACAAGGCTCCCAGTTCTCCATGGCCTGTCCTGCCTTTCTGGATTTTACACTTTTTTCAGATGGCCCTTTTGACCGGGGGGAAGTGAGACTTCATTGTAGTGCAGATTTCCTTTGCAAGCTTGCTTGGTTGGCCAAAAAGGGCGTATGCGTTTTTTCCTGAATATATTCAGGAAAAAACGCATACGCCCTTTTTGGCCAAGTGCATCATTGTGGACGTTCTGCCTCTTTTCCTATGCTTTCAATGCAATTCCAGTCTACCTCCTGAAATCGGTTTCCTGCAATTCTGCCCCGCTTTCAAGTCCTCTTGGCAGCCTTACTTCAGTATATTTTTGGACGATAGCTGTCATTTATAACTCTGCAGGTTTGTGAATTACATTGCCCCTGAGCTCCTTTCTTCAACTCGCTTTCTTGTGAGCTGGCCGCAACACCGCAGCATGGCTTTAGGCCCTAATCTGGTTCCGGCACGGCACGCTGAGCCTTTGGTTAATTCCTCTTCCTGGTGGGAAATGAGAGTTAAATTTGCCCGTCCAGACACGTCCAGCTAATCTCTCATTGGTTCTCGCTATTCCTGTTCATCTTCCGCAGAAATTGCAAACTGGGCCAAACAGGAGGTTAAAGGCACTGACTCTCCAAGTCGGGAGAGTGTTAGTAAAGCGTCTGGAATGTTGCACCCGAGTACCAGGGTACGAAAACTGAGACATATTTGAACACGTCTCCCGATCACATGGTTGATCATACCCTAGGTTCCACATGCATGTTTTAGCTGAAGGAAGAATACCTTAAACCTGGGTAGTTGAAACCCGTGGAATGGGTACCATGCAATATGACTTCAAAGGGTCTTCATTTGCTCACCGAACCTCTCCAATCCTATCACTGCTGCGTTTATGCCCCTGTACACATGCTTGATTCTCTTTCGGAGACATAGCAATCCATAGGTTTTAAGATACTTACTAGTCAGGTACATTCTTAGGCGTTTAATATGCGGTGTTGAGTCCATTTCGTTGAGCAAGGAGTAGCTCTTGTCTATTCCATATTTGGCTTAAGGAACTTTATCTGTGCTCATTTCAATCTCTGGTTTTATGCAGCACCCCAACTCACGTTTCCCGTTAAGCAAGCATAAGTTGGTTTTCTAAATTTGAGACCCTGTTCTGTTCTGTAATTCAGTTCCTGTGTAGCCAAGTTTACATTCCGTTTATTACTGATATCTTATGATGTTTCTTTTTCTGTGTGACTTATTTCAGTTAGAATCATCGTACCTGAATCCACTCATTGTGCTGCTAAGGGCCTGATGACATAGATTTCATTGCTGAGTGATATTGCTTTGTAAGTAAATACCACAACTTCTTTATCCATTTTTCACTTTCTGTGATACTGAAATTGGACGGTAAACGAGGTTCTTGTAAACAGAGGCGTCCCAAACTTTGGGGTGGCTGTGTCTTTTTGATTTTAATTTCCCTAAGCTATAGGACCATAAGTGGAAGTGCCCTAGGCTCTGTTGCTTTGTTTTTTAGATGTTTCAGGAAACACCATACACTTCTCCCGAGTGTCTGTTGGCAATTTACATCCCGCCCATCAGCATAACAAGGCTCCCAGTTCTCCTTGGCCTGTCCTGCCTTTCTGGAATTTACACTTTTTTCAGATTGCCCTTTTGACCGGGGGGAAGTGAGACTTTATTGTAGTGCAGATTTCCTTCTCAAGTTTGCTTGGTTGGCCAAAAAGGGCGTATGCGTTTTTTCCTGAATATATTCAGGAAAAAACGCATACGCCCTTTTTGGCCAAGTGCATCATTGTGGACGTTCTGTCTCTTTTCCTATGCTTTCAATGCAATTCCAGTCTACCTCCTGAAATCGGTTTCCTGCAATTCTGCCCCGCTTTCAAGTCCTCTTGGCAGCCTTACTTCGGTATATTTTTGGACGATAGCTGTCATTTATAACTCTGCAGGTTTGTGAATTACAGTGCCCCTGAGCTCCTTTCTTCAACTCGCTTTCTTGTGAGCTGGCCGCAACACCGCAGGATGGCTTCAGGCCCTAATCTGGTTCCGGCACGGCACGCTGAGCCTTTGGTTAATTCCTCTTTCTGGTGGGAAATGAGAGTTAAATTTGCCCGTCCAGACACCTCCAGCTAGTCTCTCATTGGTTCTCCCTATTCTTGTTCATCTTCCGCAGAAATTACAAACTGGGCCAAACAGGAGGTTAAAGGGACTGACTCTCCAAGTCGGGAGAGTGTTACTAAAGCGTCTGGAATGTTGCACCCGAGTACCAGGGTACGAAAACTGAGACATATGTGAACACGTCTCCTGATCACATGGTTGATCATACTCTAGGTTCCACATGCATGTTTTAGCTGCAGGAAGAATACCTTAAACCTGGGTAGTTAAAACCCGTGGAATGGGTACCATGCAATATGACTTCAAAGGGTCTTCATTTGCTCACCGAACCTCTCCAATCCTATCACTGCTGCGTTTATGCCCCTGTACACATGCTTGATTCTCTTTCGGAGACATAGCAATCCATAGGTTTTAAGATACTTACTAGTCAGGTACATTCTTAGGCGTTTAATATGCGGTGTTGAGTCCATTTCGTTGAGCAAGGAGTAGCTCTTGTCTATTCCATATTTGGCTTAAGGAACTTTATCTGTGCTCATTTCAATCTCTGGTTTTATGCAGCACCCCAACTCACGTTTCCCGTTAAGCAAGCATAAGTTGGTTTTCTAAATTTGAGACCCTGTTCTGTTCTGTAATTCAGTTCCTGTGTAGCCAAGTTTACATTCCGTTTATTACTGATATCTTATGATGTTTCTTTTTCTGTGTGACTTATTTCAGTTAGAATCATCATACCTGAATCCACTCATTGTGCTGCTAAGGGCCTGATGACATAGATTTCATTGCTGAGTGATATTGCTTTGTAAGTAAATACCACAACTTCTTTATCCATTTTTCACTTTCTGCGATGTTGAACTTGTACTGTAAACGAGGTTCTTGTAAACAGAGCCGTCCCAAACTTTGGGGTGGCTGTGTCTTTTTGATTTTAATTTCCCTAAGCTATAGGACCATAAGTGGAAGTGCCCTAGGCTCTGTTGCTGTGTTTTTTAGATGTTTCAGGAAACACCAAACACTTCTCCCGAGTGTCTGTTGGCAATTTACATCCCGCCCATCAGCATAACAAGGCTCCCAGTTCTCCATGGCCTGTCCTGCCTTTCTGGATTTTACACTTTTTTCAGATGGCCCTTTTGACCGGGGGGAAGTGAGACTTCATTGTAGTGCAGATTTCCTTTGCAAGCTTGCTTGGTTGGCCAAAAAGGGCGTATGCGTTTTTTCCTGAATATATTCAGGAAAAAACGCATACGCCCTTTTTGGCCAAGTGCATCATTGTGGACGTTCTGCCTCTTTTCCTATGCTTTCAATGCAATTCCAGTCTACCTCCTGAAATCAGTTTCCTGCAATTCTGCCCCGCTTTCAAGTCCTCTTGGCAGCCTTACTTCAGTGTATTTTTGGACGATAGCTGTCATTTATAACTCTGCAGGTTTGTGAATTACATTGCCCCTGAGCTCCTTTCTTCAACTCGCTTTCTTGTGAGCTGGCCGCAACACCGCAGCATGGCTTTAGGCCCTAATCTGGTTCCGGCACGGCACGCTGAGCCTTTGGTTAATTCCTCTTCCTGGTGGGAAATGAGAGTTAAATTTGCCCGTCCAGACACCTCCAGCTAATCTCTCATTGGTTCTCGCTATTCCTGTTCATCTTCCGCAGAAATTGCAAACTGGGCCAAACAGGAGGTTAAAGGCACTAACTCTCCAAGTCGGGAGAGTGTTAGTAAAGCGTCTGGAATGTTGCACCCGAGTACCAGGGTACGAAAACTGAGACATATTTGAACACGTCTCCCGATCACATGGTTGATCATACCCTAGGTTCCACATGCATGTTTTAGCTGAAGGAAGAATACCTTAAACCTGGGTAGTTGAAACCCGTGGAATGGGTACCATGCAATATGACTTCAAAGGGTCTTCATTTGCTCACCGAACCTCTCCAATCCTATCACTGCTGCGTTTATGCCCCTGTACACATGCTTGATTCTCTTTCGGAGACATAGCAATCCATAGGTTTTAAGATACTTACTAGTCAGGTACATTCTTAGGCGTTTAATATGCGGTGTTGAGTCCATTTCGTTGAGCAAGGAGTAGCTCTTGTCTATTCCATATTTGGCTTAAGGAACTTTATCTGTGCTCATTTCAATCTCTGGTTTTATGCAGCACCCCAACTCACGTTTCCCGTTAAGCAAGCATAAGTTGGTTTTCTAAATTTGAGACCCTGTTCTGTTCTGTAATTCAGTTCCTGTGTAGCCAAGTTTACATTCCGTTTATTACTGATATCTTATGATGTTTCTTTTTCTGTGTGACTTATTTCAGTTAGAATCATCGTACCTGAATCCACTCATTGTGCTGCTAAGGGCCTGATGACATAGATTTCATTGCTGAGTGATATTGCTTTGTAAGTAAATACCACAACTTCTTTATCCATTTTTCACTTTCTGCGATGTTGAACTTGTACTGTAAACGAGGTTCTTGTAAACAGAGCCGTCCCAAACTTTGGGGTGGCTGTGTCTTTTTGATTTTAATTTCCCTAAGCTATAGGACCATAAGTGGAAGTGCCCTAGGCTCTGTTGCTGTGTTTTTTAGATGTTTCAGGAAACACCAAACACTTCTCCCGAGTGTCTGTTGGCAATTTACATCCCGCCCATCAGCATAACAAGGCTCCCAGTTCTCCATGGCCTGTCCTGCCTTTCTGGATTTTACACTTTTTTCAGATGGCCCTTTTGACCGGGGGGAAGTGAGACTTCATTGTAGTGCAGATTTCCTTTGCAAGCTTGCTTGGTTGGCCAAAAAGGGCGTATGCGTTTTTTCCTGAATATATTCAGGAAAAAACGCATACGCCCTTTTTGGCCAAGTGCATCATTGTGGACGTTCTGCCTCTTTTCCTATGCTTTCAATGCAATTCCAGTCTACCTCCTGAAATCGGTTTCCTGCAATTCTGCCCCGCTTTCAAGTCCTCTTGGCAGCCTTACTTCAGTGTATTTTTGGACGATAGCTGTCATTTATAACTCTGCAGGTTTGTGAATTACATTGCCCCTGAGCTCCTTTCTTCAACTCGCTTTCTTGTGAGCTGGCCGCAACACCGCAGCATGGCTTTAGGCCCTAATCTGGTTCCGGCACGGCACGCTGAGCCTTTGGTTAATTCCTCTTCCTGGTGGGAAATGAGAGTTAAATTTGCCCGTCCAGACACCTCCAGCTAATCTCTCATTGGTTCTCGCTATTCCTGTTCATCTTCCGCAGAAATTGCAAACTGGGCCAAACAGGAGGTTAAAGGCACTGACTCTCCAAGTCGGGAGAGTGTTAGTAAAGCGTCTGGAATGTTGCACCCGAGTACCAGGGTACGAAAACTGAGACATATTTGAACACGTCTCCCGATCACATGGTTGATCATACCCTAGGTTCCACATGCATGTTTTAGCTGAAGGAAGAATACCTTAAACCTGGGTAGTTGAAACCCGTGGAATGGGTACCATGCAATATGACTTCAAAGGGTCTTCATTTGCTCACCGAACCTCTCCAATCCTATCGCTGCTGCGTTTATGCCCCTGTACACATGCTTGATTCTCTTTCAGAGACATAGCAATCCATAGGTTTTAAGATACTTACTAGTCAGGTACATTCTTAGGCGTTTAATATGCGGTGTTGAGTCCATTTCGTTGAGCAAGGAGTAGCTCTTGTCTATTCCATATTTGGCTTAAGGAACTTTATCTGTGCTCATTTCAATCTCTGGTTTTATGCAGCACCCCAACTCACCTTTCCCCTTAAGCAAGCATAAGTTGGTTTTCTAAATTTGAGACCCTGTTCTGTTCTGTAATTCAGTTCCTGTGTAGCCAAGTTAAATTCCGTGTATTAGTGATATCTTATGATGTTTCTTTTTCTGTGTGACTTATTTCAGTTAGAATCATCATACCTGAATCCACTCATTGTGCTGCTAAGTGCCTGATGACATAGATTTCATTGCTGAGTGATATTGCTTTGTAAGTAAATACCACAACTTCTTTATCCATTTTTCACTTTCTGTGATACTGAACTTGGACGGTAAACGAGGTTCTTGTAAACAGAGGCGTCCCAAACTTTGGGGTGGCTGTGTCTTTTTGATTTTAATTTCCCTAAGCTATAGGACCATAAGTGGAAGTGCCCTAGGCTCTGTTGCTTTGTTTTTTAGATGTTTCAGGAAACACCATACACTTCTCCCGAGTGTCTGTTGGCAATTTACATCCCGCCCATCAGCATAACAAGGCTCCCAGTTCTCCTTGGCCTGTCCTGCCTTTCTGGAATTTACACTTTTTTCAGATTGCCCTTTTGACCGGGGGGAAGTGAGACTTTATTGTAGTGCAGATTTCCTTCTCAAGTTTGCTTGGTTGGCCAAAAAGGGCGTATGCGTTTTTTCCTGAATATATTCAGGAAAAAACGCATACGCCCTTTTTGGCCAAGTGCATCATTGTGGACGTTCTGTCTCTTTTCCTATGCTTTCAATGCAATTCCAGTCTACCTCCTGAAATCGGTTTCCTGCAATTCTGCCCCGCTTTCAAGTCCTCTTGGCAGCCTTACTTCGGTATATTTTTGGACGATAGCTGTCATTTATAACTCTGCAGGTTTGTGAATTACAGTGCCCCTGAGCTCCTTTCTTCAACTCGCTTTCTTGTGAGCTGGCCGCAACACCGCAGCATGGCTTTAGGCCCTAATCTGGTTCCGGCACGGCACGCTGAGCCTTTGGTTAATTCCTCTTCCTGGTGGGAAATGAGAGTTAAATTTGCCCGTCCAGACACCTCCAGCTAATCTCTCATTGGTTCTCGCTATTCCTGTTCATCTTCCGCAGAAATTGCAAACTGGGCCAAACAGGAGGTTAAAGGCGCTGACTCTCCAAGTGGGGAGAGTGTTAGTAAAGCGTCTGGAATGTTGCACCCGAGTACCAGGGGAGGAAAACTGAGACATATTTGAACACGTCTCCCTTTCACACAGTTGATCATACTCTGGGTTCTACATGCATGATTTAGCTCAAGGAAGAATACCTTAAATCTGGAGAGTTGAGACCCGTGGAATGGGTACCATGCAATATGACTTCAATGGGTCTTCATTTGCTCACCGAACCTCTCCAATCCTATCACTGCTGCGTTTATGTCCCTGTACATACGATTGATTCTCTTTTGGAGACATAGCAATCCATAGGTTTTAAGATACTTACTAGTCAGGTACATTCTTAGGCGTTTAATATGGGGTGTTGAGTCCATTTCGTTGAGCAAGGAGTAGCTCTTGTCTATTCCATATTTGGCTTAAGGAACTTTATCTGTGCTCATTTCAATCTCTGGTTTTATGCAGCACCCCGACTCACCTTTCCTCTTAAGCAAGCATAAGTTGGTTTTCTAAATTTGAGACCCTGTTCTGTTTTGGAATTCAGTTCCTGTGTAGCCAAGTTTACATTCCGTGTATTAGTGATATCTTATGATGTTTCTTTTTCTGTGTGACTTATTTCAGTTAGAATCATCGAACCTGAATCCACTTATTATGCTGCTACGGGCCTGATGACATAGATTTCATTGCTGAGTGATACTGTATTGTACGTAAGTACCACAAGTTCTTTATCCATTTTTCACTTTCTGTGATGTTGAACTTGTACGGTAATCGAGGTTCTTGTAAACAGAGGCGTCCCAAACTTTGGGGTGGCTGTGTCTTTTTGATTTTAATTTCCCTAAGCTATAGGACCATAAGTGGAAGTGCCCTAGGCTCTGTTGCTGTGTTTTTTAGATGTTTCAGGAAACACCAAACACTTCTCCCGAGTGTCTGTTGGCAATTTACATCCCGCCCATAAGCATAAAAAGGCTCCCAGTTCTCCATGGCCTGTCCTGCCTTTCTGGATTTTACACTTTTTTCAGATGGCCCTTTTGACCGGGGGGAAGTGAGACTTCATTGTAGTGCAGATTTCCTTTGCAAGCTTGCTTGGTTGGCCAGCAAGTGCGTATGCGTTTTTTCCTGAATATATTCAGGAAAAAATGCATACGCCCTTTTTGGCCAAGTGCATCATTGTGGACGTTCTGCCTCTTTTCCTATGCTTTCAATGCAATTCCAGTCTACCTCCTGAAATCGGTTTCCTGCAATTCTGCCCCGCTTTCAAGTCCTCTTGGCAGCCTTACTTCAGTGTATTTTTGGACGATAGCTGTCAATTATAACTCTGCAGGTTTGTGAATTACATTGCCCCTGAGCTCCTTTCTTCAACTCGCTTTCTTGTGAGCTGGCCGCAACACCGCAGCATGGCTTTAGGCCCTAATCTGGTTCCGGCACGGCACGCTGAGCCTTTGGTTAATTCCTCTTCCTGGTGGGAAATGAGAGTTAAATTTGCCCGTCCAGACACCTCCAGCTAATCTCTCATTGGTTCTCGCTATTCCTGTTCATCTTCCGCAGAAATTGCAAACTGGGCCAAACAGGAGGTTAAAGGCACTGACTCTCCAAGTCGGGAGAGTGTTAGTAAAGCGTCTGGAATGTTGCACCCGAGTACCAGGGTACGAAAACTGAGACATATTTGAACACGTCTCCCGATCACATGGTTGATCATACCCTAGGTTCCACATGCATGTTTTAGCTGAAGGAAGAATACCTTAAACCTGGGTAGTTGAAACCCGTGGAATGGGTACCATGCAATATGACTTCAAAGGGTCTTCATTTGCTCACCGAACCTCTCCAATCCTATCACTGCTGCGTTTATGCCCCTGTACACATGCTTGATTCTCTTTCGGAGACATAGCAATCCATAGGTTTTAAGATACTTACTAGTCAGGTACATTCTTAGGCGTTTAATATGCGGTGTTGAGTCCATTTCGTTGAGCAAGGAGTAGCTCTTGTCTATTCCATATTTGGCTTAAGGAACTTTATCTGTGCTCATTTCAATCTCTGGTTTTATGCAGCACCCCAACTCACCTTTCCCCTTAAGCAAGCATAAGTTGGTTTTCTAAATTTGAGACCCTGTTCTGTTCTGTAATTCAGTTCCTGTGTAGCCAAGTTAAATTCCGTGTATTAGTGATATCTTATGATGTTTCTTTTTCTGTGTGACTTATTTCAGTTAGAATCATCATACCTGAATCCACTCATTGTGCTGCTAAGGGCCTGATGACATAGATTTCATTGCTGAGTGATATTGCTTTGTAAGTAAATACCACAACTTCTTTATCCATTTTTCACTTTCTGTGATACTGAACTTGGACGGTAAACGAGGTTCTTGTAAACAGAGGCGTCCCAAACTTTGGGGTGGCTGTGTCTTTTTGATTTTAATTTCCCTAAGCTATAGGACCATAAGTGGAAGTGCCCTAGGCTCTGTTGCTTTGTTTTTTAGATGTTTCAGGAAACACCATACACTTCTCCCCAGTGTCTGTTGGCAATTTACATCCCGCCCATCAGCATAACAAGGCTCCCAGTTCTCCTTGGCCTGTCCTGCCTTTCTGGAATTTACACTTTTTTCAGATGGCCCTTTTGACCGGGGGGAAGTGAGACTTTATTGTAGTGCAGATTTCCTTCTCAAGTTTGCTTGGTTGGCCAAAAAGGGCGTATGCGTTTTTTCCTGAATATATTCAGGAATAAACGCATACGCCCTTTTTGGCCAAGTGCATCATTGTGGACGTTCTGTCTCTTTTCCTATGCTTTCAATGCAATTCCAGTCTACCTCCTGAAATCGGTTTCCTGCAATTCTGCCCCGCTTTCAAGTCCTCTTGGCAGCCTTACTTCGGTATATTTTTGGACGATAGCTGTCATTTATAACTCTGCAGGTTTGTGAATTACAGTGCCACTGAGCTCCTTTCTTCAACTCGCTTTCTTGTGAGCTGGCCGCAACACCGCAGGATGGCTTCAGGCCCTAATCTGGTTCCGGCACGGCACGCTGAGCCTTTGGTTAATTCCTCTTTCTGGTGGGAAATGAGAGTTAAATTTACCCGTCCAGACACCTCCAGCTAGTCTCTCATTGGTTCTCGCTATTCTTGTTCATCTTCCGCAGAAATTACAAACTGGGCCAAACAGGAGGTTAAAGGCACTGACTCTCCAAGTCGGGAGAGTGTTAGTAAAGCGTCTGGAATGTTGCACCCGAGTACCAGGGTACGAAAACTGAGACATATGTGAACACGTCTCCCGATCACATGGTTGATCATACTCTAGGTTCCACATGCATGTTTTAGCTGCAGGAAGAATACCTTAAACCTGGGTAGTTGAAACCCGTGGAATGGGTACCATGCAATATGACTTCAAAGGGTCTTCATTTGCTCACCGAACCTCTCCAATCCTATCACTGCTGCGTTTATGCCCCTGTACACATGCTTGATTCTCTTTTGGAGACATAGCAATCCATAGGTTTTAAGATACTTACTAGTCAGGTACATTCTTAGGCGTTTAATATGTGGTTTTGAGTCCATTTCGTTGAGCAAGGAGTAGCTCTTGTCTATTCCATATTTGGCTTAAGGAACTTTATCTGTGCTCATTTCAATCTCTGGTTTTATGCAGCACCCCAACTCACCTTTCCCCTTAAGCAAGCATAAGTTGGTTTTCTAAATTTGAGACCCTGTTCTGTTCTGTAATTCAGTTCCTGTGTAGCCAAGTTAAATTCCGTGTATTAGTGATATCTTATGATGTTTCTTTTTCTGTGTGACTTATTTCAGTTAGAATCATCGTACCTGAATCCACTCATTATGCTGCTACGGGCCTGGTGACATAGATTTCATTGCTGAGTGATACTGCATTGTACGTAAGTACCACAAGTTCTTTATCCATTTTTCACTTTCTGTGATGTTGAACTTGTACGGTAATCGAGGTTCTTGTAAACAGAGGCGTCCCAAACTTTGGGGTGGCTGTGTCTTTTTGATTTTAATTTCCCTAAGCTATAGGACCATAAGTGGAAGTGCCCTAGGCTCTGTTGCTTTGTTTTTTAGATGTTTCAGGAAACACCATAAACTTCTCCCGAGTGTCTGTTGGCAATTTACATCCCGCCCATCAGCATAACAAGGCTCCCAGTTCTCCATGGCCTGTCCTGCCTTTCTGGATTTTACACTTTTTTCAGATGGCCCTTTTGACCGGGGGGAAGTGAGACTTCATTGTAGTGCAGATTTCCTTTGCAAGCTTGCTTGGTTGGCCAAAAAGGGCGTATGCGTTTTTTCCTGAATATATTCAGGAAAAAACGCATACGCCCTTTTTGGCCAAGTGCATCATTGTGGACGTTCTGCCTCTTTTCCTATGCTTTCAATGCAATTCCAGTCTACCTCCTGAAATCGGTTTCCTGCAATTCTGCCCCGCTTTCAAGTCCTCTTGGCAGCCTTACTTCAGTATATTTTTGGACGATAGCTGTCATTTATAACTCTGCAGGTTTGTGAATTACAGTGCCCCTGAGCTCCTTTCTTCAACTCGCTTTCTTGTGAGCTGGCCGCAACACCACAGGATGGCTTCAGGCCCTAATCTGGTTCCGGCACGGCACGCTGAACCTTTGGTTAATTCCTCTTCCTGGTGGGAAATGAGAGTTAAATTTACCCGTCCAGACACCTCCAGCTAGTCTCTCATTGGTTCTCGCTATTCCTGTTCATCTTCCGCAGAAATTGCAAACTGGGCCAAACAGGAGGTTAAAGGGACTGACTCTCCAAGTCGGGAGAGTGTTAGTAAAGCGTCTGGAATGTTGCACCCGAGTACCAGGGTACGAAAACTGAGACATATTTGAACACGTCTCCCGATCACATGGTTGATCATACTCTAGGTTCCACATGCATGTTTTAGCTGAAGGAAGAATACCTTAAACCTGGGTAGTTGAAACCCGTGGAATGGGTACCATGCAATATGACTTCAAAGGGTCTTCATTTGCTCACCGAACCTCTCCAATCCTATCACTGCTGCGTTTATGCCCCTGTACACATGCTTGATTCTCTTTCAGAGACATAGCAATCCATAGGTTTTAAGATACTTACTAGTCAGGTACATTCTTAGGCGTTTAATATGCGGTGTTGAGTCCATTTCGTTGAGCAAGGAGTAGCTCTTGTCTATTCCATATTTGGCTTAAGGAACTTTATCTGTGCTCATTTCAATCTCTGGTTTTATGCAGCACCCCAACTCACGTTTCCCGTTAAGCAAGCATAAGTTGGTTTTCTAAATTTGAGACCCTGTTCTGTTCTGTAATTCAGTTCCTGTGTAGCCAAGTTTACATTCCGTGTATTACTGATATCTTATGATGTTTCTTTTTCTGTGTGACTTATTTCAGTTAGAATCATCGTACCTGAATCCACTCATTGTGCTGCTAAGGGCCTGATGACATAGATTTCATTGCTGAGTGATATTGCTTTGTAAGTAAATACCACAACTTCTTTATCCATTTTTCACTTTCTGCGATGTTGAACTTGTACTGTAAACGAGGTTCTTGTAAACAGAGCCGTCCCAAACTTTGGGGTGGCTGTGTCTTTTTGATTTTAATTTCCCTAAGCTATAGGACCATAAGTAGAAGTGCCCTAGGCTCTGTTGCTGTGTTTTTTAGATGTTTCAGGAAACACCAAACACTTCTCCCGAGTGTCTGTTGGCAATTTACATCCCGCCCATCAGCATAACAAGGCTCCCAGTTCTCCATGGCCTGTCCTGCCTTTCTGGATTTTACACTTTTTTCAGATGGCCCTTTTGACCGGGGGGAAGTGAGACTTCATTGTAGTGCAGATTTCCTTTGCAAGCTTGCTTGGTTGGCCAAAAAGGGCGTATGCGTTTTTTCCTGAATATATTCAGGAAAAAACGCATACGCCCTTTTTGGCCAAGTGCATCATTGTGGACGTTCTGCCTCTTTTCCTATGCTTTCAATGCAATTCCAGTCTACCTCCTGAAATCGGTTTCCTGCAATTCTGCCCCGCTTTCAAGTCCTCTTGGCAGCCTTACTTCAGTGTATTTTTGGACGATAGCTGTCATTTATAACTCTGCAGGTTTGTGAATTACATTGCCCCTGAGCTCCTTTCTTCAACTCGCTTTCTTGTGAGCTGGCCGCAACACCGCAGCATGGCTTTAGGCCCTAATCTGGTTCCGGCACGGCACGCTGAGCCTTTGGTTAATTCCTCTTCCTGGTGGGAAATGAGAGTTAAATTTGCCCGTCCAGACACCTCCAGCTAATCTCTCATTGGTTCTCGCTATTCCTGTTCATCTTCCGCAGAAATTGCAAACTGGGCCAAACAGGAGGTTAAAGGCACTGACTCTCCAAGTCGGGAGAGTGTTAGTAAAGCGTCTGGAATGTTGCACCCGAGTACCAGGGTACGAAAACTGAGACATATTTGAACACGTCTCCCGATCACATGGTTGATCATACCCTAGGTTCCACATGCATGTTTTAGCTGAAGGAAGAATACCTTAAACCTGGGTAGTTGAAACCCGTGGAATGGGTACCATGCAATATGACTTCAAAGGGTCTTCATTTGCTCACCGAACCTCTCCAATCCTATCACTGCTGCGTTTATGCCCCTGTACACATGCTTGATTCTCTTTCGGAGACATAGCAATCCATAGGTTTTAAGATACTTACTAGTCAGGTACATTCTTAGGCGTTTAATATGCGGTGTTGAGTCCATTTCGTTGAGCAAGGAGTAGCTCTTGTCTATTCCATATTTGGCTTAAGGAACTTTATCTGTGCTCATTTCAATCTCTGGTTTTATGCAGCACCCCAACTCACCTTTCCCCTTAAGCAAGCATAAGTTGGTTTTCTAAATTTGAGACCCTGTTCTGTTCTGTAATTCAGTTCCTGTGTAGCCAAGTTAAATTCCGTGTATTAGTGATATCTTATGATGTTTCTTTTTCTGTGTGACTTATTTCAGTTAGAATCATCGTACCTGAATCCACTCATTATGCTGCTACGGGCCTGGTGACATAGATTTCATTGCTGAGTGATACTGCATTGTACGTAAGTACCACAAGTTCTTTATCCATTTTTCACTTTCTGTGATGTTGAACTTGTACGGTAATCGAGGTTCTTGTAAACAGAGGCGTCCCAAACTTTGGGGTGGCTGTGTCTTTTTGATTTTAATTTCCCTAAGCTATAGGACCATAAGTGGAAGTGCCCTAGGCTCTGTTGCTTTGTTTTTTAGATGTTTCAGGAAACACCATAAACTTCTCCCGAGTGTCTGTTGGCAATTTACATCCCGCCCATCAGCATAACAAGGCTCCCAGTTCTCCATGGCCTGTCCTGCCTTTCTGGATTTTACACTTTTTTCAGATGGCCCTTTTGACCGGGGGGAAGTGAGACTTCATTGTAGTGCAGATTTCCTTTGCAAGCTTGCTTGGTTGGCCAAAAAGGGCGTATGCGTTTTTTCTTGAATATATTCAGGAAAAAACGCATACGCCCTTTTTGGCCAAGTGCATCATTGTGGACGTTCTGCCTCTTTTCCTATGCTTTCAATGCAATTCCAGTCTACCTCCTGAAATCGGTTTCCTGCAATTCTGCCCCGCTTTCAAGTCCTCTTGGCAGCCTTACTTCAGTATATTTTTGGACGATAGCTGTCATTTATAACTCTGCAGGTTTGTGAATTACAGTGCCCCTGAGCTCCTTTCTTCAACTCGCTTTCTTGTGAGCTGGCCGCAACACTGCAGGATGGCTTCAGGCCCTAATCTGGTTCCGGCACGGCACGCTGAACCTTTGGTTAATTCCTCTTCCTGGTGGGAAATGAGAGTTAAATTTACCCGTCCAGACACCTCCAGCTAGTCTCTCATTGGTTCTCGCTATTCCTGTTCATCTTCCGCAGAAATTGCAAACTGGGCCAAACAGGAGGTTAAAGGGACTGACTCTCCAAGTCGGGAGAGTGTTAGTAAAGCGTCTGGAATGTTGCACCCGAGTACCAGGGTACGAAAACTGAGACATATTTGAACACGTCTCCCGATCACATGGTTGATCATACTCTAGGTTCCACATGCATGTTTTAGCTGAAGGAAGAATACCTTAAACCTGGGTAGTTGAAACCCGTGGAATGGGTACCATGCAATATGACTTCAAAGGGTCTTCATTTGCTCACCGAACCTCTCCAATCCTATCACTGCTGCGTTTATGCCCCTGTACACATGCTTGATTCTCTTTCAGAGACATAGCAATCCATAGGTTTTAAGATACTTACTAGTCAGGTACATTCTTAGGCGTTTAATATGCGGTGTTGAGTCCATTTCGTTGAGCAAGTAGTAGCTCTTGTCTATTCCATATTTGGCTTAAGGAACTTTATCTGTGCTCATTTCAATCTCTGGTTTTATGCAGCACCCCAACTCACGTTTCCCGTTAAGCAAGCATAAGTTGGTTTTCTAAATTTGAGACCCTGTTCTGTTCTGTAATTCAGTTCCTGTGTAGCCAAGTTTACATTCCGTGTATTACTGATATCTTATGATGTTTCTTTTTCTGTGTGACTTATTTCAGTTAGAATCATCGTACCTGAATCCACTCATTGTGCTGCTAAGGGCCTGATGACATAGATTTCATTGCTGAGTGATATTGCTTTGTAAGTAAATACCACAACTTCTTTATCCATTTTTCACTTTCTGCGATGTTGAACTTGTACTGTAAACGAGGTTCTTGTAAACAGAGCCGTCCCAAACTTTGGGGTGGCTGTGTCTTTTTGATTTTAATTTCCCTAAGCTATAGGACCATAAGTGGAAGTGCCCTAGGCTCTGTTGCTGTGTTTTTTAGATGTTTCAGGAAACACCAAACACTTCTCCCGAGTGTCTGTTGGCAATTTACATCCCGCCCATCAGCATAACAAGGCTCCCAGTTCTCCATGGCCTGTCCTGCCTTTCTGGATTTTACACTTTTTTCAGATGGCCCTTTTGACCGGGGGGAAGTGAGACTTCATTGTAGTGCAGATTTCCTTTGCAAGCTTGCTTGGTTGGCCAAAAAGGGCGTATGCGTTTTTTCCTGAATATATTCAGGAAAAAACGCATACGCCCTTTTTGGCCAAGTGCATCATTGTGGACGTTCTGCCTCTTTTCCTATGCTTTCAATGCAATTCCAGTCTACCTCCTGAAATCGGTTTCCTGCAATTCTGCCCCGCTTTCAAGTCCTCTTGGCAGCCTTACTTCAGTGTATTTTTGGACGATAGCTGTCATTTATAACTCTGCAGGTTTGTGAATTACATTGCCCCTGAGCTCCTTTCTTCAACTCGCTTTCTTGTGAGCTGGCCGCAACACCGCAGCATGGCTTTAGGCCCTAATCTGGTTCCGGCACGGCACGCTGAGCCTTTGGTTAATTCCTCTTCCTGGTGGGAAATGAGAGTTAAATTTGCCCGTCCAGACACCTCCAGCTAATCTCTCATTGGTTCTCGCTATTCCTGTTCATCTTCCGCAGAAATTGCAAACTGGGCCAAACAGGAGGTTAAAGGCACTGACTCTCCAAGTCGGGAGAGTGTTAGTAAAGCGTCTGGAATGTTGCACCCGAGTACCAGGGTACGAAAACTGAGACATATTTGAACACGTCTCCCGATCACATGGTTGATCATACCCTAGGTTCCACATGCATGTTTTAGCTGAAGGAAGAATACCTTAAACCTGGGTAGTTGAAACCCGTGGAATGGGTACCATGCAATATGACTTCAAAGGGTCTTCATTTGCTCACCGAACCTCTCCAATCCTATCACTGCTGCGTTTATGCCCCTGTACACATGCTTGATTCTCTTTCGGAGACATAGCAATCCATAGGTTTTAAGATACTTACTAGTCAGGTACATTCTTAGGCGTTTAATATGCGGTGTTGAGTCCATTTCGTTGAGCAAGGAGTAGCTCTTGTCTATTCCATATTTGGCTTAAGGAACTTTATCTGTGCTCATTTCAATCTCTGGTTTTATGCAGCACCCCAACTCACCTTTCCCCTTAAGCAAGCATAAGTTGGTTTTCTAAATTTGAGACCCTGTTCTGTTCTGTAATTCAGTTCCTGTGTAGCCAAGTTAAATTCCGTGTATTAGTGATATCTTATGATGTTTCTTTTTCTGTGTGACTTATTTCAGTTAGAATCATCATACCTGAATCCACTCATTGTGCTGCTAAGGGCCTGATGACATAGATTTCATTGCTGAGTGATATTGCTTTGTAAGTAAATACCACAACTTCTTTATCCATTTTTCACTTTCTGTGATACTGAACTTGGACGGTAAATGAGGTTCTTGTAAACAGAGGCGTCCCAAACTTTGGGGTGGCTGTGTCTTTTTGATTTTAATTTCCCTAAGCTATAGGACCATAAGTGGAAGTGCCCTAGGCTCTGTTGCTTTGTTTTTTAGATGTTTCAGGAAACACCATACACTTCTCCCGAGTGTCTGTTGGCAATTTACATCCCGCCCATCAGCATAACAAGGCTCCCAGTTCTCCATGGCCTGTCCTGCCTTTCTGGAATTTACACTTTTTTCAGATGGCCCTTTTGACCTGGGGGAAGTGAGACTTTATTGTAGTGCAGATTTCCTTCTCAAGTTTGCTTGGTTGGCCAAAAAGGGCATATGCGTTTTTTCCTGAATATATTCAGGAAAAAACGCATACGCCCTTTTTGGCCAAGTGCATCATTGTGGACGTTCTGTCTCTTTTCCTATGCTTTCAATGCAATTCCAGTCTACCTCCTGAAATCGGTTTCCTGCAATTCTGCCCCGCTTTCAAGTCCTCTTGGCAGCCTTACTTCGGTATATTTTTGGACGATAGCTGTCATTTATAACTCTGCAGGTTTGTGAATTACAGTGCCCCTGAGCTCCTTTCTTCAACTCGCTTTCTTGTGACCTGGCCGCAACACCGCAGGATGGCTTCAGGCCCTAATCTGGTTCCGGCACGGCACGCTGAGCCTTTGGTTAATTCCTCTTCCTGGTGGGAAATGAGAGTTAAATTTGCCCGTCCAGACACCTCCAGCTAGTCTCTCATTGGTTCTCGCTATTCTTGTTCATCTTCCTCAGAAATTACAAACTGGGCCAAACAGGAGGTTAAAGGGACTGACTCTCCAAGTCGGGAGAGTGTTAGTAAAGCGTCTGGAATGTTGCACCCGAGTACCAGGGTACGAAAACTGAGACATATGTGAAAACGTCTCCCGATCACATGGTTGATCATACTCTAGGTTCCACATGCATGTTTTAGCTGAAGGAAGAATACCTTAAACCTGGGTAGTTGAAACCCGTGGAATGGGTACCATGCAATATGACTTCAAAGGGTCTTCATTTGCTCACCGAACCTCTCCAATCCTATCACTGCTGCGTTTATGCCCCTGTACACATGCTTGATTCTCTTTCGGAGACATAGCAATCCATAGGTTTTAAGATACTTACTAGTCAGGTACATTCTTAGGCGTTTAATATGCGGTGTTGAGTCCATTTCGTTGAGCAAGGAGTAGCTCTTGTCTATTCCATATTTGGCTTAAGGAACTTTATCTGTGCTCATTTCAATCTCTGGTTTTATGCAGCACCCCGACTCACCTTTCCCCTTAAGCAAGCATAAGTTGGTTTTCTAAATTTGAGACCCTGTTCTGTTCTGTAATTCAGTTCCTGTGTAGCCAAGTTAAATTCCGTGTATTAGTGATATCTTATGATGTTCCTTTTTCTGTGTGACTTATTTCAGTTAGAATCATCATACCTGAATCCACTCATTGTGCTGCTAAGGGCCTGATGACATAGATTTCATTGCTGAGTGATATTGCTTTGTAAGTAAATACCACAACTTCTTTATCCATTTTTCACTTTCTGTGATACTGAACTTGGACGGTAAACGAGGTTCTTGTAAACAGAGGCGTCCCAAACTTTGGGGTGGCTGTGTCTTTTTGATTTTAATTTCCCTAAGCTATAGGACCATAAGTGGAAGTGCCCTAGGCTCTGTTGCTTTGTTTTTTAGATGTTTCAGGAAATACCATACACTTCTCCCTAGTGTCTGTTGGCAATTTACATCCCGCCCATCAGCATAACAAGGCTCCCAGTTCTCCTTGGCCTGTCCTGCCTTTCTGGAATTTACACTTTTTTCAGATGGCCCTTTTGACCTGGGGGAAGTGAGACTTTATTGTAGTGCAGATTTCCTTCTCAAGTTTCCTTGGTTGGCCAAAAAGGGCGTATGCGTTTTTTCCTGAATATATTCAGGAAAAAACGCATACGCCCTTTTTGCCCAAGTGCATCATTGTGGACGTTCTGCCTCTTTTCCTATGCTTTCAATGCAATTCCAGTCTACCTCCTGAAATCGGTTTCCTGCAATTCTGCCCCGCTTTCAAGTCCTCTTGGCAGCCTTACTTCAGTATATTTTTGGACGATAGCTGTCATTTATAACTCTGCAGCTTTGTGAATTACATTGCCCCTGAGCTCCTTTCTTCAACTCGCTTTCTTGTGAGCTGGCCGCAACACCGCAGGATGGCTTCAGGCCCTAATCTGGTTCCGGCACGGCACGCTGAACCTTTGGTTAATTCCTCTTCCTGGTGGGAAATGAGAGTTAAATTTACCCGTCCAGACACCTCCAGCTAGTCTCTCATTGGTTCTCGCTATTCCTGTTCATCTTCCGCAGAAATTGCAAACTGGGCCAAACAGGAGGTTAAAGGGATTGACTCTCCAAGTCGGGAGAGTGTTAGTAAAGCGTCTGGAATGTTGCACCCGAGTACCAGGGTACGAAAACTGAGACATATTTGAACACGTCTCCCGATCACATGGTTGATCATACTCTAGGTTCCACATGCATGTTTTAGCTGAAGGAAGAATACCTTAAACCTGGGTAGTTGAAACCCGTGGAATGGGTACCATGCAATATGACTTCAAAGGGTCTTCATTTGCTCACCGAACCTCTCCAATCCTATCACTGCTGCGTTTATGCCCCTGTACACATGCTTGATTCTCTTTCGGAGACATAGCAATCCATAGGTTTTAAGATGCTTACTAGTCAGGTACATTCTTAGGCATTTAATATGTGGTGTTGAGTCCATTTCGTTGAGCAAGGAGTAGCTCTTGTCTATTCCATATTTGGCTTAAGGAACTTTATCTGTGCTCATTTCAATCTCTGGTTTTATGCAGCACCCCAACTCACCTTTCCCCTTAAGCAAGCATAAGTTGGTTTTCTAAATTTGAGACCCTGTTCTGTTCTGTAATTCAGTTCCTGTGTAGCCAAGTTTACATTCCGTGTATTACTGATATCTTATGATGTTTCTTTTTCTGTGTGACTTATTTCAGTTAGAATCATCATACCTGAATCCACTCATTGTGCTGCTAAGGGCCTGATGACATAGATTTCATTGCTGAGTGATATTGCTTTGTAAGTAAATACCACAACTTCTTTATCCATTTTTCACTTTCTGCGATGTTGAACTTGTACTGTAAACGAGGTTCTTGTAAACAGAGCCGTTCCAACCTTTGGGGTGGCTGTGTCTTTTTGATTTTAATTTCCCTAAGCTATAGGACCATAAGTGGAAGTGCCCTAGGCTCTGTTGCTTTGTTTTTTAGATGTTTCAGGAAACACCATACACTTCTCCCGAGTGTCTGTTGGCAATTTACATCCCACCCATCAGCATAACAAGGCTTCCAGTTCTCCATGGCCTGTGCTGCCTTTCTGGATTTTACACTTTTTTCAGATGGCCCTTTTGATCGGGGGGAAGTGAGACTTCATTGTAGTGCAGATTTCCTTTGCAAGCTTGCTTGGTTGGCCAAAAAGGGCGTATGCGTTTTTTCCTGAATATATTCAGGAAAAAACGCATACGCCCTTTTTGGCCAAGTGCATCATTGTGGACGTTCTGCCTCTTTTCCTATGCTTTCAATGCAATTCCAGTCTACCTCCTGAAATCGGTTTCCTGCAATTCTGCCCCGCTTTCAAGTCCTCTTGGCAGCCTTACTTCAGTATACTTTTGGACGATAGCTGTCATTTATAACTCTGCAGGTTTGTGCATTACAGTGCCCCTGAGCTCCTTTCTTCAACTCGCTTTCTTGTGAGCTGGCCGCAACACCGCAGGATGGCTTCAGGCCCTAATCTGGTTCTGGCACGGCACGCTGAGCCTTTGGTTATTTCCTCTTCCTGGTGGGAAATGAGAGTTAAATTTGCCCGTTCAGACACCTCCAGCTAGTCTCTCATTGGTTCTCCCTATTCCTGTTCATCTTCCGCAGAAATTGCAAACTGGGCCAAACAGGAGGTTAATGGCGTTGACTCTCCAAGTGGGGAGAGTGTTAGTAAAGCGTCTGGAATGTTGCACCCGAGTACCAGGGTACGAAAACTGAGACATATTTGAACACGTCTCCCGTTCACACGGTTGATCATACTCTGGGTTCCACATGCATGATTTAGCTGAAGGAAGAATACCTTAAACCTGGAGAGTTGAGACCCGTGGAATGGGTACCATGCAATATGACTTCAAAGGGTCTTCATTTGCTCACCGAACCTCTCCAATCCTATCACTGCTGCGTTTATGCCCCTGTACGCACGCTTGATTCTCTTTTGGAGACATAGCAATCCATAGGTTTTAAGATACTTACTAGTCAGGTACATTCTTAGGCGTTTAATATGGGGTGTTGAGTCCATTTCGTTGAGCAAGGAGTAGCTCTTGTCTATTCCATATTTGGCTTAAGGAACTTTATCTGTGCTCATTTCAATCTCTGGTTTTATGCAGCACCCCAACTCACCTTTCCCCTTAAGCAAGCATAAGTTGGTTTTCTAAATTTGAGACCCTGTTCTGTTTTGGAATTCAGTTCCTGTGTAGCCAAGTTTACATTCCGTGTATTAGTGATATCTTATGATGTTTCTTTTTCTGTGTGACTTATTTCAGTTAGAATCATCGTACCTGAATCCACTCATTATGCTGCTATGGGCCTGATGACATAGATTTCATTGCTGAGTGATACTGCATTGTACGTAAGTACCACAAGTTCTTTATCCATTTTTCACTTTCTGTGATATTGAACTTGTACGGTAAACGAGGTTCTTGTAAACAGAGGCGTCCCAAACTTTGGGGTGGCTGTGTCTTTTTGATTTTAATTTCCCTAAGCTATAGGACCATAAGTGGAAGTGCCCTAGGCTCTGTTGCTTTGTTTTTTAGATGTTTCAGGAAACACCATACACTCCTCCCAAGTGTCTGTTGGCAATTTACATCCCGCCCATCAGCATAACAAGGCTCCCAGTTCTCCATGGCCTGTCCTGCCTTTCTGGGTTTTACACTTTTTTCAGATGGCCCTTTTGACCGGGGGGAAGTGAGACTTCATTTTAGTGCAGATTTCCTTTGCAAGCTTGCTTGGTTGGCCAAAAAGGGCGTATGCGTTTTTTCCTGAATATATTCAGGAAAAAATGCATACGCCCTTTATGGCCAAGTGCGTCATTGTGGACGTTCTGCCTCTTTTCCTATGCTTTCAATGCAATTCCAGTCTACCTCCTGAAATCGGTTTCCTGCAATTCTGCCCCGCTTTCAAGTCCTCTTGGCAGCCTTACTTCAGTATATTTTTGGACGATAGCTGTCATTTATAACTCTGCAGGTTTGTGCATTACAGTGCCCCTGAGCTCCTTTCTTCAACTCGCTTTCTTGTGACTTGGCCACAACACCGCAGGATGGCTTCAGGCCCTTATCTGTTTCCGGCACGGCACGCTGAGCGTTTGGTTAATTCCTCTTCCTGGTGGGAAATGAGAGTTAAACTTGCCCGTCCAGACACCTCCAGCTAGTCTCTCATTGGTTCTCGCTATTCCTGTTCATCTTCCGCAGAAATTGCAAACTGGGCCAAACAGGAGGTTAAAGGGACTGACTCTCCAAGTCGGGAGAGTGTTAGTAAAGCGTCTGGAATGTTGCACCCGAGTACCAGGGTACAAAAACTGAGACATATTTGAACACGTCTCCCGTTCACACAGTTGATCATACTCTGGGTTCCACATGCATGTTTTAGCTGAAGGAAGAATACCTTAAACCTGGAGAGTTGAGACCCGTGGAATGGGTACCATGCAATATGACTTCAAAGGGTCTTCATTTGCTCACCGAACCTCTCCAATCCTATCACTGCTGCGTTTATGCCCCTGTACACACGCTTGATTCTCTTTTGGAGACATAGCAATCCATAGGTTTTAAGATACTTACTAGTCAGGTACATTCTTAGGCGTTTAATATGGGGTGTTGAGTCCATTTCGTTGAGCAAGGAGTAGCTCTTGTCTATTCCATATTTGGCTTAAGGAACTTTATCTGTGCTCATTTCAATCTCTGGTTTTATGCAGCACCCTAACTCACCTTTCCCCTTAAGCAAGCATAAGTTGGTTTTCTAAATTTGAGACCCTGTTTTGTTTTGGAATTCAGTTCCTGTGTAGCCAAGTTTACATTCCGTGTATTAGTGATATCTTATGATGTTTCTTTTTCTGTGTGACTTATTTCAGTTAGAATCATCGTACCTGAATCCACTCATTATGCTGCTACGGGCCTGATGACATAGATTTCATTGCTGAGTGATACTGCATTGTACGTAAGTACCACAACTTCTTTATCCATTTTTCACTTTCTGTGATATTGAACTTGTACGGTAAACGAGGTTCTTGTAAACAGAGGCGTCCCAAACTTTGGGGTGCTGTGTCTTTTTGATTTTAATTTCCCTAAGCTATAGGACCATAAGTGGAAGTGCCCTAGGCTCTGTTGCTTTGTTTTTTAGATGTTTCAGGAAATACCATACACTTCTCCCGAGTGTCTGTTGGCAATTTACATCCCGCCCATCAGCATAACAAGGCTTCCAGTTCTCCATGGCCTGTCCTGCCTTTCTGGATTTTACACTTTTTTCAGATGGCCCTTTTGACCGGGGGGAAGTGAGACTTCATTGTAGTGCAGATTTCCTTTGCAAGCTTGCTTGGTTGGCCAAAAAGGGCGTATGCGTTTTTACCTGAATATATTCAGGAAAAAACGCATACGCCCTTTTTGGCCAAGTGCATCATTGTGGACGTTCTGCCTCTTTTCCTATGCTTTCAATGCAATTCCAGTCTACCTCCTGAAATCGGTTTCCTGCAATTCGGCCCCGCTTTCAAGTCCTCTTGGCAGCCTTACTTCAGTATATTTTTGGACGATAGCTGTCATTTATAACTCTGCAGGTTTGTGAATTACAGTGCCCCTGAGCTCCTTTCTTCAACTCGCTTTCTTGTGAGCTTGCCGCAACACCGCAGGATGGCTTCAGGCCCTAATCTGGTTCCGGCACGGCACGCTGAGCCTTTGGTTAATTCCTCTTCCTGGTGGGAAATGAGAGTTAAATTTGCCCGTTCAGACACGTCCAGCTAGTCTCTCATTGGTTCTCCCTATTCCTGTTCATCTTCCGCAGTAATTGCAAACTGGGCCAAACAGGAGGTTAAAGGCACTGACTCTCCAAGTCGGGAGAGTGTTAGTAAAGCGTCTGGAATGTTGCACCCGAGTACCAGGGTACGAAAACTGAGACATATTAGAACACGTCTCCCGATCACATGGTTGATCATACTCTAGGTTCCACATGCATATTTTAGCTGAAGGAAGAATACCTTAAACCTGGGTAGTTGAAACCCGTGGAATGGGTACCATGCAATATGAATTCAAAGGGTCTTCATTTGCTCACCGAACCTCTCCAATCCTATCACTGCTGCGTTTATGCCCCTGTACACACGCTTGATTCTCTTTTGGAGAGATAGCAATCCCTAGGTTTTAAGATACTTACTAGTCAGGTACATTCTTAGGCGTTTAATATGGGGTGTTGAGTCCATTTCGTTGAGCAAGGAGTAGCTCTTGTCTATTCCATATTTGGCTTAAGGAACTTTATCTGTGCTCATTTCAAACTCTAGTTTAATGCAGCACCCCAACTCACCTTTCCCCTTAAGCAAGCATAAGTTGGTTTTCTAAATTTGAGACCCTGTTCTGTTCTGTAATTCAGTTCCTGTGTAGCCAAGTTTACATTCCGTGTATTACTGATATCTTATGATGTTTCTTTTTCTGTGTGACTTATTTCAGTTAGAATCATCATACCTGAATCCACTCATTGTGCTGCTAAGGGCCTGATGACATAGATTTCATTGCTGAGTGATATTGCTTTGTAAGTAATTACCACAACTTCTTTATCCATTTTTCGCTTTCTGCGATGTTGAACTTGTACTGTAAACGATGTTCTTGTAAACAGAGCCATCCCAAACTTTGGGGTGGCTGTGTCTTTTTGATTTTAATTTCCCTAAGCTATAGGACCATAAGTGGAAGTGCCCTAGACTCTGTTGCTTTGTTTTTTAGATGTTTCAGGAAACACCATACACTTCTCCCGAGTGTCTGTTGGCAATTTACATCCCGCCCATCAGCATAACAAGGCTCCCAGTTCTCCATGGCCTGTCCTGCCTTTCTGGATTTTACACTTTTTTCAGATGGCCCTTTTGACCGGGGGGAAGTGAGACTTCATTGTAGTGCAGATTTCCTTTGCAAGTTTGCTTGGTTGCCCAAAAAGTGCGTATGCGTTTTTTCCTGAATATATTCAGGAAAAAACGCATACGCCCTTTTTGGCCAAGTGCATCATTGTGGACGTTCTGCCTCTTTTCCTATGCTTTCAATGCAATTCCAGTCTACCTCCTGAAATCGGTTTCCTGCAATTCTGTCCCGCTTTCAAGTCCTCTTGGCAGCCTTACTTCAGTATATTTTTGGACGATAGCTGTCATTTATAACTCTGCAGGTTTGTGCATTACAGTGCCCCTGAGCTCCTTTCTTCAACTCGCTTTCTTGTGACTTGGCCACAACACCGCAGGATGGCTTCAGGCCCTTATCTGTTTCCGGCACGGCACGCTGAGCGTTTGGTTAATTCCTCTTCCTGGTGGGAAATGAGAGTTAAATTTGCCCGTCCAGACACCTCCAGCTAGTCTCTCATTGGTTCTCGCTATTCCTGTTCATCTTCCGCAGAAATTGCAAACTGGGCCAAACAGGAGGTTAAAGGGACTGACTCTCCAAGTCGGGAGAGTGTTAGTAAAGCGTCTGGAATGTTGCACCCGAGTACCAGGGTACAAAAACTGAGACATATTTGAACACGTCTCCCGTTCACACAGTTGATCATACTCTGGGTTCCACATGCATGTTTTAGCTGAAGGAAGAATACCTTAAACCTGGAGAGTTGAGACCCGTGGAATGGGTACCATGCAATATGACTTCAAAGGGTCTTCATTTGCTCACCGAACCTCTCCAATCCTATCACTGCTGCGTTTATGCCCCTGTACACACGCTTGATTCTCTTTTGGAGACATAGCAATCCATAGGTTTTAAGATACTTACTAGTCAGGTACATTCTTAGGCGTTTAATATGGGGTGTTGAGTCCATTTCGTTGAGCAAGGAGTAGCTCTTGTCTATTCCATATTTGGCTTAAGGAACTTTATCTGTGCTCATTTCAATCTCTGGTTTTATGCAGCACCCTAACTCACCTTTCCCCTTAAGCAAGCATAAGTTGGTTTTCTAAATTTGAGACCCTGTTTTGTTTTGGAATTCAGTTCCTGTGTAGCCAAGTTTACATTCCGTGTATTAGTGATATCTTATGATGTTTCTTTTTCTGTGTGACTTATTTCAGTTAGAATCATCGTACCTGAATCCACTCATTATGCTGCTACGGGCCTGATGACATAGATTTCATTGCTGAGTGATACTGCATTGTACGTAAGTACCATAACTTCTTTATCCATTTTTCACTTTCTGTGATATTGAACTTGTACGGTAAACGAGGTTCTTGTAAACAGAGGCGTCCCAAACTTTGGGGTGCTGTGTCTTTTTGATTTTAATTTCCCTAAGCTATAGGACCATAAGTGGAAGTGCCCTAGGCTCTGTTGCTTTGTTTTTTAGATGTTTCAGGAAATACCATACACTTCTCCCGAGTGTCTGTTGGCAATTTACATCCCGCCCATCAGCATAACAAGGCTTCCAGTTCTCCATGGCCTGTCCTGCCTTTCTGGATTTTCACTTTTTTCAGATGGCCCTTTTGACCGGGGGGAAGTGAGACTTCATTGTAGTGCAGATTTCCTTTGCAAGCTTGCTTGGTTGGCCAAAAAGGGCGTATGCGTTTTTACCTGAATATATTCAGGAAAAAACGCATACGCCCTTTTTGGCCAAGTGCATCATTGTGGACGTTCTGCCTCTTTTCCTATGCTTTCAATGCAATTCCAGTCTACCTCCTGAAATCGGTTTCCTGCAATTCTGCCCCGCTTTCAAGTCCTCTTGGCAGCCTTAATTCAGTATATTTTTGGACGATAGCTGTCATTTATAACTCTGCAGGTTTGTGAATTACAGTGCCCCTGAGCTCCTTTCTTCAACTCGCTTTCTTGTGAGCTGGCCGCAACACCGCAGGATGGCTTCAGGCCCTAATCTGGTTCCGGCACGGCACGCTGAGCCTTTGGTTAATTCCTCTTCCTGGTGGGAAATGAGAGTTAAATTTGCCCGTTCAGACACGTCCAGCTAGTCTCTCATTGGTTCTCCCTATTCCTGTTCATCTTCCGCAGTAATTGCAAACTGGGCCAAACAGGAGGTTAAAGGCACTGACTCTCCAAGTCGGGAGAGTGTTAGTAAAGCGTCTGGAATGTTGCACCCGAGTACCAGGGTACGAAAACTGAGACAGATTTGAACACGTCTCCCAATCACATGGTTGATCATACTCTAGGTTCCACATGCATGTTTTAGCTGAAGGAAGAATACCTTAAACCTGGGTAGTTGAAACCCGTGGAATGGGTACCATAAAATATGACTTCAAAGGGTCTTCATTTGCTCACCGAACCTCTCAAATTCTATCACTGCTGCGTTTATGCCCCTGTACCCATGCTTGATTCTCTTTCGGAGACATAGCAATCCATAGGTTTTAAGATACTTACTAGTCAGGTACATTCTTAGGCGTTTAATATGCGGTGTTGAGTCTATTTCATTGAGCAAGGAGTAGCTCTTGTCTATTCCATATTTGGCTTAAGGAAATTTATCTGTGCTCATTTCAATCTCCGGTTTTATGCAGCACCCCAACTCACCTTTCCCCTTAAGCAAGCATAAGTTGGTTTTCTAAATTTGAGACCCTGTTCTGTTCTGTAATTCAGTTCCTGTGTAGCCAAGTTTACATTCCGTGTATTACTGATATCTTATGATGTTTCTTTTTCTGTGTGACTTATTTCAGTTAGAATCATCATACCTGAATCCACTCATTGTGCTGCTAAGGGCCTGATGACATAGATTTCATTGCTGAGTGATATTGCTTTGTAAGTAAATACCACAACTTCTTTATCCATTTTTCACTTTCTGCGATGTTGAACTTGTACTGTAAACGAGGTTCTTGTAAACAGAGCCGTTCCAAACTTTGGGGTGGCTGTGTCTTTTTGATTTTAATTTCCCTAAGCTATAGGACCATAAGTGGAAGTGCCCTAGGCTCTGTTGCTTTGTTTTATAGATGTTTCAGGAAACACCATACACTTCTCCCGAGTGTCTGTTGGCAATTTACATCCCACCCATCAGCATAACAAGGCTTCCAGTTCTCCATGGCCTGTCCTGCCTTTCTGGATTTTACACTTTTTTCAGATGGCCCTTTTGACCGGGGGGAAGTGAGACTTCATTGTAGTGCAGATTTCCTTTGCAAGCTTGCTTGGTTGGCCAAAAAGGGCGTATGCGTTTTTTCCTGAATATATTCAGGAAAAAACACATACGCCCTTTTTGGCCAAGTGCATCATTGTGGACGTTCCGCCTCTTTTCCTATGCTTTCAATGCAATTCCAGTCTACCTCCTGAAATCGGTTTCCTGCAATTCTGCCCCGCTTTCAAGTCCTCTTGGCAGCCTTACTTCAGTATATTTTTGGACGATAGCTGTCATTTATAACTCTGCAGGTTTGTGCATTACAGTGCCCCTGAGCTCCTTTCTTCAACTCGCTTTCTTGTGAGCTGGCCGCAACACCGCAGGATGGCTTCAGGTCCTAATCTGGTTCCGGCATGGCATGCTGAGCCTTTGGTTTTTCCTCTTCCTGGTGGGAAATGAGAGTTAAATTTGCCCGTTCAGACACCTCCAGCTAGTCTCTCATTGGTTCTCCCTATTCCTGTTCATCTTCCGCAGAAATTGCAAACTGGGCCAAACAGGAGGTTAAAGGCACTGACTCTCCAAGTGGGGAGAGTGTTAGTAAAGCGTCTGGAATGTTGCACCCGAGTACCAGGGTACAAAAACTGAGACATATTTGAACACGTCTCCCGTTCACACGGTTGATCATACTCTGGGTTCCACATGCATGATTTAGCTGAAGGAAGAATACCTTAAACCTGGAGAGTTGAGACCCGTGGAATGGGTACCATGCAATATGACTTCAAAGGGTCTTCATTTGCTCACCGAACCTCTCCAATCCTATCACTGCTGCGTTTATGCCCCTGTACGCACGCTTGATTCTCTTTTGGAGACATAGCAATCCATAGGTTTTAAGATACTTACTAGTCAGGTACATTCTTAGGCGTTTAATATGGGGTGTTGAGTCCATTTCGTTGAGCAAGGAGTAGCTCTTGTCTATTCCATATTTGGCTTAAGGAACTTTATCTGTGCTCATTTCAATCTCTGGTTGTATGCAGCACCCCAACTCACCTTTCCCCTTAAGCAAGCATAAGTTGGTTTTCTAAATTTGAGACCCTGTTCTGTTTTGGAATTCAGTTCCTGTGTAGCCAAGTTTACATTCCGTGTATTAGTGATATCTTATGATGTTTCTTTTTCTGTGTGACTTATTTCAGTTAGAATCATCGTACCTGAATCCACTCATTATGCTGCTATGGGCCTGATGACATAGATTTCATTGCTGAGTGATACTGCATTGTACGTAAGTACCACAAGTTCTTTATCCATTTTTCACTTTCTGTGATATTGAACTTGTACGGTAAACGAGGTTCTTGTAAACAGAGGCGTCCCAAACTTTGGGGTGGCTGTGTCTTTTTGATTTTAATTTCCCTAAGCTATAGGACCATAAGTGGAAGTGCCCTAGGCTCTGTTGCTTTGTTTTTTAGATGTTTCAGGAAACACCATACACTCCTCCCAAGTGTCTGTTGGCAATTTACATCCCGCCCATCAGCATAACAAGGCTCCCAGTTCTCCATGGCCTGTCCTGCCTTTCTGGGTTTTACACTTTTTTCAGATGGCCCTTTTGACCGGGGGGAAGTGAGACTTCATTTTAGTGCAGATTTCCTTTGCAAGCTTGCTTGGTTGGCCAAAAAGGGCGTATGCGTTTTTTCCTGAATATATTCAGGAAAAAATGCATACGCCCTTTATGGCCAAGTGCGTCATTGTGGACGTTCTGCCTCTTTTCCTATGCTTTCAATGCAATTCCAGTCTACCTCCTGAAATCGGTTTCCTGCAATTCTGCCCCGCTTTCAAGTCCTCTTGGCAGCCTTACTTCAGTATATTTTTGGACGATAGCTGTCATTTATAACTCTGCAGGTTTGTGCATTACAGTGCCCCTGAGCTCCTTTCTTCAACTCGCTTTCTTGTGACTTGGCCACAACACCGCAGGATGGCTTCAGGCCCTTATCTGTTTCCGGCACGGCACGCTGAGCGTTTGGTTAATTCCTCTTCCTGGTGGGAAATGAGAGTTAAACTTGCCCGTCCAGACACCTCCAGCTAGTCTCTCATTGGTTCTCGCTATTCCTGTTCATCTTCCGCAGAAATTGCAAACTGGGCCAAACAGGAGGTTAAAGGGACTGACTCTCCAAGTCGGGAGAGTGTTAGTAAAGCGTCTGGAATGTTGCACCCGAGTACCAGGGTACAAAAACTGAGACATATTTGAACACGTCTCCCGTTCACACAGTTGATCATACTCTGGGTTCCACATGCATGTTTTAGCTGAAGGAAGAATACCTTAAACCTGGAGAGTTGAGACCCGTGGAATGGGTACCATGCAATATGACTTCAAAGGGTCTTCATTTGCTCACCGAACCTCTCCAATCCTATCACTGCTGCGTTTATGCCCCTGTACACACGCTTGATTCTCTTTTGGAGACATAGCAATCCATAGGTTTTAAGATACTTACTAGTCAGGTACATTCTTAGGCGTTTAATATGGGGTGTTGAGTCCATTTCGTTGAGCAAGGAGTAGCTCTTGTCTATTCCATATTTGGCTTAAGGAACTTTATCTGTGCTCATTTCAATCTCTGGTTTTATGCAGCACCCTAACTCACCTTTCCCCTTAAGCAAGCATAAGTTGGTTTTCTAAATTTGAGACCCTGTTTTGTTTTGGAATTCAGTTCCTGTGTAGCCAAGTTTACATTCCGTGTATTAGTGATATCTTATGATGTTTCTTTTTCTGTGTGACTTATTTCAGTTAGAATCATCGTACCTGAATCCACTCATTATGCTGCTACGGGCCTGATGACATAGATTTCATTGCTGAGTGATACTGCATTGTACGTAAGTACCACAACTTCTTTATCCATTTTTCACTTTCTGTGATATTGAACTTGTACGGTAAACGAGGTTCTTGTAAACAGAGGCGTCCCAAACTTTGGGGTGCTGTGTCTTTTTGATTTTAATTTCCCTAAGCTATAGGACCATAAGTGGAAGTGCCCTAGGCTCTGTTGCTTTGTTTTTTAGATGTTTCAGGAAATACCATACACTTCTCCCGAGTGTCTGTTGGCAATTTACATCCCGCCCATCAGCATAACAAGGCTTCCAGTTCTCCATGGCCTGTCCTGCCTTTCTGGATTTTACACTTTTTTCAGATGGCCCTTTTGACCGGGGGGAAGTGAGACTTCATTGTAGTGCAGATTTCCTTTGCAAGCTTGCTTGGTTGGCCAAAAAGGGCGTATGCGTTTTTACCTGAATATATTCAGGAAAAAACGCATACGCCCTTTTTGGCCAAGTGCATCATTGTGGACGTTCTGCCTCTTTTCCTATGCTTTCAATGCAATTCCAGTCTACCTCCTGAAATCGGTTTCCTGCAATTCGGCCCCGCTTTCAAGTCCTCTTGGCAGCCTTACTTCAGTATATTTTTGGACGATAGCTGTCATTTATAACTCTGCAGGTTTGTGAATTACAGTGCCCCTGAGCTCCTTTCTTCAACTCGCTTTCTTGTGAGCTTGCCGCAACACCGCAGGATGGCTTCAGGCCCTAATCTGGTTCCGGCACGGCACGCTGAGCCTTTGGTTAATTCCTCTTCCTGGTGGGAAATGAGAGTTAAATTTGCCCGTTCAGACACGTCCAGCTAGTCTCTCATTGGTTCTCCCTATTCCTGTTCATCTTCCGCAGTAATTGCAAACTGGGCCAAACAGGAGGTTAAAGGCACTGACTCTCCAAGTCGGGAGAGTGTTAGTAAAGCGTCTGGAATGTTGCACCCGAGTACCAGGGTACGAAAACTGAGACATATTAGAACACGTCTCCCGATCACATGGTTGATCATACTCTAGGTTCCACATGCATATTTTAGCTGAAGGAAGAATACCTTAAACCTGGGTAGTTGAAACCCGTGGAATGGGTACCATGCAATATGAATTCAAAGGGTCTTCATTTGCTCACCGAACCTCTCCAATCCTATCACTGCTGCGTTTATGCCCCTGTACACACGCTTGATTCTCTTTTGGAGAGATAGCAATCCCTAGGTTTTAAGATACTTACTAGTCAGGTACATTCTTAGGCGTTTAATATGGGGTGTTGAGTCCATTTCGTTGAGCAAGGAGTAGCTCTTGTCTATTCCATATTTGGCTTAAGGAACTTTATCTGTGCTCATTTCAAACTCTAGTTTAATGCAGCACCCCAACTCACCTTTCCCCTTAAGCAAGCATAAGTTGGTTTTCTAAATTTGAGACCCTGTTCTGTTCTGTAATTCAGTTCCTGTGTAGCCAAGTTTACATTCCGTGTATTACTGATATCTTATGATGTTTCTTTTTCTGTGTGACTTATTTCAGTTAGAATCATCATACCTGAATCCACTCATTGTGCTGCTAAGGGCCTGATGACATAGATTTCATTGCTGAGTGATATTGCTTTGTAAGTAATTACCACAACTTCTTTATCCATTTTTCGCTTTCTGCGATGTTGAACTTGTACTGTAAACGATGTTCTTGTAAACAGAGCCATCCCAAACTTTGGGGTGGCTGTGTCTTTTTGATTTTAATTTCCCTAAGCTATAGGACCATAAGTGGAAGTGCCCTAGACTCTGTTGCTTTGTTTTTTAGATGTTTCAGGAAACACCATACACTTCTCCCGAGTGTCTGTTGGCAATTTACATCCCGCCCATCAGCATAACAAGGCTCCCAGTTCTCCATGGCCTGTCCTGCCTTTCTGGATTTTACACTTTTTTCAGATGGCCCTTTTGACCGGGGGGAAGTGAGACTTCATTGTAGTGCAGATTTCCTTTGCAAGTTTGCTTGGTTGCCCAAAAAGTGCGTATGCGTTTTTTCCTGAATATATTCAGGAAAAAACGCATACGCCCTTTTTGGCCAAGTGCATCATTGTGGACGTTCTGCCTCTTTTCCTATGCTTTCAATGCAATTCCAGTCTACCTCCTGAAATCGGTTTCCTGCAATTCTGTCCCGCTTTCAAGTCCTCTTGGCAGCCTTACTTCAGTATATTTTTGGACGATAGCTGTCATTTATAACTCTGCAGGTTTGTGCATTACAGTGCCCCTGAGCTCCTTTCTTCAACTCGCTTTCTTGTGACTTGGCCACAACACCGCAGGATGGCTTCAGGCCCTTATCTGTTTCCGGCACGGCACGCTGAGCGTTTGGTTAATTCCTCTTCCTGGTGGGAAATGAGAGTTAAATTTGCCCGTCCAGACACCTCCAGCTAGTCTCTCATTGGTTCTCGCTATTCCTGTTCATCTTCCGCAGAAATTGCAAACTGGGCCAAACAGGAGGTTAAAGGGACTGACTCTCCAAGTCGGGAGAGTGTTAGTAAAGCGTCTGGAATGTTGCACCCGAGTACCAGGGTACAAAAACTGAGACATATTTGAACACGTCTCCCGTTCACACAGTTGATCATACTCTGGGTTCCACATGCATGTTTTAGCTGAAGGAAGAATACCTTAAACCTGGAGAGTTGAGACCCGTGGAATGGGTACCATGCAATATGACTTCAAAGGGTCTTCATTTGCTCACCGAACCTCTCCAATCCTATCACTGCTGCGTTTATGCCCCTGTACACACGCTTGATTCTCTTTTGGAGACATAGCAATCCATAGGTTTTAAGATACTTACTAGTCAGGTACATTCTTAGGCGTTTAATATGGGGTGTTGAGTCCATTTCGTTGAGCAAGGAGTAGCTCTTGTCTATTCCATATTTGGCTTAAGGAACTTTATCTGTGCTCATTTCAATCTCTGGTTTTATGCAGCACCCTAACTCACCTTTCCCCTTAAGCAAGCATAAGTTGGTTTTCTAAATTTGAGACCCTGTTTTGTTTTGGAATTCAGTTCCTGTGTAGCCAAGTTTACATTCCGTGTATTAGTGATATCTTATGATGTTTCTTTTTCTGTGTGACTTATTTCAGTTAGAATCATCGTACCTGAATCCACTCATTATGCTGCTACGGGCCTGATGACATAGATTTCATTGCTGAGTGATACTGCATTGTACGTAAGTACCATAACTTCTTTATCCATTTTTCACTTTCTGTGATATTGAACTTGTACGGTAAACGAGGTTCTTGTAAACAGAGGCGTCCCAAACTTTGGGGTGCTGTGTCTTTTTGATTTTAATTTCCCTAAGCTATAGGACCATAAGTGGAAGTGCCCTAGGCTCTGTTGCTTTGTTTTTTAGATGTTTCAGGAAATACCATACACTTCTCCCGAGTGTCTGTTGGCAATTTACATCCCGCCCATCAGCATAACAAGGCTTCCAGTTCTCCATGGCCTGTCC
This sequence comes from Pseudorca crassidens, assembly GCF_039906515.1. Taxonomy (NCBI): domain Eukaryota; kingdom Metazoa; phylum Chordata; class Mammalia; order Artiodactyla; family Delphinidae; genus Pseudorca; species Pseudorca crassidens. The sequence continues at coordinate 97,230,586 of NC_090301.1, read as the reverse complement.
TGCCTTTCTGGATTTTCACTTTTTTCAGATGGCCCTTTTGACCGGGGGGAAGTGAGACTTCATTGTAGTGCAGATTTCCTTTGCAAGCTTGCTTGGTTGGCCAAAAAGGGCGTATGCGTTTTTACCTGAATATATTCAGGAAAAAACGCATACGCCCTTTTTGGCCAAGTGCATCATTGTGGACGTTCTGCCTCTTTTCCTATGCTTTCAATGCAATTCCAGTCTACCTCCTGAAATCGGTTTCCTGCAATTCTGCCCCGCTTTCAAGTCCTCTTGGCAGCCTTAATTCAGTATATTTTTGGACGATAGCTGTCATTTATAACTCTGCAGGTTTGTGAATTACAGTGCCCCTGAGCTCCTTTCTTCAACTCGCTTTCTTGTGAGCTGGCCGCAACACCGCAGGATGGCTTCAGGCCCTAATCTGGTTCCGGCACGGCACGCTGAGCCTTTGGTTAATTCCTCTTCCTGGTGGGAAATGAGAGTTAAATTTGCCCGTTCAGACACGTCCAGCTAGTCTCTCATTGGTTCTCCCTATTCCTGTTCATCTTCCGCAGTAATTGCAAACTGGGCCAAACAGGAGGTTAAAGGCACTGACTCTCCAAGTCGGGAGAGTGTTAGTAAAGCGTCTGGAATGTTGCACCCGAGTACCAGGGTACGAAAACTGAGACAGATTTGAACACGTCTCCCAATCACATGGTTGATCATACTCTAGGTTCCACATGCATGTTTTAGCTGAAGGAAGAATACCTTAAACCTGGGTAGTTGAAACCCGTGGAATGGGTACCATAAAATATGACTTCAAAGGGTCTTCATTTGCTCACCGAACCTCTCAAATTCTATCACTGCTGCGTTTATGCCCCTGTACCCATGCTTGATTCTCTTTCGGAGACATAGCAATCCATAGGTTTTAAGATACTTACTAGTCAGGTACATTCTTAGGCGTTTAATATGCGGTGTTGAGTCTATTTCATTGAGCAAGGAGTAGCTCTTGTCTATTCCATATTTGGCTTAAGGAAATTTATCTGTGCTCATTTCAATCTCCGGTTTTATGCAGCACCCCAACTCACCTTTCCCCTTAAGCAAGCATAAGTTGGTTTTCTAAATTTGAGACCCTGTTCTGTTCTGTAATTCAGTTCCTGTGTAGCCAAGTTTACATTCCGTGTATTACTGATATCTTATGATGTTTCTTTTTCTGTGTGACTTATTTCAGTTAGAATCATCATACCTGAATCCACTCATTGTGCTGCTAAGGGCCTGATGACATAGATTTCATTGCTGAGTGATATTGCTTTGTAAGTAAATACCACAACTTCTTTATCCATTTTTCACTTTCTGCGATGTTGAACTTGTACTGTAAACGAGGTTCTTGTAAACAGAGCCGTTCCAAACTTTGGGGTGGCTGTGTCTTTTTGATTTTAATTTCCCTAAGCTATAGGACCATAAGTGGAAGTGCCCTAGGCTCTGTTGCTTTGTTTTATAGATGTTTCAGGAAACACCATACACTTCTCCCGAGTGTCTGTTGGCAATTTACATCCCACCCATCAGCATAACAAGGCTTCCAGTTCTCCATGGCCTGTCCTGCCTTTCTGGATTTTACACTTTTTTCAGATGGCCCTTTTGACCGGGGGGAAGTGAGACTTCATTGTAGTGCAGATTTCCTTTGCAAGCTTGCTTGGTTGGCCAAAAAGGGCGTATGCGTTTTTTCCTGAATATATTCAGGAAAAAACACATACGCCCTTTTTGGCCAAGTGCATCATTGTGGACGTTCCGCCTCTTTTCCTATGCTTTCAATGCAATTCCAGTCTACCTCCTGAAATCGGTTTCCTGCAATTCTGCCCCGCTTTCAAGTCCTCTTGGCAGCCTTACTTCAGTATATTTTTGGACGATAGCTGTCATTTATAACTCTGCAGGTTTGTGCATTACAGTGCCCCTGAGCTCCTTTCTTCAACTCGCTTTCTTGTGAGCTGGCCGCAACACCGCAGGATGGCTTCAGGTCCAAATCTGGTTCCGGCATGGCATGCTGAGCCTTTGGTTTTTCCTCTTCCTGGTGGGAAATGAGAGTTAAATTTGCCCGTTCAGACACCTCCAGCTAGTCTCTCATTGGTTCTCCCTATTCCTGTTCATCTTCCGCAGAAATTGCAAACTGGGCCAAACAGGAGGTTAAAGGCACTGACTCTCCAAGTGGGGAGAGTGTTAGTAAAGCGTCTGGAATGTTGCACCCGAGTACCAGGGTACAAAAACTGAGACATATTTGAACACGTCTCCCGTTCACACGGTTGATCATACTCTGGGTTCCACATGCATGTTTTAGCTGAAGGAAGAATACCTTAAACCTGGAGAGTTGAGACCCGTGGAATGGGTACCATGCAATATGACTTCAAAGGGTCTTCATTTGCTCACCAAACTTCTCCAATCCTATCACTGCTGCGTTTATGCCCCTGTACACATGCTTGATTCTCTTTCGGAGACATAGCAATCCATAGGTTTTAAGATACTTACTAGTCAGGTACATTCTTAGGCGTTTAATATGGGGTGTTGAATCCATTTCGTTGAGCAAGGAGTAGCTCTTGTCTATTCCATATTTGGCTTAAGGAACTTTATCTGTGCTCATTTCAATCTCTGGTTTTATGCAGCACCCCAACTCACCTTTCCCCTTAAGCAAGCATAAGTTGGTTTTCTAAATTTGAGACCCTGTTCTGTTTTGGAATTCAGTTCCTGTGTAGCCAAGTTTACATTCCGTGTATTAGTGATATCTTATGATGTTTCTTTTTCTGTGTGACTTATTTCAGTTAGAATCATCGTACCTGAATCCACTCATTATGCTGCTACGGGCCTGATGACATAGATTTCATTGCTGAGTGATACTGCATTGTACGTAAGTACCACAAGTTCTTTATCCATTTTTCACTTTCTGTGATGTTGAACTTGTACGGTAAACGAGGTTCTTGTAAACAGAGGCGTCCCAAACTTTGGGGTGGCTGTGTCTTTTTGATTTTAATTTCCCTAAGCTATAGGACCATAAGTGGAAGTGCCCTAGGCTCTGTTGCTTTGTTTTTTAGATGTTTCAGGAAACACCATACACTTCTCCCGAGTGTCTCTTGGCAATTTACATCCCGCCCATCAGCATAACAAGGCTCCCAGTTCTCCATGGCCTGTCCTGCCTTTCTGGATTTTACACTTTTTTCAGATGGCCCTTTTGACCGGGGGGAAGTGAGACTTCATTGTGGTGCAGATTTCCTTTGCAAGCTTGCTTGGTTGGCCAAAAAGGGCGTATGCGTTTTTTCCTGAATATATTCAGGAAAAAACGCATACGCCCTTTTTGGCCAAGTGCATCATTGTGGACGTTCTGCCTCTTTTCCTATGCTTTCAATGCAATTCCAGTCTACCTCCTGAAATCGGTTTCCTGCAATTCTGCCCCGCTTTCAAGTCCTCTTGGCAGCCTTACTTCAGTATATTTTTGGACGATAGCTGTCATTTATAACTCTGCAGCTTTGTGAATTACAGTGCCCCTGAGCTCCTTTCTTCAACTCACTTTCTTGTGAGCTGGCCGCAACACCGCAGGATGGCTTCAGGCCCTAATCTGGTTCCGGTACGGCACGCTGAGCCTTTGGTTAATTCCACTTCCTGGTGGGAAATGAGAGTTAAATTTGCCCGTTCAGACACGTCCAGCTAGTCTCTCATTGGTTCTCCCTATTCCTGTTCATCTTCCGCAGTAATTGCAAACTGGGCCAAACAGGAGGTTAAAGGCACTGACTCTCCAAGTCGGGAGAGTGTTAGTAAAGCGTCTGGAATGTTGCACCCGAGTACCAGGGTACGAAAACTGAGACATATTTGAACACGTCTCCCAATCACATGGTTGATCATACTCTAGGTTCCACATGCATGTTTTAGCTGAAGGAAGAATACCTTAAACCTTGGTAGTTGAAACCCGTGGAATGGGTACCATAAAATATGACTTCAAAGGGTCTTCATTTGCTCACCGAACCTCTCCAATCCTATCACTGCTGCGTTTATGCCCCTGTACACATGCTTGATTCTCTTTCGGAGACATAGCAATCCATAGGTTTTAAGATACTTACTAGTCAGTTACATTCTTAGGCGTTTAATATGTGGTTTTGAGTCCATTTCATTGAGCAAGGAGTAGCTCTTGTCTATTCCATATTTGGCTTAAGGAACTTTATCTGTGCTCATTTCAATCTCCGGTTTTATGCAGCACCCCAACTCACCTTTCCCCTTAAGCAATCATAAGTTGGTTTTCTAAATTTGAGACCCTGTTCTGTTCTGTAATTCAGTTCCTGTGTAGCCAAGTTTACATTCCGTGTATTACTGATATCTTATGATGTTTCTTTTTCTGTGTGACTTATTTCAGTTAGAATCATCATACCTGAATCCACTCATTGTGCTGCTAAGGGCCTGATGACATAGATTTCATTTCTGAGTGATATGGCTTTGTAAGTAAATACCACAACTTCTTTATCCATTTTTCACTTTCTGCGATGTTGAACTTGTACTGTAAACGAGGTTCTTGTAAACAGAGCCATTCCAACCTTTGGGGTGCTGTGTCTTTTTGATTTTAATTTCCCTAAGCCATAGGACCATAATTGGAAGTGCCCTAGGCTCTGTTGCTTTGTTTTTTAGATGTTTCAGGAAACACCATACACTTCTCCCAAGTGTCTGTTGGCAATTTACATCCCGCCCATCAGCATAACAAGGCTTCCAGTTCTCCATGGCCTGTCCTGCCTTTCTGAATTTTACACTTTTTTCAGATGGCCCTTTTGACCGGGGGGAAGTGAGACTTCATTGTAGTGCAGATTTCCTTTGCAAGCTTGCTTGGTTGGCCAAAAAGGGCGTATGCGTTTTTTCCTGAATATATTCAGGAAAAAACGCATACGCCCTTTTTGGCCAAGTGCATCATTGTGGACGTTCTGCCTCTTTTCCTATGCTTTCAATGCAATTCCAGTCTACCTCCTGAAATCGGTTTCCTGCAATTCTGCCCCGCTTTCAAGTCCTCTTGGCAGCCTTACTTCAGTATATTTTTGGACGATAGCTGTCATTTATAACTCTGCAGCTTTGTGAATTACAGTGCCCCTGAGCTCCTTTCTTCAACTCACTTTCTTGTGAGCTGGCCGCAACACCGCAGGATGGCTTCAGGCCCTAATCTGGTTCCGGTACGGCACGCTGAGCCTTTGGTTAATTCCACTTCCTGGTGGGAAATGAGAGTTAAATTTGCCCGTTCAGACACGTCCAGCTAGTCTCTCATTGGTTCTCCCTATTCCTGTTCATCTTCCGCAGTAATTGCAAACTGGGCCAAACAGGAGGTTAAAGGCACTGACTCTCCAAGTCGGGAGAGTGTTAGTAAAGCGTCTGGAATGTTGCACCCGAGTACCAGGGTACGAAAACTGAGACATATTTGAACACGTCTCCCAATCACATGGTTGATCATACTCTAGGTTCCACATGCATGTTTTAGCTGAAGGAAGAATACCTTAAACCTTGGTAGTTGAAACCCGTGGAATGGGTACCATAAAATATGACTTCAAAGGGTCTTCATTTGCTCACCGAACCTCTCCAATCCTATCACTGCTGCGTTTATGCCCCTGTACACATGCTTGATTCTCTTTCGGAGACATAGCAATCCATAGGTTTTAAGATACTTACTAGTCAGTTACATTCTTAGGCGTTTAATATGTGGTTTTGAGTCCATTTCATTGAGCAAGGAGTAGCTCTTGTCTATTCCATATTTGGCTTAAGGAACTTTATCTGTGCTCATTTCAATCTCCGGTTTTATGCAGCACCCCAACTCACCTTTCCCCTTAAGCAATCATAAGTTGGTTTTCTAAATTTGAGACCCTGTTCTGTTCTGTAATTCAGTTCCTGTGTAGCCAAGTTTACATTCCGTGTATTACTGATATCTTATGATGTTTCTTTTTCTGTGTGACTTATTTCAGTTAGAATCATCATACCTGAATCCACTCATTGTGCTGCTAAGGGCCTGATGACATAGATTTCATTTCTGAGTGATATGGCTTTGTAAGTAAATACCACAACTTTTTTATCCATTTTTCACTTTCTGCGATGTTGAACTTGTACTGTAAACGAGGTTCTTGTAAACAGAGCCATTCCAACCTTTGGGGTGCTGTGTCTTTTTGATTTTAATTTCCCTAAGCCATAGGACCATAAGTGGAAGTGCCCTAGGCTCTGTTGCTTTGTTTTTTAGATGTTTCAGGAAACACCATACACTTCTCCCAAGTGTCTGTTGGCAATTTACATCCCGCCCATCAGCATAACAAGGCTTCCAGTTCTCCATGGCCTGTCCTGCCTTTCTGAATTTTACACTTTTTTCAGATGGCCCTTTTGACCGGGGGGAAGTGAGACTTCATTGTAGTGCAGATTTCCTTTGCAAGCTTGCTTGGTTGGCCAAAAAGGGCGTATGCGTTTTTTCCTGAATATATTCAGGAAAAAACGCATACGCCCTTTTTGGCCAAGTGCATCATTGTGGACGTTCCGCCTCTTTTCCTATGCTTTCAATGCAATTCCAGTCTACCTCCTGAAATCGGTTTCCTGCAATTCTGCCCCGCTTTCAAGTCCTCTTGGCAGCCTTACTTCAGTATATTTTTGGACGATAGCTGTCATTTATAACTCTGCAGGTTTGTGAATTACAGTGCCCCTGAGCTCCTTTCTTCAACTCGCTTTCTTGTGAGCTGGCCGCAACACCGCAGGATGGCTTCAGTCCCTAATCTGGTTCCGGCATGGCACGCTGAGCCTTTGCTTATTTCCTCTTCCTGGTGGGAAATGAGAGTTAAATTTGCCCGTCCAGACACCTCCAGCTAGTCTCTCATTGGTTCTCACTATTCCTGTTCATCTTCCGCAGAAATTGCAAACTGGGCCAAACAGGAGGTTAAAGGGACTGACTCTCCAAGTCGGGAGAGTGTTAGTAAAGCGTCTGGAATGTTGCACCCGAGTACCAGGGTACGAAAACTGAGACATATTTGAACACGTCTCCCGTTCACACGGTTGATCATACTCTGGGTTCCACATGCATGATTTAGCTGAAGGAAGAATACCTTAAACCTGGGTAGTTGAAACCCGTGGAATGGGTACCATGCAATATGACTTCAAAGGGTCTTCATTTGCTCACCGAACCTCTCCAATCCTATCACTGCTGCGTTTATGCCCCTGTACATATGCTTGATTCTCTTTCGGAGACATAGCAATCCATAAGTTTCAAGATACTTACTAGTCAGGTACATTCTTAGGCGTTTAATATGGGGTGTTGAGTCCATTTCGTTGAGCAAGGAGTAGCTCTTGTCTATTCCATATTTGGCTTAAGGAACTTTATCTGTGCTCATTTCAATCTCTGTTTTTATGCAGCACCCCAACTCTCCTTTCCCCTTAAGCAAGCATAAGTTGGTTTTCTAAATTTGAGACCCTGTTCTGTTTTGGAATTCAGTTCCTGTGTAGCCAAGTTTACATTCCGTGTATTAGTGATATCTTATGATGTTTCTTTTTCTGTGTGACTTATTTCAGTTAGAATCATCATACCTGAATCCACTCATTATGCTGCTACGGGCCTGATGACATAGATTTCATTGCTGAGTGATACTGCATTGTACGTAAGTACCACAAGTTCTTTATCCATTTTTCACATTCTGTGATGTTGAACTTGTACGGTAAACGAGGTTCTTGTAAACAGAGGCGTCCCAAACTTTGGGGTGGCTGTGTCTTTTTGATTTTAATTTCCCTAAGCTATAGGACCATAAGTGGAAGTGCCCTAGGTTCTGTTGCTTTGTTTTTTAGATGTTTCAGGAAACACCATACACTTCTCCCGAGTGTCTGTTGGCAATTTACATCCCGCCCATCAGCATAACAAGGCTCCCAGTTCTCCATGGCCTGTCCTGCCTTTCTGGATTTTACACTTTTTTCAGATGGCCCTTTTGACCGGGGGGAAGTGAGACTTCATTGTAGTGCAGATTTCCTTTGCAAGCTTGCTTGGTTGGCCAAAAAGGGCGTATGCGTTTTTTCCTGAATATATTCAGGAAAAAACGCATACGCCCTTTTTGGCCAAGTGCATCATTGTGGACGTTCCGCCTCTTTTCCTATGCTTTCAATGCAATTCCAGTCTACCTCCTGAAATCGGTTTCCTGCAATTCTGCCCCGCTTTCAAGTCCTCTTGGCAGCCTTACTTCAGTATATTTTTGGACGATAGCTGTCATTTATAACTCTGCAGGTTTGTGAATTACAGTGCCCCTGAGCTCCTTTCTTCAACTCGCTTTCTTGTGAGCTGGCCGCAACACCGCAGGATGGCTTCAGTCCCTAATCTGGTTCCGGCATGGCACGCTGAGCCTTTGCTTATTTCCTCTTCCTGGTGGGAAATGAGAGTTAAATTTGCCCGTCCAGACACCTCCAGCTAGTCTCTCATTGGTTCTCACTATTCCTGTTCATCTTCCGCAGAAATTGCAAACTGGGCCAAACAGGAGGTTAAAGGCACTGACTCTCCAAGTCGGGAGAGTGTTAGTAAAGCGTCTGGAATGTTGCACCCGAGTACCAGGGTACGAAAACTGAGACATATTTGAACACGTCTCCCGTTCACACGGTTGATCATACTCTGGGTTCCACATGCATGATTTAGCTGAAGGAAGAATACCTTAAACCTGGGTAGTTGAAACCCGTGGAATGGGTACCATGCAATATGACTTCAAAGGGTCTTCATTTGCTCACCGAACTTCTCCAATCCTATCACTGCTGCGTTTATGCCCCTGTACATATGCTTGATTCTCTTTCGGAGACATAGCAATCCATAAGTTTCAAGATACTTACTAGTCAGGTACATTCTTAGGCGTTTAATATGGGGTGTTGAGTCCATTTCGTTGAGCAAGGAGTAGCTCTTGTCTATTCCATATTTGGCTTAAGGAACTTTATCTGTGTTCATTTCAATCTCTGGTTTTATGCAGCACCCCAACTCACTTTTCCCCTTAAGCAAGCATAAGTTGGTTTTCTAAATTTGAGACCCTGTTCTGTTCTGTAATTCAGTTCCTGTGTAGCCAAGTTTACATTCCATGTATTACTGATATCTTATGATGTTTCTTTTTCTGTGTGACTTATTTCAGTTAGAATCATCATACCTGAATCCACTCATTGTGCTGCTATGGGCCTGATGACATAGATTTCATTGCTGAGTGATATTGCTTTGTAAGTAAATACCACAACTTCTTTATCCATTTTTCACTTTCTGCGATGTTGAACTTGTACTGTAAACGAGGTTCTTGTAAACAGAGCCATTCCAACCTTTGGGGTGCCTGTGTCTTTTTTATTTTAATTTCCCTAAGCCATAGGACCATAAGTGGAAGTGCCCTAGGCTCTGTTGCTTTGTTTTTCAGATGTTTCAGGAAACACCATACACTTCTCCGAATGTGTCTGTTGGCAATTTACATCCCGCCCATCAGCATAACAAGGCTTCCAGTTCTCCATGGCCTGTCCTGCCTTTCTGGATTTTACACTTTTTTCAGATGGCCCTTTTGACCGGGGGGAAGTGAGACTTCATTGTAGTGCAGATTTCCTTTGCAAGCTTGCTTGGTTGGCCAAAAAGGGCGTATGCGTTTTTTCCTGAATATATTCAGGAAAAAACGCATACGCCCTTTTTGGCCAAGTGCATCATTGTGGACGTTCCGCCTCTTTTCCTATGCTTTCAATGCAATTCCAGTCTACCTCCTGAAATCGGTTTCCTGCAATTCTGCCCCGCTTTCAAGTCCTCTTGGCAGCCTTACTTCAGTATATTTTTGGACGATAGCTGTCATTTATAACTCTGCAGGTTTGTGAATTACAGTGCCCCTGAGCTCCTTTCTTCAACTCGCTTTCTTGTGAGCTGGCCGCAACACCGCAGGATGGCTTCAGTCCCTAATCTGGTTCCGGCATGGCACGCTGAGCCTTTGCTTATTTCCTCTTCCTGGTGGGAAATGAGAGTTAAATTTGCCCGTCCAGACACCTCCAGCTAGTCTCTCATTGGTTCTCACTATTCCTGTTCATCTTCCGCAGAAATTGCAAACTGGGCCAAACAGGAGGTTAAAGGGACTGACTCTCCAAGTCGGGAGAGTGTTAGTAAAGCGTCTGGAATGTTGCACCCGAGTACCAGGGTACGAAAACTGAGACATATTTGAACACGTCTCCCGTTCACACGGTTGATCATACTCTGGGTTCCACATGCATGATTTAGCTGAAGGAAGAATACCTTAAACCTGGGTAGTTGAAACCCGTGGAATGGGTACCATGCAATATGACTTCAAAGGGTCTTCATTTGCTCACCGAACCTCTCCAATCCTATCACTGCTGCGTTTATGCCCCTGTACATATGCTTGATTCTCTTTCGGAGACATAGCAATCCATAAGTTTCAAGATACTTACTAGTCAGGTACATTCTTAGGCGTTTAATATGGGGTGTTGAGTCCATTTCGTTGAGCAAGGAGTAGCTCTTGTCTATTCCATATTTGTCTTAAGGAACTTTATCTGTGCTCATTTCAATCTCTGGTTTTATGCAGCACCCCAACTCTCCTTTCCCCTTAAGCAAGCATAAGTTGGTTTTCTAAATTTGAGACCCTGTTCTGTTTTGGAATTCAGTTCCTGTGTAGCCAAGTTTACATTCCGTGTATTAGTGATATCTTATGATGTTTCTTTTTCTGTGTGACTTATTTCAGTTAGAATCATCATACCTGAATCCACTCATTATGCTGCTACGGGCCTGATGACATAGATTTCATTGCTGAGTGATACTGCATTGTACGTAAGTACCACAAGTTCTTTATCCATTTTTCACATTCTGTGATGTTGACCTTGTACGGTAAACGAGGTTCTTGTAAACAGAGGCGTCCCAAACTTTGGGGTGGCTGTGTCTTTTTGATTTTAATTTCCCTAAGCTATAGGACCATAAGTGGAAGTGCCCTAGGTTCTGTTGCTTTGTTTTTTAGATGTTTCAGGAAACACCATACACTTCTCCCGAGTGTCTGTTGGCAATTTACATCCCGCCCATCAGCATAACAAGGCTCCCAGTTCTCCATGGCCTGTCCTGCCTTTCTGGATTTTACACTTTTTTCAGATGGCCCTTTTGACCGGGGGGAAGTGAGACTTCATTGTAGTGCAGATTTCCTTTGCAAGCTTGCTTGGTTGGCCAAAAAGGGCGTATGCGTTTTTTCCTGAATATATTCAGGAAAAAACGCATACGCCCTTTTTGGCCAAGTGCATCATTGTGGACGTTCTGCCTCTTTTCCTATGCTTTCAATGCAATTCCAGTCTACCTCCTGAAATCGGTTTCCTGCAATTCTGCCCCGCTTTCAAGTCCTCTTGGCAGCCTTACTTCGGTATATTTTTGGACGATAGCTGTCATTTATAACTCTGCAGGTTTGTGAATTACAGTGCCCCTGAGCTCCTTTCTTCAACTCGCTTTCTTGTCAGCTGGCCACAACACCGCAGGATGGCTTCAGTCCCTAATCTGGTTCCGGCATGGCACGCTGAGCCTTTGCTTATTTCCTCTTCCTGGTGGGAAATGAGAGTTAAATTTGCCCGTCCAGACACCTCCAGCTAGTCTCTCATTGGTTCTCACTATTCCTGTTCATCTTCCGCAGAAATTGCAAACTGGGCCAAACAGGAGGTTAAAGGGACTGACTCTCCAAGTCGGGAGAGTGTTAGTAAAGCGTCTGGAATGTTGCACCCGAGTACCAGGGTACGAAAACTGAGACATATTTGAACACGTCTCCCGATCACACGGTTGATCATACTCTAGGTTCCACATGCATATTTTAGCTGAAGGAAGAATACCTTAAACCTGGGTAGTTGAAACCCGTGGAATGGGTACCATGCAATATGACTTCAAAGGGTCTTCATTTGCTCACCGAACCTCTCCAATCCTATCACTGCTGCGTTTATGCCCCTGTACACATGCTTGATTCTCTTTTGGAGACATAGCAATCCCTAGGTTTTAAGTTACTTACTAGTCAGGTACATTCTTAGGCGTTTAATATGGGGTGTTGAGTCCATTTCGTTGAGCAAGGAGTAGCTCTTGTCTATTCCATATTTGGCTTAAGGAACTTTATCTGTGCTCATTTCAATCTCTAGTTTTATGCAGCACCCCAACTCACCTTTCCCCTTAAGCAAGCATAAGTTGGTTTTCTAAATTTGAGACCCTGTTCTGTTCTGTAATTCAGTTCCTGTGTAGCCAAGTTTACATTCCATGTATTACTGATATCTTATGATGTTTCTTTTTCTGTGTGACTTATTTCAGTTAGAATCATCATACCTGAATCCACTCATTGTGCTGCTAAGGGCCTGATGACATAGATTTCATTGCTGAGTGATATTGCTTTGTAAGTAAATACCACAGCTTCTTTATCCATTTTTCGCTTTCTGCGATGTTGAACTTGTACTGTAAACGATGTTCTTGTAAACAGAGCCATCCCAAACTTTGGGGTGGCTGTGTCTTTTTGATTTTAATTTCCCTAAGCTATAGGACCATAAGTGGAAGTGCCCTAGGCTCTGTTGCTTTGTTTTTTAGATGTTTCAGGAAACACCATACACTTCTCCCGAGTGTCTCTTGGCAATTTACATCCCGCCCATCAGCATAACAAGGCTCCCAGTTCTCCATGACCTTTCCTGCCTTTCTGGATTTTACACTTTTTTCAGATGGCCCTTTTGACCGGGGGGAAGTGAGACTTCATTGTAGTGCAGATTTCCTTTGCAAGTTTGCTTGGTTGGCCAACAAGTGCGTATGCGTTTTTTCCTGAATATATTCAAGAAAAAATGCATACGCCCTTTTTGGCCAAGTGCATCATTGTGGACGTTCCGCCTCTTTTCCTATGCTTTCAATGCAATTCCAGTCTACCTCCTGAAATCGGTTTCCTGCAATTCTGTCCCGCTTTCAAGTCCTCTTGGCAGCCTAACTTCAGTATATTTTTGGACGATAGCTGTCATTTATAACTCTGCCGGTTTGTGCATTACAGTGCCCCTGAGCTACTTTCTTCAAATCGCTTTCTCGTGACCTGGCCGCAACACCGCAGGATGGCTTCAGGCCCTAATCTGGTTCCGGCACGGCACGCTGAGCCTTTGGTTAATTCCTCTTCCTGGTGGGAAATGAGAGTTAAATTTGCCCGTCCAGACACCTCCAGCTAGTCTCTCATTGGTTCTCCCTATTCCTGTTCATCTTCCGCAGAAATTGCAAACTGGTCCAAACAGGAGGTTAAAGGCGCTGATTCTCCAAGTGGGGAGAGTGTTAGTAAAGCGTCTGGAATGTTGCACCCGAGTACCAGGGTACGAAAACTGAGACATATTTGAACACGTCTCCCGATCACATGGTTGATCATACTCTAGGTTCCACATGCATGTTGTAGCTGAAGGAAGAATACCTTAAAACTGGGTAGTTGAAACCCGTGGAATGGGTACCATGCAATATGACTTCAAAGGGTCTTCATTTGCTCACCGAACCTCTCCAATCCTATCACTGCTGCGTTTATGCCCCTGTACACATGCTTGATTCGCTTTCGGAGACATAGCAATCCATAGGTTTTAAGATACTTACTAGTCAGGTACATTCTTAGGCGTTTAATATGGGGTGTTGAGTCCATTTCGTTGAGCAAGGAGTAGCTCTTGACTATTCCATATTTGGCTTAAGGAACTTTATCTGTGCTCATTTCAATCTCTGGTTTTATGCAGCACCCCGACTCACCTTTCCTCTTAAGCAAGCATAAGTTGGTTTTCTAAATTTGAGACCCTGTTCTGTTTTGGAATTCAGTTCCTGTGTAGCCAAGTTTACATTCCGTGTATTACTGATATCTTATGATGTTTCTTTTTCTGTGTGACTTATTTCAGTTAGAATCATCGTACCTGAATCCACTCATTGTGCTGCTAAGGACCTGATGACATAGATTTCATTGCTGAGTGATATTGCTTTGTAAGTAAATACCACAACTTCTTTATCCATTTTTCACTTTCTGTGATACTGAACTTGTACGGTAAACGAGGTTCTTGTAAACAGAGGCGTCCCAAACTTTGGGGTGGCTGTGTCTTTTTGATTTTAATTTCCCTAAGCTATAGGACCATAAGTGGAAGTGCCCTAGGCTCTGTTGCTTTGTTTTTTAGATGTTTCAGGAAACACCATACACTTCTCCCGAGTGTCTGTTGGCAATTTACATCCCGCCCATCAGCATAACAAGGCTCCCAGTTCTCCATGGCCTGTCCTGCCTTTCTGGATTTTACACTTTTTTCAGATGGCCCTTTTGACCGGAAGGAAGTGAGACTTCATTGTAGTGCAGATTTCCTTTGCAAGCTTGCTTGGTTGGCCAAAAAGGGCGTATGCGTTTTTTCCTGAATATATTCAGGAAAAAACGCATACGCCCTTTTTGGCCAAGTGCATCATTGTGGACGTTCTGCCTCTTTTCCTATGCTTTCAATGCAATTCCAGTCTACCTCCTGAAATCGGTTTCCTGCAATTCTGCCCCGCTTTCAAGTCCTCTTGGCAGCCTTACTTCAGTATATTTTTGGACGATCGCTGTCATTTATAACTCTGCAGGTTTGTGAATTACAGTGCCCCTTAGCTACTTTCTTCAACTCGCTTTCTTGTGACCTGGACGCAACACCGCAGGATGGCTTCAGTCCCTAATCTGGTTCCGGCATGGCACGCTGAGCCTTTGGTTATTTCCTCTTCCTGGTGGGAAATGAGAGTTAAATTTGCCCGTCCAGACACCTCCAGCTAGTCTCTCATTGGTTCTCCCTATTCCTGTTCATCTTCCGCAGTAATTGCAAACTGGGCCAAACAGGAGGTTAAAGGCACTGACTCTCCAAGTCGGGAGAGTGTTAGTAAAGCGTCTGGAATGTTGCACCCGAGTACCAGGGTACGAAAACTGAGACATATTTGAACACATCTCCCAATCACATGGTTGATCATACTTTAGGTTCCACATGCATGTTTTAGCTGAAGGAAGAATACCTTAAACCTGGGTAGTTGAAACCCGTGGAATGGGTACCATAAAATATGACTTCAAAGGGTCTTCATTTGCTCACCAAACCTCTCCAATCCTATCACTGCTGCGTTTATGCCCCTGTACACCTGCTTGATTCTCTTTCGGAGACATAGCAATCCATAGGTTTTAAGATACTTACTAGTCAGGTACATTCTTAGGCGTTTAATATGCGGTGTTGAGTCCATTTCGTTGAGCAAGGAGTAGCTCTTGTCTATTCCATATTTGGCTTAAGGAACTTTATCTGTGCTCATTTCAATCTCTGGTTTTATGCAGCACCCCAACTCACCTTTCCCCTTAAGCAAGCATAAGTTGGTTTTCTAAATTTGAGACCCTGTTCTGTTCTGTAATTCAGTTCCTGTGTAGCCAAGTTTACATTCCGTGTATTACTGATATCTTATGATGTTTCTTTTTCTGTGTGACTTATTTCAGTTAGAATCATCATACCTGAATCCACTCATTGTGCTGCTAAGGGCCTGATGACATAGATTTCATTGCTGAGTGATATTCTTTTGTAAGTAACACCACAACTTCTTTATCCATTTTTCACTTTCTGCGATGTTGAACTTGTACTGTAAACGAGGTTCTTGTAAACAGAGGCGTCTCAAACTTTGGGGTGGCTGTGTCTTTTTGATTTTAATTTCCCTAAGCTATAGGACCATAAGTGGAAGTGCCCTAGGCTCTGTTGCTGTGTTTGTTAGATGTTTCAGGAAACACCAAACACATCTCCCGAGTGTCTGTTGGCAATTTACATCCCGCCCATCAGCATAACAAGGCTCCCAGTTCTCCATGGCCTGTCCTGCCTTTCTGGATTTTACACTTTTTTCAGATGGCCCTTTTGACCGGGGGGAAGTGAGACTTCATTGTAGTGCAGATTTCCTTTGCAAGCTTGCTTGGTTGGCCAAAAAGGGCGTATGCATTTTTTCCTGAATATATTCAGGAAAAAACGCATACGCCCTTTTTGGCCAAGTGCATCATTGTGGACGTTCCGCCTCTTTTCCTATGCTTTCAATGCAATTCCAGTCTACCTCCTGAAATCGGTTTCCTGCAATTCTGCCCCGCTTTCAAGTCCTCTTGGCAGCCTTACTTCAGTATATTTTTGGACGATAGCTGTCATTTATAACTCTGCAGCTTTGTGAATTACAGTGCCCCTGAGCTCCTTTCTTCAACTCGCTTTCTTGTGAGCTGGCCGCAACACCGCAGGATGGCTTCAGGCCCTAATCTGGTTCCGGCACGGCACATTGAGCCTTTGGTTAATTCCTCTTCCTGGTGGGAAATGAGAGTTAAATTTGCCCGTTCAGACACGTCCAGCTAGTCTCTCATTGGTTCTCCCTATTCCTGTTCATCTTCCGCAGAAATTGCAAACTGGGCCAAACAGGAGGTTAAAGGCACTGACTCTCCAAGTCGGGAGAGTGTTAGTAAAGCGTCTGGAATGTTGCACCCGAGTACCAGGGTACGAAAACTGAGACAGATTTGAACACGTCTCCCAATCACATGGTTGATCATACTCTAGGTTCCACATGCATGTTTTAGCTGAAGGAAGAATACCTTAAACCTGGGTAGTTGAAACCCGTGGAATGGGTACCATAAAATATGACTTCAAAGGGTCTGCATTTGCTCACCGAATCTCTCAAATCCTATCACTGCTGCGTTTATGCCCCTGTACACATGCTTGATTCTCTTTCGGAGACATAGCAATCCATAGGTTTTAAGATGCTTACTAGTCAGGTACATTCTTAGGCGTTTAATATGGGGTGTTGAGTCCATTTCGTTGAGCAAGGAGTAGCTCTTGTCTATTCCATATTTGGCTTAAGGAACTTTATCTGTGCTCATTTCAATCTCTGGTTTTATGCAGCACCCCAACTCACCTTTCCCCTTAAGCAAGCATAAGTTGGTTTTCTAAATTTGAGACCCTGTTCTGTTCTGTAATTGAGTTCCTGTGTAGCCAAGTTTACATTCCGTGTATTAGTGATATCTTATGATGTTTCTTTTTCTGTGTGACTTATTTCAGTTAGAATCATCATACCTGAATCCACTCATTGTGCTGCTAAGGGCCTGATGACATAGATTTCATTGCTGAGTGATATTGCTTTGTAAGTAAATACCACAACCTCTTTATCCATTTTTCACTTTCTGCGATGTTGAACTTGTACTGTAAACGAGGTTCTTGTAAACAGAGCCGTTCCAACCTTTGGGGTGGCTGTGTCTTTTTGATTTTAATTTCCCTAAGCTATAGGACCATAAGTGGAAGTGCCCTAGGCTCTGTTGCTTTGTTTTTTAGATGTTTCAGGAAACACCATACACTTCTCCCGAGTGTCTGTTGGCAATTTACATCCCGCCCATCAGCATAACAAGGCTTCCAGTTCTCCATGGCCTGTGCTGCCTTTCTGGATTTTACACTTTTTTCAGATGGTCCTTTTGACCGGGGGGAAGTGAGACTTCATTGTAGTGCAGATTTCCTTTGCAAGCTTGCTTGGTTGGCCAAAAAGGGCGTATGCGTTTTTTCCTGAATATATTCAGGAAAAAACGCATACGCCCTTTTTGGCCAAGTGCATCATTGTGGACGTTCTGCCTCTTTTCCTATGCTTTCAATGCAATTCCAGTCTACCTCCTGAAATCGGTTTCCTGCAATTCTGCCCCGCTTTCAAGTCCTCTTGGCAGCCTTACTTCAGTATATTTTTGGACGATAGCTGTCATTTATAACTCTGCAGGTTTGTGAATTACAGTGCCCCTGAGCTCCTTTCTTCAACTCGCTTTCTTGTGAGCTGGCCGCAACACCGCAGGATGTCTTCAGGCCCTAATCTGGTTCTGGCACGGCACGCTGAGCCTTTGGTTATTTCCTCTTCCTGGTGGGAAATGAGAGTTAAATTTGCCCATTCAGACACCTCCAGCTAGTCTCTCATTGGTTCTCCCTATTCCTGTTCATCTTCCGCAGAAATTGCAAACTGGGCCAAACAGGAGGTTAAAGGCGCTGACTCTCCAAGTGGGGAGAGTGTTAGTAAAGCGTCTGGAATGTTGCACCCGAGTACCAGGGGAGGAAAACTGAGACATATTTGAACACGTCTCCCGTTCACACGGTTGATCATACTCTGGGTTCCACATGCATGTTTTAGCTGAAGGAAGAATACCTTAAACCTGGAGAGTTGAGACCCGTGGAATGGGTACCATGCAATATGATTTCAAAGGGTCTTCATTTGCTCACCGAACCTCTCCAATCCTATCACTGCTGCGTTTATGCCCCTGTACACACGCTTGATTCTCTTTTGGAGACTTAGCAATCCATAGGTTTTAAGATACTTACTAGTCAGGTACATTTTTAGGCGTTTAATATGGGGTGTTGAGTCCATTTTGTTGAGCAAGGAGTAGCTCTTGTCTATTCCATATTTGGCTTAAGGAACTTTATCTGTGCTCATTTCAATCTCTGGTTTTATGCAGCACCCCAACTCTCCTTTCCCCTTAAGCAAGCATAAGTTGGTTTTCTAAATTTGAGACCCTGTTCTGTTTTGGAATTCAGTTCCTGTGTAGCCAAGTTTACATTCCGTGTATTAGTGATATCTTATGATGTTTCTTTTTCTGTGTGACTTATTTCAGTTAGAATCATCATACCTGAATCCACTCATTATGCTGCTACGGGCCTGATGACATAGATTTCATTGCTGAGTGATACTGCATTGTACGTAAGTACCACAAGTTCTTTATCCATTTTTCACATTCTGTGATGTTGAACTTGTACGGTAAACGAGGTTCTTGTAAACAGAGGCGTCCCAAACTTTGGGGTGGCTGTGTCTTTTTGATTTTAATTTCCCTAAGCTATAGGACCATAAGTGGAAGTGCCCTAGGTTCTGTTGCTTTGTTTTTTAGATGTTTCAGGAAAAACCACACACTTCTCCCGAGTGTCTGTTGGCAATTTACATCCCGCCCATCAGCATATCAAGGCTCCCAGTTCTCCATGGCCTGTCCTGTCTTTCTGGATTTTACACTTTTTTCAGATGGCCCTTTTGACCGGGGGGAAGTGAGACTTCATTGTAGTGCAGATTTCCTTTGCAAGCTTGCTTGGTTGGCCAAAAAGGGCGTATGCGTTTTTTCCTGAATATATTCAGGAAAAAACGCATACGCCCTTTTTGGCCAAGTGCATCATTTTGGACGTTCCGCCTCTTTTCCTATGCTTTCAATGCAATTCCAGTCTACCTCCTGAAATCGGTTTCCTGCAATTCTGCCCCGCTTTCAAGTCCTCTTGGCAGCCTTACTTCAGTATATTTTTGGACGATAGCTGTCATTTATAACTCTGCAGGTTTGTGAATTACAGTGCCCCTGAGCTCCTTTCTTCAACTCGCTTTCTTGTGAGCTGGCCGCAACACCGCAGGATGGCTTCAGTCCCTAATCTGGTTCCGGCATGGCACGCTGAGCCTTTGCTTATTTCCTCTTCCTGGTGGGAAATGAGAGTTAAATTTGCCCGTCCAGACACCTCCAGCTAGTCTCTCATTGGTTCTCACTATTCCTGTTCATCTTCCGCAGAAATTGCAAACTGGGCCAAACAGGAGGTTAAAGGGACTGACTCTCCAAGTCGGGAGAGTGTTAGTAAAGCGTCTGGAATGTTGCACCTGAGTACCAGGGTACGAAAACTGAGACATATTTGAACACGTCTCCCGTTCACACGGTTGATCATACTCTGGGTTCCACATGCATGATTTAGCTGAAGGAAGAATACCTTAAACCTGGGTAGTTGAAACCCGTGGAATGGGTACCATGCAATATGACTTCAAAGGGTCTTCATTTGCTCACCGAACCTCTCCAATCCTATCACTGCTGCGTTTATGCCCCTGTACATATGCTTGATTCTCTTTCGGAGACATAGCAATCCATAAGTTTCAAGATACTTACTAGTCAGGTACATTCTTAGGCGTTTAATATGGGGTGTTGAGTCCATTTCGTTGAGCAAGGAGTAGCTCTTGTCTATTCCATAATTGGCTTAAGGAACTTTATCTGTGTTCATTTCAATCTCTGGTTTTATGCAGCACCCCAACTCACTTTTCCCCTTAAGCAAGCATAAGTTGGTTTTCTAAATTTGAGACCCTGTTCTGTTCTGTAATTCAGTTCCTGTGTAGCCAAGTTTACATTCCATGTATTACTGATATCTTATGATGTTTCTTTTTCTGTGTGACTTATTTCAGTTAGAATCATCATACCTGAATCCACTCATTGTGCTGCTATGGGCCTGATGACATAGATTTCATTGCTGAGTGATATTGCTTTGTAAGTAAATACCACAACTTCTTTATCCATTTTTCACTTTCTGCGATGTTGAACTTGTACTGTAAACGAGGTTCTTGTAAACAGAGCCATTCCAACCTTTGGGGTGCCTGTGTCTTTTTTATTTTAATTTCCCTAAGCCATAGGACCATAAGTGGAAGTGCCCTAGGCTCTGTTGCTTTGTTTTTCAGATGTTTCAGGAAACACCATACACTTCTCCCGAGTGTCTGTTGGCAATTTACATCCCGCCCATCAGCATAACAAGGCTTCCAGTTCTCCATGGCCTGTCCTGCCTTTCTGGATTTTACACTTTTTTCAGATGGCCCTTTTGACCGGGGGGAAGTGAGACTTCATTGTAGTGCAGATTTCCTTTGCAAGCTTGCTTGGTTGGCCAAAAAGGGCGTATGCGTTTTTTCCTGAATATATTCAGGAAAAAACGCATACGCCCTTTTTGGCCAAGTGCATCATTGTGGACGTTCCGCCTCTTTTCCTATGCTTTCAATGCAATTCCAGTCTACCTCCTGAAATCGGTTTCCTGCAATTCTGCCCCGCTTTCAAGTCCTCTTGGCAGCCTTACTTCAGTATATTTTTGGACGATAGCTGTCATTTATAACTCTGCAGGTTTGTGAATTACAGTGCCCCTGAGCTCCTTTCTTCAACTCGCTTTCTTGTGAGCTGGCCGCAACACCGCAGGATGGCTTCAGGCCCTAATCTGGTTCCGGCACGGCACACTGAGCCTTTGGTTAATTCCTCTTCCTGGTGGGAAATGAGAGTTAAATTTGCCCGTTCAGACATGTCCAGCTAGTCTCTCATTGGTTCTCCCTATTCCTGTTCATCTTCCGCAGAAATTGCAAACTGGGCCAAACAGGAGGTTAAAGGCACTGACTCTCCAAGTCGGGAGAGTGTTAGTAAAGCGTCTGGAATGTTGCACCCGAGTACCAGGGTACGAAAACTGAGACAGATTTGAACACGTCTCCCAATCACATGGTTGATCATACTCTAGGTTCCACATGCATGTTTTAGCTGAAGGAAGAATACCTTAAACCTGGGTAGTTGAAACCCGTGGAATGGGTACCATAAAATATGACTTCAAAGGGTCTTCATTTGCTCACCGAATCTCTCCAATCCTATCACTGCTGCGTTTATGCCCCTGTACACATGCTTGATTCTCTTTCGGAGACATAGCAATCCATAGGTTTTAAGATGCTTACTACTCAGGTACATTCTTAGGCGTTTAATATGGGGTGTTGAGTCCATTTCGTTGAGCAAGGAGTAGCTCTTGTCTATTCCATATTTGGCTTAAGGAACTTTATCTGTGCTCATTTCAATCTCTGGTTTTATGCAGCACCCCAACTCACCTTTCCCCTTAAGCAAGCATAAGTTGGTTTTCTAAATTTGAGACCCTGTTCTGTTCTGTAATTCAGTTCCTGTGTAGCCAAGTTTACATTCCGTGTATTACTGATATCTTATGATGTTTCTTTTTCTGTGTGACTTATTTCAGTTAGAATCATCATACCTGAATCCACTCATTGTGCTGCTAAGGGCCTGATGACATAGATTTCATTGCTGAGTGATATTGCTTTGTAAGTAAATACCACAACCTCTTTATCCATTTTTCACTTTCTGCGATGTTGAACTTGTACTGTAAACGAGGTTCTTGTAAACAGAGCCGTTCCAACCTTTGGGGTGGCTGTGTCTTTTTGATTTTAATTTCCCTAAGCTATAGGACCATAAGTGGAAGTGCCCTAGGCTCTGTTGCTTTGTTTTTTAGATGTTTCAGGAAACACCATACACTTCTCCCGAGTGTCTGTTGGCAATTTACATCCCGCCCATCAGCATAACAAGGCTTCCAGTTCTCCATGGCCTGTGCTGCCTTTCTGGATTTTACACTTTTTTCAGATGGCCCTTTTGACCGGGGGGAAGTGAGACTTCATTGTAGTGCAGATTTCCTTTGCAAGCTTGCTTGGTTGGCCAAAAAGGGCGTATGCGTTTTTTCCTGAATATATTCAGGAAAAAACGCATACGCCCTTTTTGGCCAAGTGCATCATTGTGGACGTTCTGCCTCTTTTCCTATGCTTTCAATGCAATTCCATTCTACCTCCTGAAATCGGTTTCCTGCAATTCTGCCCCGCTTTCAAGTCCTCTTGGCAGCCTTACTTCAGTATATTTTTGGACGATAGCTGTCATTTATAACTCTGCAGGTTTGTGAATTACAGTGCCCCTGAGCTCCTCTCTTCAACTCGCTTTCTTGTGAGCTGGCCGCAACACCGCAGGATGGCTTCAGGCCCTAATCTGGTTCTGGCACGGCACGCTGAGCCTTTGGTTATTTCCTCTTCCTGGTGGGAAATGAGAGTTAAATTTGCCCGTTCAGACACCTCCAGCTAGTCTCTCATTGGTTCTCCCTATTCCTGTTCATCTTCCGCAGAAATTGCAAACTGGGCCAAACAGGAGGTTAAAGGCGCTGACTCTCCAAGTGGGGAGAGTGTTAGTAAAGCGTCTGGAATGTTGCACCCGAGTACCAGGGGAGGAAAACTGAGACATATTTGAACACGTCTCCCGTTCACACGGTTGATCATACTCTGGGTTCCACATGCATGTTTTAGCTGAAGGAAGAATACCTTAAACCTGGAGAGTTGAGACCCGTGGAATGGGTACCATGCAATATGATTTCAAAGGGTCTTCATTTGCTCACTGAACCTCTCCAATCCTATCACTGCTGCGTTTATGCCCCTGTACACACGCTTGATTCTCTTTTGGAGACTTAGCAATCCATAGGTTTTAAGATACTTACTAGTCAGGTACATTTTTAGGCGTTTAATATGGGGAGTTGAGTTCATTTCGTTGAGCAAGGAGTAGCTCTTGTCTATTCCATATTTGGCTTAAGGAACTTTATCTGTGCTCATTTCAATCTCTGGTTTTATGCAGCACCCCAACTCACCTTTCCCCTTAAGCAAGCATAAGTTGGTTTTCTAAATTTGAGACCCTGTTCTGTTTTGGAATTCAGTTCCTGTGTAGCCAAGTTTACATTCCGTGTATTAGTGATATCTTATGATGTTTCTTTTTCTGTGTGACTTATTTCAGTTAGAATCATCATACCTGAATCCACTCATTATGCTGCTACGGGCCTGATGACATAGATTTCATTGCTGAGTGATACTGCATTGTACGTAAGTACCACAAGTTCTTTATCCATTTTTCACATTCTGTGATGTTGAACTTGTACGGTAAACTAGGTTCTTGTAAACAGAGGCGTCCCAAACTTTGGGGTGGCTGTGTCTTTTTGATTTTAATTTCCCTAAGCTATAGGACCATAAGTGGAAGTGCCCTAGGCTCTGTTGCTTTGTTTTTTAGATGTTTCAGGAAACACCATACACTTCTCCCGAGTGTCTGTTGGCAATTTACATCCCGCCCATCAGCATAACAAGGCTCCCAGTTCTCCATGGCCTGTCCTGCCTTTCTGGATTTTACACTTTTTTCAGATGGCCCTTTTGACCGGGGGGAAGTGAGACTTCATTGTAGTGCAGATTTCCTTTGCAAGCTTGCTTGGTTGGCCAAAAAGGGCATATACGTTTTTTCCTGAATATATTCAGGAAAAAACGCATACGCCCTTTTTGGCCAAGTGCATCATTGTGGACGTTCTGCCTCTTTTCCTATGCTTTCAATGCAATTCCAGTCTACCTCCTGAAATCGGTTTCCTGCAATTCTGCCCCGCTTTCAAGTCCTCTTGGCAGCCTTACTTCAGTATATTTTTGGACGATAGCTGTCATTTATAACTCTGCAGGTTTGTGCATTACAGTGCCCCTGAGCTCCTTTCTTCAACTCGCTTTCTTGTGAGCTGGCCGCAACACCGCAGCATGGCTTCAGGCCCTAAACTCGTTCCGGCACGGCACGCTGAGCCTTTGGTTAATTCCTCTTCCTGGTGGGAAATGAGAGTTAAATTTGCCCCTCCAGACACCTCCAGCTAGTCTCTCATTGGTTCTCGCTATTCCTGTTCATCTTCCGCAGAAATTGCAAACTGGGCCAAACAGGAGGTTAAAGGCACTGACTCTCCAAGTCGGGAGAGTGTTAGTAAAGTGTCTGGAATGTTGCACCCGAGTACCAGGGGAGGAAAACTGAGACATATTTGAACACGTCTCCCGATCACATGGTTGATCATACTCTAGGTTCCACATGCATATTTTAGCTGAAGGAAGAATACCTTAAACCTCGGTAGTTGAAACCCGTGGAATGGGTACCATGCAATATGACTTCAAAGGGTCTTCATTTGCTCACCGAACCTCTCCAATCCTATCACTGCTGCGTTTATGCCCCTGTACACACGCTTGATTCTCTTTTGGAGACATAGCAATCCCTAGGTTTTACGTTACTTACTAGTCAGGTACATTCTTAGGCGTTTAATATGGGGTGTTGAGTCCATTTTGTTGAGCAAGGAGTAGCTCTTGTCTATTCTATATTTGGCTTAAGGAACTTTATCTGTGCTCATTTCAATCTCTGGTTTTATGCAGCACCCCAACTCACCTTTCCCCTTAAGCAAGCATAAGTTGGTTTTCTAAATTTGAGACCCTGTTCTGTTCTGTAATTCAGTTCCTGTGTAGCCAAGTTTACATTCCATGTATTACTGATATCTTATGATGTTTCTTTTTCTGTGTGACTTATTTCAGTTAGAATCATCATACCTGAATCCACTCATTGTGCTGCTAAGGGCCTGATGACATAGATTTCATTGCTGAGTGATATTGCTTTGTAAGTAAATACCACAGCTTCTTTATCCATTTTTCGCTTTCTGCGATGTTGAACTTGTACTGTAAACGATGTTCTTGTAAACAGAGCCATCCCAAACTTTGGGGTGGCTGTGTCTTTTTGATTTTAATTTCCCTAAGCTATAGGACCATAAGTGGAAGTGCCCTAGGCTCTGTTGCTTTGTTTTTTAGATGTTTCAGGAAACACCATACACTTCTCCCGAGTGTCTGTTGGCAATTTACATCCCGCCCATCAGCATAACAAGGCTCCCAGTTCTCCATGGCCTGTCCTGCCTTTCTGGATTTTACAATTTCGCCAGATGGCCCTTTTGACCGGAAGGAAGTGAGACTTCATTGTAGTGCAGATTTCCTTTGCAAGCTTGCTTGGTTGGCCAAAAAGGGCGTATGCGTTTTTTCCTGAATATATTCAGGAAAAAACGCATACGCCCTTTTTGGCCAAGTGCATCATTGTGGACGTTCTGCCTCTTTTCCTATGCTTTCATTGCAATTCCAGTCTACCTCCTGAAATCGGTTTCCTGCAATTCTGCCCCGCTTTCAAGTCCTCTTGGCAGCCTTACTTCAGTATATTTTTGGACGATCGCTGTCATTTATAACTCTGCAGGTTTGTGAATTACAGTGCCCCTTAGCTACTTTCTTCAACTCGCTTTCTTGTGAGCTGGCCGCAACACCGCAGGATGGCTTCAGTCCCTAATCTGGTTCCGGCACGGCACGCTGAGCCTTTGGTTATTTCCTCTTCCTGGTGGAAAATGAGAGTTAAATTTGCCCGTCCAGACACCTCCAGCTAGTCTCTCATTGGTTCTCCCTATTCCTGTTCATCTTCCGCAGAAATTGCAAACTGGGCCAAACAGGAGGTTAAAGGCACTGACTCTCCAAGTGGGGAGAGTGTTAGTAAAGCGTCTGGAATGTTGCACCCGAGTACCAGGGGAGGAAAACTGAGACATATTTGAACACGTCTCCCTTTCACACAGTTGATCATACTCTGGGTTCTACATGCATGATTTAGCTCAAGGAAGAATACCTTAAATCTGGAGAGTTGAGACCCGTGGAATGGGTACCATGCAATATGACTTCAAAGGGTCTTCATTTGCTCACCGAACCTCTCCAATCCTATCACTGCTGCGTTTATGCCCCTGTACATACGATTGATTCTCTTTTGGAGACATAGCAATCCATAGGTTTTAAGATACTTACTAGTCAGGTACATTCTTAGGCGTTTAATATGCGGTGTTGAGTCCATTTCGTTGAGCAAGGAGTAGCTCTTGTCTATTCCATATTTGGCTTAAGGAACTTTATCTGTGCTCATTTCAATCTCTGGTTTTATGCAGCACCCCGACTCACCTTTCCTCTTAAGCAAGCATAAGTTGGTTTTCTAAATTTGAGACCCTGTTCTGTTTTGGAATTCAGTTCCTGTGTAGCCAAGTTTACATTCCGTGTATTAGTGATATCTTATGATGTTTCTTTTTCTGTGTGACTTATTTCAGTTAGAATCATCGAACCTGAATCCACTTATTATGCTGCTAAGGGCCTGATGACATAGATTTCATTGCTGAGTGATACTGCATTGTACGTAAGTACCACAAGTTCTTTATCCATTTTTCACTTTCTGTGATACTGAACTTGTACGGTAAACGAGGTTCTTGTAAACAGAGGCGTCCCAAACTTTGGGGTGGCTGTGTCTTTTTGATTTTAATTTCCCTAAGCTATAGGACCATAAGTGGAAGTGCCCTAGGCTCTGTTGCTTTGTTTTTTAGATGTTTCAGGAAACACCATACACTTCTCCCGAGTGTCTCTTGGCAATTTACATCCCGCCCATCAGCATAACAAGGCTCCCAGTTCTCCATGACCTTTCCTGCCTTTCTGGATTTTACAATTTTTTCAGATGGCCCTTTTGACCGGGGGGAAGTGAGACTTCATTGTAGTGCAGATTTCCTTTGCAAGTTTGCTTGGTTGGCCAACAAGTGCGTATGCGTTTTTTCCTGAATATATTCAAGAAAAAATGCATACGCCCTTTTTGGCCAAGTGCATCATTGTGGACGTTCTGCCTCTTTTCCTATGCTTTCAATGCAATTCCAGTCTACCTCCTGAAATCGGTTTCCTGCAATTCTGCCCCGCTTTCAAGTCCTCTTGGCAGCCTTACTTCAGTATATTTTTGGACGATCGCTGTCATTTATAACTCTGCAGGTTTGTGAATTACAGTGCCCCTTAGCTACTTTCTTCAACTCGCTTTCTTGTGAGCTGGCCGCAACACCGCAGGATGGCTTCAGTCCCTAATCTGGTTCCGGCACAGCACGCTGAGCCTTTGGTTATTTCCTCTTCCTGGTGGAAAATGAGAGTTAAATTTGCCCGTCCAGACACCTCCAGCTAGTCTCTCATTGGTTCTCCCTATTCCTGTTCATCTTCCGCAGAAATTGCAAACTGGGCCAAACAGGAGGTTAAAGGCACTGACTCTCCAAGTGGGGAGAGTGTTAGTAAAGCGTCTGGAATGTTGCACCCGAGTACCAGGGGAGGAAAACTGAGACATATTTGAACACGTCTCCCTTTCACACAGTTGATCATACTCTGGGTTCTACATGCATGATTTAGCTCAAGGAAGAATACCTTAAATCTGGAGAGTTGAGACCCGTGGAATGGGTACCATGCAATATGACTTCAAAGGGTCTTCATTTGCTCACCGAACCTCTCCAATCCTATCACTGCTGCGTTTATGCCCCTGTACATACGATTGATTCTCTTTTGGAGACATAGCAATCCATAGGTTTTAAGATACTTACTAGTCAGGTACATTCTTAGGCGTTTAATATGCGGTGTTGAGTCCATTTCGTTGAGCAAGGAGTAGCTCTTGTCTATTCCATATTTGGCTTAAGGAACTTTATCTGTGCTCATTTCAATCTCTGGTTTTATGCAGCACCCCGACTCACCTTTCCTCTTAAGCAAGCATAAGTTGGTTTTCTAAATTTGAGACCCTGTTCTGTTTTGGAATTCAGTTCCTGTGTAGCCAAGTTTACATTCCGTGTATTAGTGATATCTTATGATGTTTCTTTTTCTGTGTGACTTATTTCAGTTGGAATCATCGAACCTGAATCCACTTATTATGCTGCTAAGGGCCTGATGACATAGATTTCATTGCTGAGTGATACTGCATTGTACGTAAGTACCACAAGTTCTTTATCCATTTTTCACTTTCTGTGATACTGAACTTGTACGGTAAACGAGGTTCTTGTAAACAGAGGCGTCCCAAACTTTGGGGTGGCTGTGTCTTTTTGATTTTAATTTCCCTAAGCTATAGGACCATAAGTGGAAGTGCCCTAGGCTCTGTTGCTTTGTTTTTTAGATGTTTCAGGAAACACCATACACTTCTCCCGAGTGTCTCTTGGCAATTTACATCCCGCCCATCAGCATAACAAGGCTCCCAGTTCTCCATGACCTTTCCTGCCTTTCTGGATTTTACACTTTTTTCAGATGGCCCTTTTGACCGGGGGGAAGTGAGACTTCATTGTAGTGCAGATTTCCTTTGCAAGTTTGCTTGGTTGGCCAACAAGTGCGTATGCGTTTTTTCCTGAATATATTCAAGAAAAAATGCATACGCCCTTTTTGGCCAAGTGCATCATTGTGGACGTTCTGCCTCTTTTCCTATGCTTTCAATGCAATTCCAGTCTACCTCCTGAAATCGGTTTCCTGCAATTCTGTCCCGCTTTCAAGTCCTCTTGGCAGCCTAACTTCAGTATATTTTTGGACGATAGCTGTCATTTATAACTCTGCCGGTTTGTGCATTACAGTGCCCCTGAGCTACTTTCTTCAAATCGCTTTCTTGTGACCTGGCCGCAACACCGCAGGATGGCTTCAGGCCCTAATCTGGTTCCGGCACGGCACGCTGAGCCTTTGGTTAATTCCTCTTCCTGGTGGGAAATGAGAGTTAAATTTGCCCGTCCAGACACCTCCAGCTAGTCTCTCATTGGTTCTCCCTATTCCTGTTCATCTTCCGCAGAAATTGCAAACTGGTCCAAACAGGAGGTTAAAGGCGCTGACTCTCCAAGTGGGGAGAGTGTTAGTAAAGCGTCTGGAATGTTGCACCCGAGTACCAGGGTACGAAAACTGAGACATATTTGAACACGTCTCCCGATCACATGGTTGATCATACTCTAGGTTCCACATGCATGTTTTAGCTGAAGGAAGAATACCTTAAACCTGGGTAGTTGAAACCCGTGGAATGGGTACCATGCAATATGACTTCAAAGGGTCTTCATTTGCTCACCGAACCTCTCCAATCCTATCACTGCTGCGTTTATGCCCCTGTACACACGCTTGATTCGCTTTCGGAGACATAGCAATCCATAGGTTTTAAGATACTTACTAGTCAGGTACATTCTTAGGCGTTTAATATGGGGTGTTGAGTCCATTTCGTTGAGCAAGGAGTAGCTCTTGACTATTCCATATTTGGCTTAAGGAACTTTATCTGTGCTCATTTCAATCTCTGGTTTTATGCAGCACCCCAACTCACCTTTCCCCTTAAGCAAGCATAAGTTGGTTTTCTAAATTTGAGACCCTGTTCTGTTCTGTAATTCAGTTCCTGTGTAGCCAAGTTTACATTCCGTGTATTACTGATATCTTATGATGTTTCTTTTTCTGTGTGACTTATTTCAGTTAGAATCATCGTACCTGAATCCACTCATTGTGCTGCTAAGGACCTGATGACATAGATTTCATTGCTGAGTGATATTGCTTTGTAAGTAAATACCACAACTTCTTTATCCATTTTTCACTTTCTGTGATACTGAACTTGTATGGTAAACGAGGTTCTTGTAAACAGAGGCGTCCCAAACTTTGGGGTGGCTGTGTCTTTTTGATTTTAATTTCCCTAAGCTATAGGACCATAAGTGGAAGTGCCCTAGGCTCTGTTGCTTTGTTTTTTAGATGTTTCAGGAAACACCATACACTTCTCCCGAGTGTCTGTTGGCAATTTACATCCCGCCCATCAGCATAACAAGGCTCCCAGTTCTCCATGGCCTGTCCTGCCTTTCTGGATTTTACACTTTTTTCAGATGGCCCTTTTGACCGGAAGGAAGTGAGACTTCATTGTAGTGCAGATTTCCTTTGCAAGCTTGCTTGGTTGGCCAAAAAGGGCGTATGCGTTTTTTCCTGAATATATTCAGGAAAAAACGCATACGCCCTTTTTGGCCAAGTGCATCATTGTGGACGTTCTGCCTCTTTTCCTATGCTTTCAATGCAATTCCAGTCTACCTCGTGAAATCGGTTTCCTGCAATTCTGCCCCGCTTTCAAGTCCTCTTGGCAGCCTTACTTCAGTATATTTTTGGACGATCGCTGTCATTTATAACTCTGCAGGTTTGTGAATTACAGTGCCCCTTAGCTACTTTCTTCAACTCGCTTTCTTGTGACCTGGACGCAACACCGCAAGATGGCTTCAGTCCCTAATCTGGTTCCGGCACGGCACGCTGAGCCTTTGGTTAATTCCTCTTCCTGGTGGGAAATGAGAGTTAAATTTGCCCGTCCAGACACCTCCAGCTAGTCTCTCATTGGTTCTCCCTATTCCTGTTCATCTTCCGCAGAAATTGCAAACTGGGCCAAACAGGAGGTTAAAGGCGCTGACTCTCCAAGTGGGGAGAGTGTTAGTAAAGCGTCTGGAATGTTGCACCCGAGTACCAGGGGAGGAAAACTGAGACATATTTGAACACGTCTCCCTTTCACACAGTTGATCATACTCTGGGTTCTACATGCATGATTTAGCTCAAGGAAGAATACCTTAAATCTGGAGAGTTGAGACCCGTGGAATGGGTACCATGCAATATGACTTCAAAGGGTCTTCATTTGCTCACCGAACCTCTCCAATCCTATCACTGCTGCGTTTATGCCCCTGTACACATGCTTGATTCTCTTTCGGACACATAGCAATCCATAGGTTTTAAGATACTTACTAGTCAGGTACATTCTTAGGCATTTAATATGCGGTGTTGAGTCCATTTCGTTGAGCAAGGAGTAGCTCTTGTCTATTCCATATTTGGCTTAAGGAACTTTATCTGTGCTCATTTCAATCTCTGGTTTTATGCAGCACCCCAACTCACCTTTCCCCTTAAGCAAGCATAAGTTGGTTTTCTAAATTTGAGACCCTGTTCTGTTCTGTAATTCAGTTCCTGTGTAGTCAAGTTTACATTCCGTGTATTACTGATATCTTATGATGTTTCTTTTTCTGTGTGACTTATTTCAGTTAGAATCATCATACCTGAATCCACTCATTGTGTTGCTAAGGGCCTGATGACATAGATTTCATTGCTGAGTGATATTCCTTTGTAAGTAATACCACAACTTCTTTATCCATTTTTCACTTTCTGCGATGTTGAACTTGTACTGTAAACGAGGTTCTTGTAAACAGAGCCGTCCCAAACTTTGGGGTGGCTGTGTCTTTTTGATTTTAATTTCCCTAAGCTATAGGACCATAAGTGGAAGTGCCCTAGGCTCTGTTGCTGTGTTTTTTAGATGTTTCAGGAAACACCAAACACTTCTCCCGAGTGTCTGTTGGCAATTTACATCCCGCCCATCAGCATAACAAGGCTCCCAGTTCTCCATGGCCTGTCCTGCCTTTCTGGATTTTACACTTTTTTCAGATGGCCCTTTTGACCGGGGGGAAGTGAGACTTCATTGTAGTGCAGATTTCCTTTACAAGCTTGCTTGGTTGGCCAAAAAGGGCGTATGCGTTTTTTCCTGAATATATTCAGGAAAAAACGCATACGCCCTTTTTGGCCAAGTGCATCATTGTGGACGTTCTGCCTCTTTTCCTATGCTTTCAATGCAATTCCAGTCTACCTCCTGAAATCGGTTTCCTGCAATTCTGCCCCGCTTTCAAGTCCTCTTGGCAGCCTTACTTCAGTATATTTTTGGACGATAGCTGTCATTTATAACTCTGCAGGTTTGTGAATTACATTGCCCCTGAGCTCCTTTCTTCAACTCGCTTTCTTGTGAGCTGGCCGCAACACCGCAGCATGGCTTCAGGCCCTAATCTGGTTCCGGCACGGCACGCTGAGCCTTTGGTTAATTCCTCTTCCTGGTGGGAAATGAGAGTTAAATTTGCCCGTCCAGACACCTCCAGCTAATCTCTCATTGGTTCTCGCTATTCCTGTTCATCTTCCGCAGAAATTGCAAACTGGGCCAAACAGGAGGTTAAAGGGACTGACTCTCCAAGTCGGGAGAGTGTTAGTAAAGCGTCTGGAATGTTGCACCCGAGTACCAGGGTACGAAAACTGAGACATATTTGAACACGTCTCCCGATCACATGGTTGATCATACTCTAGGTTCCACATGCATGTTTTAGCTGAAGGAAGAATACATTAAACCTGGGTAGTTGAAACACGTGGAATGGGTACCATGCAATATGACTTCAAAGGGTCTTCATTTGCTCACCGAACCTCTCCAATCCTATCACTGCTGCGTTTATGCCCCTGTACACATGCTTGATTCTCTTTCGGAGACATAGCAATCCATAGGTTTTAAGATACTTACTAGTCAGGTACATTGTTAGGCGTTTAATATGGGGTGTTGAGTCCATTTTGTTGAGCAAGGAGTAGCTCTTGTCTATTCCATATTTGGCTTAAGGAACTTTATCTGTGCTCATTTCAATCTCTGGTTTTATGCAGCACCCCAACTCACCTTTCCCCTTAAGCAAGCATAAGTTGGTTTTCTAAATTTGAGACCCTGTTCTGTTTTGGAATTCAGTTCCTGTGTAGCCAAGTTTACATTCCGTGTATTAGTGATATCTTATGATGTTTCTTTTTCTGTGTGACTTATTTCAGTTAGAATCATCGTACCTGAATCCACTCATTATGCTGCTACGGGCCTGGTGACAGAGATTTCATTGCTGAGTGATACTGCATTGTACGTAAGTTCCACAAATTCTTTATCCATTTTTCACTTTCTGTGATGTTGAACTTGTAAGGTAAACGAGGTTCTTGTAAACAGAGGCGTCCCAAACTTTGGGGTGGCTGTGTCTTTTTGATTTTAATTTCCCTAAGCTATAGGACCATAAGTGGAAGTGCCCTAGGCTCTGTTGCTGTGTTTTTTAGATGTTTCAGGAAACACCAAACACTTCTCCCGAGTGTCTGTTGGCAATTTACATCCCGCCCATCAGCATAACAAGGCTCCCAGTTCTCCATGGCCTGTCCTGCCTTTCTGGATTTTACACTTTTTTCAGATGGCCCTTTTGACCGGGGGGAAGTGAGACTTCATTGTAGTGCAGATTTCCTTTGCAAGCTTGGTTGGTTGGCCAAAAGGGCGTATGCGTTTTTTCCCGAATATATTCAGGAAAAAATGCATACGCCCTTTTTGGCCAAGTGCATCATTGTGGACGTTCTACCTCTTTTCCTATGCTTTCAATGCAATTCCAGTCTACCTCCTGAAATCGGTTTCCTGCAATTCTGCCCCGCTTTCAAGTCCTCTTGGCAGCCTTACTTCAGTATATTTTTGGACGATAGCTGTCATTTATAACTCTGCAGGTTTGTGAATTACATTGCCCCTGAGCTCCTTTCTTCAACTCGCTTTCTTGTGAGCTGGCCGCAACACCGCAGGATGGCTTCAGGCCCTAATCTGGTTCCGGCACGGCACGCTGAACTTTTGGTTAATTCCTCTTCCTGGTGGGAAATGAGAGTTAAATTTGCCCGTCCAGACACATCCAGCTAGTCTCTCATTGGTTCTCCCTATTCCTGTTCATCTTCCACAGA